>NC_029789.2:22310783-22426945 GCF_000816755.2 Arachis ipaensis
AAAACGTTAAAAATTAAAATAATATTTTATCCAATTTTATGTCTCTTGGATAATATTATCCAAATAAAATCTTATTAAAAAAATGCCAAAGTAAAATAGAATACCTAAAGTTAGTAATAGTTCTATCGGAAGTTGTGAAAAAATAGGTAATATGTATTTAATAATGAACTCAAAATTTGAAACATTTAAATAAAAGAAAAAACAAAAAATAAAATTTTGCAAAAATACACTAAGAAATAAAAAAATTTTTTTATTAAAATATATCTTTTAATAATTAAATAACACCTAACCAAGCTCTTAATTTAGCTTCGCATCTATATATCTGCCAGTTAATTATCTGATCAGATATCTAATATAAAAGATTAATTTTCATTCGACAAATATGTGTCAATTTAACTTGTATTTTCTATCACTGGTAATATTTGAGATCCTAGTTAAGAACTCATTAAACATCTCATCCCTGCTGAGTAAGCTAACCCTTGCATACTTTTGATCAACACCAAATCGCTTCCCTCCTCTTACAAACACCTTCAAATTCCTCAGAAAACTCTCACAATCTTCTATGCCACCCTTGCACTTCATCCAAGCAAATGCTGCAATATAAAAAATGCATGCTGAGTCATACATCGCCTGGGCCTCTAAGAAATAAAAATGAAATGAATTTAGTTACCAGGGTAAGATTCAGATGTGTTGTTAGTGAAGGTGCAGTAGGCCTTAGGGTACTTGGCCAACGAGAAGAGATTACTTTTCTCAACAATTGCCCTTAGTTTCTCCCACCTTTCTCTCATTTTGCGATTCGAATATTCAAAGAAGAGCTCATCAGAATCTAGGGACGATCCTATTTTCTGATAACTGTCACAGATCACTCCTATGATCTTGGCAACTCGGATTTGAGATTCTTTTGATACACCAATTGAGCTCATCTGAATGAACCTCGTCATCTTCCTTGCAACTTCAATGTCCTTCACAATTGCCCATCTTCACATCAAAAATTAAAATTTAGTTATACATAAAAAATAAGTAAGGTAATTAATTTTTAATTAGTTAACATTAGTTAATTTTTTATTATAAAATAATCTCTTTTTAAAAAAATTACTTTTTAAAGATTTAGAGTTAATATTAACCAAACCAAATTGACTTCTTAATTAAACTTGTACTTAAAATACTCATATAATTTGACTCTATGGATGCGGTTGCAATTGTTGATATGACAATCATTGCAATGCACATTGCAACACAAAAATTAAACTTTTTATATTTGTTCTTATTAATTTTACCTTCTAGTATTTTAAAATGACAAATATTTTAAAAGAAATTACAAGAAACTAATATTTTTAGAAATACAAGAAAAATGATTATCACATGATTTTTTTATTTTAAAATTAAAAAAAATAAAATTATTGATGATTTGTGAACACATAAAGTAAATTAAATTAAATGATAAGAGAGACAAATGTTTATTGACCAAAAGGTCAAGAATTTATTTATTTTTTTTCTATTACCCGTTTAAATTAAATGATAAGAGGGATAGGATGATTGATGAAAACTAACCCAATGCGGGAACCGGCATGGCCAGTGCATTTGGAGAATGTGAACAACATAAGATCATGGTCATACTGTTGAGTAATGGGAGTGTATTGTGGCCAATAATACGCAAAGTCATGAATCACTTTCCCTTCACCTTCACAGTTTGCCACTGCTCTCCTTATGCTTCCACAAGGGTTGTTAGGGGCGGTTACCACCTCTATATATGCCTCATTCTTATCATACTCCCTAGCATCTCCGCCCCACCGATACAACCCCGAACGCAAAATTTCAACCTCCTCTTGATATTCCTGCAATAATAATAACAAACGGTCAATAATTTAAAATGATTTTATTTGACTTAACATTTATAATTTTAACCTGTTAAAATCAGACATTCATAGTAATGATAAATGATTAATAACGAAAGAATCATATCATTTGGCGCCGTTTCATGTGCAAATTAAATGGCACGGAATTTGGATCATCGTTTATTAAGTCAATCACTTCTAAAATGAATTGATTGGAAATATTAAATATTAGAGTCATGAGTGGTTCATCCAAGAGTGTTAGTTAATCAAATAATTAAGAAGACAGGAGAGAGACACGGCCATGTTACAATGTTTGCATACAGTGAGATAGAGAATCTAAGGATCCATGTGGTTCTAAGTGAATCATGTGTTTGTTGCATGTTCCCTTAGAATAAACATGAATTAGACTATAAAATTACATTTGCATTTAGAGGATGAATCTTTTAGAAAAATCTAGACGAACAAATACTAAACCAAACAGATTTTAGATGCCACATATAAGCAAATATTGTGGCATAAAAAGTATTAACCAAATATATTAAATTTACTGTTTAAAATTAACAACTTATTTATGAAATAATTTATATATTAAAAAATATTAATAGCCATTATTAATTTTGTTGACAGAAGGAACAGGAGGAGAAGCAGCCTTCAGGACAACCATAGTTGATAATCAGAAGAAGTGACAACTCTTTCTATGATTTAAATATAATAATGCTTGTGATGAATTCTATTAGCGAGTATGAATATATATATATATATATATAAGAGGAAGAGAGGTCTATGCACATACATCCCAATCAAGGTAAGGTCCATGCATCATGTATGAATGCGTGATTTAATTTTTTTTCTCCATTTGTATTCGGTAAAATATTTTCTTACACATACCATAAAAAGAATATATTCTTACTAATTTGGTTTGACAAGTGACTTGCTGTGTATGACTCCTTTTGAAAAATTTTTGATCTATCAACAAATAGAAAATAATATATCAAAAAAATTTTTAACAAAAATATTAGACAGACAATTAAGATACAACCACCAAAACAACAAAATATTAAAAACAGAAGAAAACCAATAGATTTCAGCGGTCAAAAAAGTCCTGAAACTTTCCATTTTTGACATTATTCATTTGATCTAATCATTTAATTTATTTTAGCAAAGAATCCTCCACTCTCACCCACCTTTCCAACTCATCTATAAAATCAATTTTGTTTATGTTATTTAATGTGCTGAACTTTCTTATTATTTATTCATAGAAACTAACATTTGATCACATTTTCATTTATTTAATGGAATCAGCTATACATTCAAATTTTATTGTCATCTAAAATCCAACCAAACAGGTTTAACATCAATAAAAATCACTCTTATTAAAAGAGCGTGTACACCCTTCTTCTTCTCTTTTATTATCATACCAACAACACCAATATTTTACTAACATCTTTATTGGTTTTAATTTATATAATTTATATAAATTACATTAAATATAATTAGTAATAAATTATAATATTATTTTTTTAATAATATAATCATATATTTTTCTATTAATTGATTAACTCGTTGCTTGTTAGAAGAAGAAAATTTATATCAACTTACGTTTTGAATGTCATTGATGAGAGTATGACGACTGATCATATCTTTTAGGTTTAATTACTCTGTTGCTCCTATAGTTTTGCGAAATTTTTAATTAGGTCTCTATATTTTTTTCTTTTAATTGAGTTATTGCATCAAATTTTTTTTTAATCGGGTCTCTACACTTTTTTTTCTTTTATTTAGGTCCCTATACTAATTCTTTTTTTTAGTTAAATCCCTATAAAATTAAGCCAATTACTACTAAGAAGGACGTAATTAAAAAAAATTAGTGTAGGGACCCAATTAAAAAAATATAAGGACCTAATTAAAAATTTCACGAAACTATAGGAGCAACAGATTAATTAAACTTATCTTTTATATATTGTATATGATTGTTTGGTTGATGGTGATCATTATTAAAAAAAAAAGTAACCACTCGTTTAGATAGTATTATTATTTTATTAACGGAAATGTTTGGTAACCAAAGAAAATTAGCTAAAAACAGCCATAATTTGCCTTATTTAGCATTCATTATGTTGGGTTTTTAGGCTCCCTTCCTATGTGGAGAAAAAGCCCAAATATTAGTATCCAAGCCCATGAATAGTTGAAGTGGCTGAGGTGAGTTAGGGTTGAGTGAGAGAGGTCTCATTTGCAAGGAGAACACCAAACACTAGAGAGAAGAGAAGAGAGAAAGTTATTTTCGCACATACACAAAGCTGTCTCTATAAATTGGTCAATGCAGATTCGTTAACCGTTGGATCGAGCTCAAATTTGGACAGTGTGTTCTACACATCTGGTTCTTTGATTTCACCGTTTGGATCTTTAATTCGACATCTGTAGCTGGAGATATTGGTCACGCACAGTAGCTCTGTTTTTTGTGGTATTTTCATCTTCTTGTTCTTGTTTTGTAAGCTTTGAAGCTTGGGTTGTTTAGCTTGTTGTATGCACGTTTTGTGCAGTAATATGTGACTCTCTTGTACCCTATTTTTCATTATAGTGAAGCTATATCCTGGTCTTGGTGACTCGTGGTTTTTACTTCTCTCATTGAGGAGGTTTTCCACGTTAAAAATCTTGGTGTGTTAGCTTATTTCTAATTTCTGGTTTATGTGATTTTTCTGCTGCTATTGGGTATTATTGTGCTGGTGTTAATACTTGTTGTGAGTGGATATATTGTTGCTCCTCTGATTCTTGCAAGTAGGGAATTGTGTGTTTTATTCCTATCAATTGGCATCAGAGCTCAGTTTTGGGTATTTGGTTATAACTTGCTTGAAAGATGGAGGCAAATAATTCTACTAGGATGATAAGTTTGAATGGCACTAATTACCATCTATGGAAGGGCAAAATGAAAGATTTGTTGTTTGTCAGAAATCTACATTTACCCGTATTTTCTACACAAAAACCAGAATCTAAAACAGATGAAGAATGGGAGTTTGAACACCAACAAGTTTGTGGTTTTATTAGGCAATGGGTGGATGATAATGTTTATAATCACATTGTTAATGAGACTCATGCTAGGACTTTGTGGAATCAAATTGAATCCTTGTATGCTTCCAAGTCTGGCAGTAATAAATTGTACTTGTTGAATATGTTGATGAATTTGAGATACAAGGAGGGGTCACAAATATTAGATCACTTGAATGAATTTCAAGGGATTCTGGATCAGTTGTCAAGCATGGGAATCAAGTTTGAAGATGAGGTTCAAGGATTGTGGTTGCTGAATACTCTACCAGATTCTTGGGAGACTTTTCGTATCTCTCTTACTAATTCTGCTCTGAATGGTAAAGTGAGCATGCAACTTGTTAAAGGTGGCATTTTAAATGAAGAGATGAGAAGAAAGATGCAGAATTCTTCGTCATACTCTGAAATGTTAGTCACTGAAACCAGGGAGAGAAATCAGAATAGAGTTTAAAAGGGTAGAGGTAAAAGCATGAGCAAATCCAAGGGAAGATACAAGAATGTTGAGTGTCACTATTGTCACAAAATGGGTCACGTTCAAAAATATTGCTATCTTTGGAAAAAGGAAAACAAAGGTAAGCAAGAAAAGAAGGATGATAGTGGTAATGATCGTGTATCTTCTATTTCAGATGATCTTCTTACTGTTGATATTGCTGATTATGAGTACAAGGTCAATCTTGTTTCTGATGATGAGTTCAGCTGGGTAATTGATAGTGGCGCCTCAATACATGTTACACCGAAGAAGGAGTTCTTCACTTCTTATACTCCAGGTAATTTTGGAGTACTTAAGATGGGTAATGATGGCTTGGCTAAGGTTATTGGTGTAGGAGATGTTTGTCTTGAGACTAATATGGGAATGAAGCTGCTACTCAAAGATGTTAGACACGCTCCAGATGTTCGCTTGAATTTGGTTTCAGTTAAAAGGCTTGATAATGAAGGCTTTGTAAAAACTTTCGGCTTTGGACAATGGAAGCTTACTAAAGGCAACTTAGTGGTGGCTCGAGAAAAAGGTACTTCAAGTTTGTATGTGATGCATGCCATGATTGCAAAAGGTAGTGTGAATGCGATTGAAAGTAAAGAAGTTTGTAGCTTGTGGCACAGACAACTTGGTCATATTAGTGAAAAAGGACTTAGCTGTTTGGCTCGAAAGGATGCTCTTTCAGGTTTGAAGAATGCAGAGTTGGAGAAATGTTCTCATTGCATGGCTGGCAAACAAAGAAGATTATCCTTCAAGAAGCATCAACCTTCAAGAAAATCAGACTTCTTGGAATTGGTGCACTCCGATATTTGTGGTCCTTTGAAGGTATGGTCTTTTAGTGGAGCTATTTACTTTATTACTTTTATTGATGATCATTCAAGAAAGCTTTGGACTTATGCTTTGAAAACAAAGAACCAAGCTTTGGAAAAGTTCAAACAATTCCAAGCTTTGGTTGAGAGGCAAATAGGTAAAAAGCTTAAATGTATTCGCACTGATAATGGTGGTGAGTATTGTGGACCATTTGATGTGTATTGCAAGCAGCAAGGCATTAGGCATGAAAAGACACCTCCTAAAACACCTCAGTTGAATAGTTTGGCAGAAAGGATGAATAGAACACTGATTGAAAGAGTTAGGTGTATGCTTACTAAAGCTAAGCTACCTAAAGTCTTTTGGGGTGAAGTGCTACTTACAGTAGCTCATGTGATTAATCTGAGTCCTACAATTGCTTTGGACAATGATGTTCCGGATCATGTTTAGTCGGGCAAAGATGTCTCGTATGGTCACTTGAGAGTCTTTGGATGCAAAGCATTTGTTCATGTTCCAAAGGATGAGAGGTCCAAGTTGGATGTGAAGACAAGGCAGTGCATTTTTATTGGGTATGGTCAAGATGAGTTTGGTTACAGGCTTTATGATCCAGTTGAAAAGAAGCTTGTAAGAAGCCGTGATGTAGAGTTTGTTGAAGACCAGACCATTGAAGACATTGATAAGGCAGAGAAGAGTCAATCACAAGAGAGCAGTGACTTGACTGATGTAGATCCAATTCAGCCGCCTCCTTCATCAGAACAAACAGAGAATCAAGATCAGGAGCATATGCAGCAAAATGAGCCTTTGGTTCCTGTTGACCAGGAGATGGGAGATCCAATTGATGCTCCAGTTGATGATGATGCTGATAATCAACCTGAGTTACCGGAAGATCCACTAGGTTTCCATCCTAGGAGGTCTACTAGAGAGCGACGACCTTCAACAAGGTATCCTTCTAGTGAGTATGTAACATTTACTGATGGATATGTGACCTTGACTGATGGGGGAGAACCTGAATGTTATGCGGAAGCTATGGAAGGTGACGACAATAAGAAATGGTTTGATGCAATGCAAGATGAAATGAAATCCTTTCATGATAATCAAACATTTGAGCTTGTGAAGTTGCCAAAAGGGAAGAAAGCTTTGCAGAACAGGTGGGTTTATAGGTTGAAGCATGAAGAAAATTCTCAGTGTCCAAGGTACAAGGCTAGATTGGTGGTCAAGGGCTACAGGCAGAAAAAGGGAGTTGACTATAAAGAAATTTTTTCACCGGTTGTGAGAAGATATTCTATTAGGACTGTTTTGAGTTTGGCTGCAAGTCTTGATTTAGAGATAGAGCAGATGGATGTGAAAACTGCTTTCCTTCATGGTGATCTTAAGGACGAACTTTACATGGAACAACCTGAAGGTTTCATGGTAAAGGGCAAAGAGGATCATGTTTGCAAACTGAAGAAGAGCTTGTATGGCTTGAAGCAAGCTCCAAGACAATGGTACAAGAAGTTCGAGTCTATTATGGCAGAACAAGGCTACAAGAAGACTACTTCTGATCATTGTGTATTTGTTAAACAGTTTGCTAGTAATGATTTTATTATCCTTTTGATATATGTTGATGACATGCTTATTGTTGGTCAGAATGCTTCTAGGATTGATATGTTGAAGAAGTAACTTGCAATGTCATTTGCAATGAAGGACCTTGGGCCAGCAAAGGAGATTCTTGGCATAAGAATCGAGCGTGATAGAAAGGAGAAGAAACTTTGGTTGTCACAGGAGAAATACATAGAGACAATGTTACACAGGTTCCAAATGGAGAAAGCAAAGGCCGTTAGTACTCCTCTTGTATTTTGTTATGTTTATATATATATATATATATGTATGTATGTATAGAACTCTCCTTGTATATATGTTTTACTTGTGTGCCTCCTAGAGGCTTTGATGGAGACATATGGTCTATTTTGAGTATTTTGGAAATCTTGGGATTATATGTATGTATGTAAATATTCTTCGGCCAGCCTTAGCTTCGCAGGTTGAGCTCAAAACTGAATATTTTGTATCCTTGACTCTCTACTCTTATTATATATGTCTTGAGTGTTGCACTTTTATTTTCACGTTTTTGCTTTAACCAATCTTCAAGACTCCTCGAATATTATATTCCTTCTATTATATTATGTACGTATATTTTATTTTAGAGGTCGTAATACCACACCACCTATGTTTTACGGCTTAAGCGTAAAGTTCTGTGTGGTAGGGTGTTACATTATGGTATCAGAGCAGTTCATTCCTGTAGAGCCTGAAGTACAGACTGACTATGCTTTTGGGCATACTCTGGGAGTCTTTACATGCTAAATTAGGTTATCTAACTGATACATGTGGCATGAATGTTCATGAGCATGCATTTGGGACTTTGAAGTACTAAACTTGCGATATTGAGACTAGTCAACTTGATATCACTTGTTTGGTGTGAACAGGGACCCGATGGCAACTCGTGGATGTGGTCGCGGGTGAGGCAGAGACAGAATAGATAATGCGAACACTGGACCGGTAAGAAATGACCTTGTGGACTTTATGGCTGCCATGGAAAACATGGCTGCAGCTATGCAGGCGATAGCCAAAGCGTTAGGGAATCAAACGAACAATGGGAATGGGAATAACGGTGAAGAGAGGCCGATCACTCTTGCTACTTTTCTGAAGGTGCATCCTCCGACTTTTAGAGGGACCATAAACCCTACCGAGGCTGATAACTGGCTCCAAGAAATGGAGCAGGCTTTGCAAGCTTAGCATGTTCCCAAGGAACAATGGGTGGAGTTTACGACCTACCAGTTATAGGGTGAAGCTCAGTACTGGTGCCAGGAAATGCAACGTGTTTTGCAACCAAAAAATGCCGTGATATCTTGGGAGTTGTTATGAACGGAGTTCTACAGAAAGTACTTCCTTAGTTCAGTTAGAAATGCTAAGGAGCTTGAGCTGCTGCTGTTAAAACAGGGTCAGATGTCTGTTGCGGAGTACATAAATAAATTTAAAGAACTGTGCTAGTTTTCCTGAATTTAACAAAGTGCTTCAGAATATTTTGCAGAATGAAAATGTATTAAGTATGAGGGAAGACTTCGGGGTGACGTTTTGAGCTCAGTTGGACCAATGAAGATTAGGGTTTTCTCGAATCTGGTAATAAGAGTCAAATTGCTGAAGAATGTGTGAGAAAGGCTGCTGCTATAGAGAATGATAACTGAAAATTCCACCGAAGAGGCCACAATCAGAATTTGGCACCAAAGGGTCAAGAATTCAAGAGAAGTGGGAACTACCGTCCGGATAGGCAATGCAAAAAACGCACAAGGTCCATGTTACTATTGTGGGAAATTAGGGCATATCTCCCGATATTGTCCTCATGGAAGAACTCAAGATGCCGGTTAGTCATAACTAGGTGGAGGTGGTGCGCGAAATTGAACTCACATAACTTCATTGGCAAGTGCACCGGGTCGTCTAAGTAATACCTCAGGTGAGTGAGGGTCGATCCCACGAGGATTGTTGGCTTGAGCAAGCTATGGTTATCTTGCAGATCTTAGTCAGGCAAGTAGAAAGATAGTTGTTGTTGTTGTTGAGTGCGCATAAACAAGAAAATAAAGAAAACAGCAAAGAAATAACGTAGAAACAATAATGATGAAACAGTTAAGGCCTCAGAGATACTTTATCTTTCTAAATTAATACTTCTTACTGACTATTTAACAATGAGTGATTCATTTAATGGCAAGGCTATAAGTGATTAAAGCCAGGGTCAGTGGTCATTAATCTCCTCTGATCCACTCCAATTGCCAGGGTCAATGGTCATTCGATTTGGACGAGGGTGAAGCTCACGCAATTCAATCTCTAGTGATCCTACTCAAAACGCCACAGACAAGGTCAGATCTTCCGGATCGGAGAATGAAGCTCATGATTCTAGCCTTAGCACCACAGAAACCTCAATTACCCATGACTAATGAGATTTTATGTCACTTATCCTAATTAGCTCAGGTACTCTATTGGAACATGTGATGTATTCTCAAGCTGCAGATCAATACTATCTTATCAGGGACTTGCAAGAACTCATGCAGAATAAGGGGTCATACTTCCGTTCTACCCCGGATTCATAAGGATAAAGAACGAAAATGCATCATAGAATAGAATTAAACATATATTAAAATAGAAAAGTAATTATATAAATCCATGGGAATGAGCAGAGCTCCTATCCTTAACTTAGGAGGTTTAGTTACTCATGCTTTAAGAAGGTGTAAAGTAATGTGTCTGTGCTTCCCCCCTCCTGGGAGGCATGATCTTCAGGCGGAAGGAAGTTCCTTATTTATAGTAATTACTAGACCTAGAAGATGTTAATTTAAATTTAAAAGTTACAAAGATAAGATAAAATAAGTTAAGGAGTGCTAAAATCCACTTTGGAGCCCACTTGGAGTGTTTCGTATGCTTAGCGTTCAACTTGGGCTTCTGGGAGTTGAACACCCATTAGGGGGTGAGCGTGCTGTTTCCTTACTCCCTGGATGGCATTGAACTCTAGTCTTGTGCGTTCAACGCTGGGCTTGCTCCTCCTTGGGCGTTGAATACCAGTCTTGGGCATTCAACTTGGAGGCTGGTCCTTCTTGGGCGTTGAACTCCAGAGGTGGGCGTTCAACGCCCTCTTTGGGCAGTGATTCCAAAAGAAAAGTATAAACTATTATATATTGCTAGAAAGCCTTGGAAGTTAGCTTTCTAACATTGTTAAGAGCGCATCAATTGGACCTATGTAGCTCAAAATATGCTCGTTGAAATGCACGGAGGTCAGGATTTGACAGCATCTGCTATCCTTTCTTTGCCTCTGAATCAGCCTTTGCCAGATTTCGCAATTTTCACCCAAAAATCACCTAAAATCATAAGAATAATACAAAAACTCAAAGTAGCATCCAAAAGGTGAATTTTTCACTAAGACATACTAAAACTTAATAAAACTTAATAAAATATAACAAAAAACACACTAAAAATACTGTGAAAAGGGTATAAGATGCTCCATCATCAGGAGGTAACCGTGAAAATGACAACTGAATTTTTAAATTACACTATAGGACATAAAGAAATTTCATTTGTTCATACATAAGGCAGAAAGGACAAACTAGGGCACGAAGTGTCGAACCTAAACTAAACCTAATTGTACCGCATAGGACATTATTCATACCTAATTTTACTTGGCGTGGAACGAATAGTCAATTTCTTAAAGGCAAATGAATCAGAGTGCGATAGCGAGAGCGCGGTGAATATAAAGACATTAGCGTTATTCGGATGAGGACAAGATCTTGCGGGTGACAAGCCGTTACAAAGATTTGGTTGAGTGTCGGGGGAACTACACGCGGAGCTAAGGAGGGAATCACTCTCGCGAACTCTTAGGGCGAACGATATTTTCGAGGGCAAAAATTTTTTATTAGGAGGATAGGATGTAAAACCCACAAAATTATTAAATATTTAGCCAATAAATTAATTATTATTTAAAGAAATTAGAAAGTTAAATTTTATAGTTTAATGAGGTAGAAATAATTAAAATATAAATTTTGACACTAATTTCAAAGAATTTGGCCCAAGGTTGGGCCAAACAGGCCGAACCGGATCTAAAACGGGCCCAAGGGCCCAACCAATCCACTTAACCATATGAGCTCATCTCATTTCTTCCTTCTTCCTTGCTGTTTCACGTTGTAAAACATAAGGAAAGAGAAGAAAAGTTCCAAACCCTTATTTCCAATTTAAATCCATATATCTTGCTACTCTGAGCTCCGATTGCTGTACCGTTTGTGGTCAAGCAATCGCAACGTCGAGCTCTACAAAGCCCAGTACTCAATTAGGTAAAAAGTCACTTTTCAATTTAAATTATCTCCTCCCCTAATTTCGAAAATCCTAGTGAATCCCTTAATTATTGTGGTTTAGTATTGAAATTTTATATATAAATGTGGTAATGTGAATTATGTAGTATATATATATGAATTGGAGCATATTTGTGAAAATTGGAAGCTTGGATTGTGATTGGTTGCTGAATTTTGGTGGTGGAGGCTTGTGGTCTCGCGTATTTGAGGAGTCTTTGGTATAGGGAGAAATCGGCCAAGGTATGGTTTTGGTTTCTCGTATGTAATATATAATGTATCATGAAAACTTAGGCTAGACGACTTAAGATAAGTTGAATTGTATTTTTGGTGCATGTTTAGTGGCTTTAGCTAATGCACTATATGTTGATTTGGTAGTGGATAATTGGTGTATTGGTTAATGATATGAATGTGGTGGATAGTTGATGGAATTATGATTTTTAATGAATAATGATGTACTTTGTTGATTGAGTATGAAGTTGTGTTGAAAGTGAATTATTGGGGTGAATTGATAAACAAGTATATTAATGTGTAATGGAATAAATGAGAACGCTGAGATAATGATTTGATAGATTTTGGTGCCGTTTAGAACTATGGAAAGTTGGTATTGAATTTTGATTTGGTGAAAATAGAGGTTTGAGAATTTTTGTAAAAACTTAATTTTTGACCAAAATTCAATGGGCCATAACTCGGCTTCCAGACCCCAAAACCTTTTCAAACGTGTTTCATATGAAAATTAGGTCAGTAAAGTTTATGTCGCTCGAAGAACGGATGAAAAACGATGTTTAACAGAAGAATTATGCGCATCGGAAATTGGAGGTGTAAAATGTGAAATCTTCATTATTAACAGCTTTTTAAGGATAATGAAGGGGGCACGTACGCGGACTTAAGGCTGCTTACACGGCAATTCACCTCTATCCAGGGTACTCATACGCAGACAGGGGGAACGTACGCGACTTGGGAAAAATAGCACTTCCGCATACGCGAGACATGATTCGCGTACGCAGAGTCCTGCTTTTCAGCAAATTGAGTTTTGTAATTTAAACTTGATTTTAAACCTATAAACCTCTATTTTTAATTTCTAAGACCCTAAAATTTAGTTGCAATGATAGTGAAGGGGGTTGAATTAGAAAGAGGAGATAACTTGGAAGTGAAGGAAGCTTCAGATATGGTGAATTATGAATGAGAAGTGCGAAAGTGTTATATAATTGATGAATTTTGGCCATAATGATATTGAATGAATGAATATGACTGATTATGAATGAATATGATAATTGAGGCCTGATTGAGTTTTTGATGATGAGTATGTTTATTTTTCTCTCTGTTGTAAGGTGTGTCAGGCACTATATCCCATGAGTATGTCGGGCCCTATGCCTCGAGAGTGTGACGAGCACTATATCCCATGTGTGTGGGAGCACCTTACCCTGGGAAGTGTGTTGGGCGCTATATCCCAAGAGTGTGGGAACACTTTATCCCAGGAAATGCGATGGGCACTATATCCCATGAGTGTGGCGGGCACTATATCCGAAAAGTGTGACGGGCACTATATCCCAAGTGTAAATCCCATAAAATTAGTGAATAATTAATCAATAAATTATTTTTTTTTAAAATTAGAAATATGAATTTTATAGTTTAATGAGGTAGATCTAATTAACATAAGAATTTTGATACTAATTTTAAAGGATTTGGCACAAGATTGGGCCAAAAGGGCCAAATCGGGCGAACCGGGCCCGTATTAGGACCAAGGCCCAACCCACACCCCATTAACACAATGAGCTCTAGCTCATTGCTTCCCAAACCAAAGGAATCACGTTCCTGGGAGGGAGAGCAAAGGAGAAGAGCTCAAACCCTTGGTCTTGATTCAAATCACCATATCTTCTCACTCCGAGTTTTGATTGCCACACTGTTTGCGGCCACGCATCTGCGGCGTCGAGCTCTACAAAGCCCAGTACCTAATTTGGTAAGTAAATCTCAGTTTTAATCTCAGTTCTTCCTTCCACAAAATCTTGAAAATTGTATAAGTGGGTGTTGAGATTTTGGTTCTTTTATGTTATAGGATCCGATTAGCTTGAGGAAAATGCTTAATCTTGCTTCATTGGTGCTTGGGTAACGTGAGAATCCTTGAATCCTAGTTAATTCCTTGATTAAGTGTGTTGAGTATTGAATTTTGGGTATGTATATGTGATAATATGTGTTAGGTTTGTATATATGTAACTTGGAGCATAGTTGTGAATGTTGGATGCTTGGTGGAGCTTTGGGTGCTATCATCTTGGAGATTGAGAATCCTTGAGGCTGAGTTTTGTGCCATATGATGGTGTCTTTGGGTTATATGAGGAAATTGGCCAAGGTATAATTTTGGTTTCTCGTATTTAATATATAATGTCTTGTGAAAACTTAGGCTAGATGACCATAGGATAGGTTGGAATGTACGAGTTTGTTAATTGCTTAGTGTCTTGATGGTATTTATTGAACTAGGTTGAGTACTGGTTTGTCGTTTGATATTGGGAATGGAAATAGAATGAGAAATGATGATTTAATGATGATTGACAAGTTGATAATAATGAATATGTATAGATGATGGATTGTTAATGATCTTGTTGGTATAATTATGAAGTTCATGTATGAGAATTTTTTAAAATTGAGGTATGATGGGTGATGGAAGTGTGTAGAGTTGTGTTGCTGTGATATTGTATGTGTTGGTGCTGATCTTTTAGTATAGGAAGTTGATATTGAATGGTGAATTGATGAAAAATAGAGGTTAGAGCATTTTGTAAAAATCTGATTTTGGCTGAACTTCGGCGAGCTATAACTCAGCTTTGAAACCCTCAAATTCTTTCAAGTTTTTTTCATATAAAAATTGGGTCTGTGAAGTTTATTCCGTTCAAAGAATGGATGAAAAATGCTTTAAAATGAAAAAGTTATGCGCATCGGAAGTTTGGAGTGCAAAACTGAAATTCTGCAGCATTCAACATTTTTGCCACTCTGCATATCTTGCGTATGTGACTGTTGTACGCAACGCAAGCAACCCTTTCAGGTTTGGCATCTCGCGTACGCGAGCAGGGTGCTGGCGTACATGAGTAGTGAATTTTGAGGGATTGCCTACGCGACCACCTGCACGTGACGTGACCAAGGAAAAATGTACACCCACGCGTACGTGAGCAAGGAAAAATGCAAACCCACGCGTACGCGGGACCCCTTTTTTCAACAAAGTTAATTTTGTATTTTAAAACCTAATTTTGAACCTCTAAACCTCTATTTTTACTCTTTTAGCCCCCTAGATCTTAGTGGTATGCCTAGTAATGAGATGAAGCTAGGAAAAGGTAGTAACTTATGGGTGAAGTAAGGTTGAAAAATGATGAATTATGTATGAAAAGTGCAAGGAAGTGAAGTGTATGTGATGCCATGGCTATAATGAATGATTATGAAATGATTATTAATGATTATGAATGCTTATGCGGCTTATGCACTCAATTTTATCTAAGATACGAGTTTCCCTGAGTAAAGAACAGTGGCTTGCCACCACACGTTCCAGGTTGAGACTCAAAACTCTGTTGACCCTACGTCGTAAGGGTGACCGGGCACGTATAAATTTCCGAAAAGGATACCCCTCAATGAGCAAATTTTATATATGAGAAAAATCTATGCATAGACTCTTGGGGATGCGCGACGGAGGATAGTCCAGGGTTTAGCAGCCGGACTTGTCGGGTTGGCTTTATAATCGACAGATGAGACTCGTCAGTTATAGGATGGGCATACATCATATGCATATTGTTCGAATTGCTTGCTTGTGCATTAAATGGGAATGTTTAAGTGAATTTAATATGCTATTTGTTATACTTGCTATCTGTATTACTTGTACTCTACCTGTGTTTGCCATTGTCTGCTTGTTTGTCTGTGTGATTTCACCGGAGTTAGAGGATCGGAGGACTGGTAGAGAAATTGAGGGTTTTAGTTAGGTTTTGATTAAGTTTAGAACCTTAGAGGACCATCTATTTATGGTTTCTATTTTAGTTCCTTAAGTTTTATAATCTAAGTGTCGGAGTTCTAGGATTGCCTCTGGCTTTCTCGGGACCTTATATCTTATGTATGCAGCACCTTTACCATGCTGAAAACCCCTGGTTCTCATTCCATACAGATATTTGTGTTTTTTAGATGCAGGTTGAGAGACATCTCGCTAAGGGTCTGGAGTTTCAATAGCGAAGTGGATCTTTTGGGACATTATTTTGTGTACTATTTATATATGACCATATATATAGAACATTCTTAATAACTTGTTTTACTTTTGTACCCCTTAGAGAGTTAGAGGTGTATGGAGGACTAGGGTTTCTTTGTATATTTTGGGTTATGGGTTTTATATATATGTATGTAAATATTCTCTGGCTAGCCTTAGCTTCGCAGGCTGAGTTAGGAGCGTGTTATTTTGTACTCTTAACCTCCTATTCTCACTTTCTGTATATATACGTTTATACACCTTAGCTTTCTTTGTACGCAAGTAATTCTTATTCCTGAGCGTTGTGTTTTTATTTTTACGATGTATTGAGCTACCAAGGAAGTAATAGCTCCTAAAGAGGCTAGAGCAAGACCTAATTGAAAATGAAGTGAATTATTGATTGTGTCATAAAGACCCTTATGTTCTTTAAATTATTATACGTATATATATTTTATTTTAGAGGTCGTAATACCACACCACCTCTGTTTTATGACTTAAGCGTAAAGCTCTGTGTGGTAGGGTGTTATATTATGGTATCAGAGTAGCTCGTTCCTATAGAGCCTGAGGGACGGATTGACTATACTTCTGTGCATTCTCTGTGTATGTGTCTATGTGCTATTAGGATATCTAACTTATATATGTGGCATAAATGTTCATGAGCATGCATTTAGGACTTTGAAGCACTAGACTTGCGATATTGAGATTGATCAACTTGATATCACTTGTTTGGCGTGTATAGGAACTAGATGGCACCTCGTGGACACGGTCACAGGTGAGGCAGAGGCAGATTAGGCAATGCAAGTCCTGAACTAGCAGGGAACAATCATGTAGACTTTATGGCTGCCCTAGAAAATATGGTTGCGGCTATGCAAGTGACAGCCAAGGCGTTAGGAAATCAGATGAACAATAGAAATAATGGGAATGATGGTGAGGAGGGTCCTATGATGCTTGTCTCTTTTCTGAAGGTACACCCTCTGACCTTCAGGGGGACTACAAACCCTACTGAAGCGGGTAACTAGCTTCAGGCAATGGAGCAAGCACTGTAGACTCAACAGGTTCCCGAGGAACAGTGGGTCGACTTCGGGACCTATCAGTTACAGGGTGAGGCCAGTACTGGTGGCAGGTAATACGACGTATCCTGAAACCAGATGGTGATGTGATACCTTGGGAAGTGTTCTGGATGGAGTTTTACAGGAAGTACTTTTCCAGTTCGGTCAGAAACGCAAAGGAGCTTGAATTGCTGCAATTAAAACAAGGCCAGATGACTGTTACTGAGTATACTAACAAGTTCAAAGGATTGTACCAGTTTTACCAAATTTGTCAAGGCACCCCAGAGGATTTTGCTGAATGAAAGTGCATAAAATACGAGGGAGGAATTCGGAGTGATATTCTGAGCTTCGTTGGACTGATGGAAATTCGAGTATTCTCCGAGCTTGTAAACAAAGGTCGGGTGGCTGAGGAGTGTCTGAGGAACGCAGTAGTGGAGATAGGAAGTCAGAGGATGCCTTTTCAGAGGACTCAAGGAAGGAACTTTGAACTGAGGGCAGAAACTTTAAGCGTGGAGGTTTTGTTCCATAGTACAATCAGGGTCAAAGCAACTTCAGGAGGCCAAATAACAATGCTAATCAAAGGAGAAGGTATGTAAAGCATCCACAGACTAATCTAAGTTGTCAGAGGTGTGGGAAGTATCATCTTGGAGTCTCATACAGACTAGGATCAGGAGTATCTTACTTTTGTGGACAACCCAGGCACCTAGTCTGGAATAGTCCAGAGAAGAAGAGGTATGAGTCCGGTAGGGTGCAGCAATCGGGAAGGGTGTTCACGACATCTGCAGCAGGTGCCGAGGGATTCGAGACCTTGATTAGAGGTAACTGTGATGTAGCTGGTAAACTTTTAAATGCTTTATTTGATTCCAGAGTGACGCATTCATTTATAGCATTTGACAATGCTAGTGAACTAGGATTGAAGATTGTGGTCTTGGGTATGATCTAAAGGTGCATAATGCCACTTCTGAAGCCGTTGTGACTAGGTTAGGATGTCCACAAGTGTCATTCTGAGTTAAACAGCGTGATTTCATTCATGATTTGATTTGTCTGCCGATGACTGGTCTTGATCTCATTTTGGGATTGGATTGGTTGTCTAAGAACCGTGTTTTGTTAAACTGTTCTGAAAGGACGCTGTATTTTATATCAGAAGGGTCGGAAGGGCCGGTTGT
Source organism: Arachis ipaensis (assembly GCF_000816755.2). Taxonomy (NCBI): domain Eukaryota; kingdom Viridiplantae; phylum Streptophyta; class Magnoliopsida; order Fabales; family Fabaceae; genus Arachis; species Arachis ipaensis. The sequence continues at coordinate 22,329,214 of NC_029789.2, forward strand.
GGCGAAGGATTATTATCTAAACTCTGTAATTGTGAACTGTAGTGGGTGTGAATACGAGAGTATTATTCTATTGACAGCAAATGTGTCAGGTGAGGAACAAAGCTTAGAGCGAATTCCGGTTGTATATGAATTTTCTGAAGTATTTACGAATGATATTCTTGAATTCCCTCCTGCTCGAGAGATTGAGTTTGCAATTGAGTTGGTGCCTGGAGCCAGGCCAATCTCGATTGCTCCTTATCGAATGTCACCACTAGAATTCATTGAACTCAAATCTCAGCTAGAAGAACTAATGAGTAAGAGTTTCATCCGGCCGAGTGTTTCTTCATGGGGAGTGCCAGTGCAACTGGTAAAGAAGAAATATGCGAGTATGCGTCTGTGTGTGGACTACTGGCAACTAAACAAAGTCACCATAAAGAATAAGTATCCATTACCAAAGATCGATGATCTAATGGACTAACTACAGGGAGCCGGAGTGTTTTCCAAGATTGACTTGCGATACGGTTATCACTAGATAAGGGTGAGGGACGAAGACATCCATAAGACTGTCTTCAGAACTCGTTATGGTCATTACGAGTACACTGTAATGTCTTTTGGGCTGATGAACGCTCCTGCGGTGTTCATGGACTACATGAATAGAATTTCTCATCCGTTTCTGGATAAATTTGTTGTTGTCTTAATTGATGACATTCTCATTTACCCCAAGACTGATGAAGAGCATGCGAATCACTTACAGACTGTGTTACAAATCCTGAAGGAAAGAAAAATGTACACCAAGTTATCTAAATGTGAGTTCTGGAAGAGTGAGGTGAACTTTCTTTGTCATGTGGTATGTCAACAAGGGAATGCTGTGGATCCTGCTAAGGTTGAGGCGGTTATGGACTGGGGGCGACCAACTTCTATGATGGAGATTAGGAGTTTTCTCGGTCTGGCAGGTTATTATCGGAGGTTCGTTAAAGGGTTTTCGCAACTCGCTTTGCCTTTGACCAAGATGACTAAGAAGGACGCGCAATTTGTTTGGACTTCTGAGTGCGAAGAAAGTTTTCAAGCATTAAAGTAGAAATTGACCAGTGCACCTGTATTAGTATTGCTTGAGCCGAGTGAACCGTTTAAGGTATACTGTGATGCATCCTTGAAGGGTATAGGGTGCATGCTAATGTAGCACCGTAATGTCATGGCATACGCCTCATGACAGGTAAGGCCGCACGAAATGAATTATCCGACTCATGACTTAGAACTTGCTGCCATTGTGTTTGCTCTAAAGGTTTGGAGGCATTACCTCTATGGCGTCAAGTTTTAAGTTTTCTCGGATCACAAAATCTTGAAGTACCTTTTTTAGCAGAAATAACTGAATATGCAACAGAGGAGGTGGATGGAGCTTCTAAAGGATTATGATTTCGAGTTGAATTACCACCCTAGAAAAGCGAATGTTGTGGCGGACGCTTCGAGCCGAAGGTCTCTATGTGCCGCTTGGATGATGCTACGAGAGGAAGAATTGCTAAAGGCGTTCAAAGGTCTGAAATTGGGGATTAGAGAAGAGTCTGGCACTCTATGTTTAAGCCAACTGCAAATTCCGAGTCATTTTAAATCCAAAATCGAAAAAGCTCAACAAGACGATAAGGAATTGCAGAAGGTGTGGCCAGCAATTGAGCAAGGGAAGCGGTAGAGAGTATCCTGGGATGATGACGGAATATGGAAATTCAAGGGTAGGATATGTGTACCAGATGTTGGAACCTTGCGGCAGGATATCTTAAAAGAAGTTCACAAAAGCGGATTCTCTATTTATCTGGGAAGCACTAAGATGTACCAAGATCTGAAAGCAATGTTCTGGTGGCCGAGAATGAAGAACGATGTAGCTTTACATGTATCTAAGTTCCTGACTTGTCAGAAAGTCAAAATTGAACATCAGAAACCATCAGGAACCCTTCAGCTCTTAGAAATTTCGCAATAGAAATGGGATCGGTATATACCGCTAGTAGAGTTTGCATATAATAATAGCTACCATGCGAGCATCGAAATGGTTTCGTATGAGTCTCTTTATGGGAGAAAGGCTTAATCTCCGCTATGTTGGTATAAAACCGGGGAGAAAAGCTTCTTAGGACCTGAAATGATATCCGTAACCACTGAACAAATAAAGAAAATTCGAAGTCGAATGCTTGTTGCTCAAAGCCGTCAAAAGAGCTATGCTGATTAGAGGTGGAAGCCTATAGAATTTGAGGAAGGAGAGCATGTATTTCTAAAGGTTACTCTGACAACTGGAGTGGGTAGAGCAATCAAAACGAAGAAACTGAATCCCCGTTACATTGGTCCATTTGAAATTCTAAAGAGAATTGGACCGGTAGCCTATAGGATTGCCTTACCGCCGCATCTTTCGAACCTGCACGGCGTGTTTCACGGGTCGCATCTTCGGAAGTATAATTATGATGCAAGTCATGTTCTGGAACCTAAATCGGTTCAAATAAGAGAAGATTTAACACTTCAAGTGGCTCCAATCAAAATCGACGACACTAGCATTAAGCGATTGTGCAGAAAGGAAGTATCATCGGTTAAAGTAGCTTGGAGTCGAGCTGGCATCGAAGAACACACTTGGAAACTCGAATCGAATATGCGAAAAGGACTACCCACACCTCTTTTCAGGTAACTAAATCTGAATTTTGAGGGAAAAATTCTTAATTAGGTGGGTAGGATATAAACCCCGTAAAATTAGCGAATAATTAATCAATAAATAAATTTTTAATAAAATAAATTAGAAATATAAATTTATAGTTTAATAAGGTAGATCTAATTAAAATAAGAATTTTGACACTAATTTTAAAGAATTTGGCCCAAAATTGGGCCGAACTGGGCAAACCAAGCCCGTATTAGGCCCAAGGCCCAACCCACACCCCATTAACACAATGAGCTCCAACTCATTGCTTCCCAAACCAAATGAATCACGTTCCTGGGAGGGAGAGCAAGGGAGAAGAGCTTAAACCCTTGGCCTTGATTCAAATCACCATATCTTCTCACTCCGAGCTCCGATCGCCACACCATTTGTGGCCATGCATATGCGGTGTCGAGCTCTACAAAGCCCAATGCCTAATTTGGTAAGGAAGTCTTAGTTTTAATCTCAGTTCTTCCTTCCCCAAATTTACAAAAATTGTATAAGTGGGTATTGAGATTTTGGCTCTTTTATGTTATAGGATCCGATTGGCTTGAGGAAAATTCTTAATCTTGCTTCATTGGCGCTTGGATAAGGTGAGAATCCTTGAATCCTAGTTAATTCCTTGATTAATTGTGTTGGTTATTGAATTTTGGGTATGTATATGATAATATGGTTTAGGTGTAACACCCCGTTACCCTAAGCCTTACCTCTAGCCATAAAGCGAAGGATAACAAGGCGTCACGAGAATTCTAAAGATCATACATTAGTAAATATAGGAAGAAATAATAATACTAGGAGCTTGATGGAGGAATAAAGTTCAAAATTGCATAAAGCGAAATTACATACGCGAAGCGTTCACACACGATAACTAAATGCGTTGGCACGAAAAGATACAAAACATAATATATACAACGTTGAAATAAAGCTTCAAGATACATGGTAGTAGCTAATAGATCAACAAAGTATATATATATACAAAGAAGACTAGTCACTGCCTGCAGAGTTTAGGCCGACTAGCTCAAACAGAATACGACAGAGTTTGAAGTTTAAAACAAATTATACAACCTATCTCTCTAGGTTTTTAGAAATAAAGCCTCTAGGGCAACAAAGTTAAATATACAAAAAGATGAGAGAATAACTACAAAAAAGTAAAGTAGAATAAAACATAAGAAAGATTATCCTCCGCCCTGTCACCATGTCCGTAAACTCACCGAGGTGGATTTGCAACCTGCATTTGAAAAATAACAAAAATATATGGTATGATAACCGGAGGTTTTCAGTATGGCAACAGTGCCCGAGATATAAGATGTAAGGTTCTGGGATGCCAAAGGCAATCCTAGAACTTCACACCAAACAGATGTCCAAGCTTAACGAAATAAATAACTTAAACCATAAACCATTAACAGGGTTATCTAAATTTAGGGAATTTCTAACTAATGCTAGTCACTGCTATCCCATAGCCTTCACCAACCTACCCTCCATGCGATCCCGTCACCACCGCCTACCGAGCCTTCTCAATTCTAGCAGAAGACACAGATAACGCATACAAGTAAAACACAAGTAATATACATACACAGCAAGTAACAAATAGCAAGTAGGCATATGATTCATTTAGGCATACTACAGATAAGCAAAGCAAACAAACACATAGAAGATGCATATGATGAATGCCTGTCCTATTGGCTCGTGATATCACTTGTCGGTCCATAAATGCTAACCCAACCCATCCTTTCGGATGTCGTCTTTTCTGCCACGCCAGGGATATAGTGCCCTGCACACTCTTGCAGCAGAGGATCTACCATGCCAGGGATATAGTGCCTTGCACACTCTCATACTTAACTCAAGGATATAGTGCCTGGCACACTCTTGCGGCAGAGAAGGAAAACAACAACAACATATGTTTCATCATAAATCGTTTCAGGGATATAACGCCCGGTACACTATCATTCCAAGGATATAGTGCCGGCACACTTTTCACATCCAACAAGTCCATCAACCTCAAATCATCATCAGTCATCACCATTTTCTCATCTCAATCCACTTTTAATTCTCAAGTCTCAAGATTCCAAGGATATAGTGAGTGGCATACTCTCCTTCAATATCCATCAAACTCATCATAACCATCATCAGTTCTTAATTTCACAGGTTACCATTGACTCACAAGTTTTCAAACCATTGCCAATAAAGCACCTCGCTAGTTTACCTACAACTTCAGAAACCTAAGTCTCTGTCTTCTAAACTCATACAAAAAATTACCAATTTAATTCACTGACCAATATTTATTAATCTTAAGGCCTAATTACTAGTTAGCGATCTTAAACAGTAGATAAAGAAGTTTTGGAAAGCTAGAGAACCCTTGAAAAGTGAAGAAAAATCATTTTTTAGCAAAACAGGGGCTGTGCGTACGCACATCGCTATCGTGCGTACGCACACGTTGAAAAAGTATGTCCGCGTACGCATACACGAAAATTGGGCAATTTCCCATATGCATACCTGGGTCGCATACGCGGGTGTGCTGGATAGAGACCATCACTCGCGTATGGTGCATGGGGCCACGTACGCATATGCATCAGATTTTAGAAAAATGTCAAGTTGCAGAATTTTCAGTTTTAAACATCAAACTTTAAACGTTTATAACTTTCTCTAAAAAACTCCGTTTTTATCAAACTTTATATCGTTTTAAAGCTCTTGAAATAATCTTTAATTCAAGACAAAAATCATTCCATTTCAATACCTGAAGGTCAAGTTATGATCCACTAAAGTTTGTCAAAAACAAGGTCTTACCAAGTTCAACAAAATTCTCTAGTTTCCAAAACTTCAAATCCAAACCAAAACAAATACACCCAAAACCAACACAAACCTTCATACTAATATTTCTCAACCATCTCCCATCACTCACTATTAAAACCATTTAACCCTCACTAACTTACCTAGATTTTTATCAACCTCCTCACTTCTTCAACTCAATCAAATCAAAGCTCACCATCACCACCAATTGTTAACAACACCAACCACAGTATTCCATACTCATTATCATCATTAACATTCATAATCAAACATAAACAATCACCATCATCTACAAAAATCAATAACCACCTACAATTAACATCAACCCATCATCATATTAGAATCCACCACAATCATACCTTAACATATACATTTTCCTCAATCTTTACCATCTTGCATATACCACAAACATAGTTCAAACCACCACATATCCAATTCAATCCTATCCTATGGTTCACTAGCCTAAGTTTCCAAAAATATTATGTATTATATAAAGAAAACCGAAACCATACCTTGGTCAATTCCCACGCAACTCAAAACACCAAGCTCAAACTCAAAGCTCCAAAACCATCAAGCTCACTCCAACAAACACCAAATTTCAATCTAACATCATACAACATATCACATCAAACTTAGGGTTCATAGAAACAACTAAACACAAGGGTTTAGTGAAATCTTACCTTACCCAATGGCATTAGAGATAAAACCCAATAATATTCCAATGCTAGATCACCCCTAAATAAACAAAACCATGAAAATCTCAATCTAACAAAACCACAACTCAAATTTGTCAAAGAACGGAAAACTGGAGCTTGGAATTCGAGTTTATTACCACTTTGTTTAGATAAAAATGAAGAGCTCATCAAGAGTTTCGCGTGGCCGCAAACGACTCGTCAATTGGAGCACCGTTGCCCAAGTTATGGCTAAATGAAGGAGAAGATGAATAGTAGCAACTCTCTTCTTCCTCTCTTCTCTTACCAGCGCCCCCTTTCTTTGTTTTTAGGGTAAAATGAGCTGAATTCTCATTAATTGACACTTATATATGTTGGGCTTGGGCCCAATTTGGGCTCGGTCCAACCCGTAAGCGTTTTAAGTCAATTTGGCCCAACTTTGGGCCAAAACCTTTAAGATTAGTGTCCGATTTTTAATTATAAATTATTTTTGTCCTTTCAAAATAATAAATTCAATTTTTAAAATCTTATTTTTCTCAGTATGCGATATCGGACAAACTAGAGCTGATACTGTCGGCTTAAGCACCGATATGCAATCCTTACAAAAATCTCCGTAGAAGATACATTTTCCTACTCATAAAAATTCATTGAATTTAAATTTTACCTTTCTATCTTCAAAATATTATTTCTATATTTTCAAACCTATTCCAGGTAGTTAAAATTATTATTTTATTAAAGCAGTTATTCCGGTTCTTACATTAGGTGTGTATATATGTAACTTGGAGCATAATTGTGAATGTTAGATGCTTGGTGGAGTTTTGGGTGCTATCATCTTGGAGATTGAGAATCCTTGGAGCTGAGTTTTGTGCCATACGGTGATGTCTTTGGGATATATGAGGAAATTGGCCAAGGTATGGTTTTGGTTTCTCGTATTTAATATATAATATCTTGTGAAAACTTAGGCTAGATGACCATAGGATATGTGGGAATGCATGAGTATGTTAATTGCTTAGTGCCTTAATGGTATTTGTTGAACTAGGTTGAGTATTGGTTTCTTGTTTGATATTGGGAATGGAAATAGAATGATAAATGATGATTTAATGATGATTGACAAGTTGATAATAATGAATATGTATAGATGATGGATTGTTGATCATCTTATTAGTATAATTGTGAAGTTCATGTATGAGAATTGTTTAAAATTGAGGTATGATGGGTGATGGAAGGGTGTAGAGTTGTGTTTTTGTGATATTGTATGTGTTGGTGCTGATTTTTTAGTATAGGAAGTTGATATTGAATGGTGAATTGATGAAAAATAAAGGTTGGAGCATTTTGTAAAAATCTGATTTTTGGCCAAACATGGCGAGCCATAACTCAGCTTTCAAACCCTTAAATTCTTTCAAATTTGTTTCATATTAAAATTGGGTCCGTAAAGTTTATGCCGTTCAAAGAACGGATGAAAAATGCTTTAAATCGAAAAAGTTATGCGCGTTAGAAGTTTGGAGTGCAAAATTGAAATTCTGCAACATTCAACATTTTTGCCACTCTGCATATCTTGCGTACGCGACCACTGTACACGACATGACCAACCCTTCCGGGTTGGGCATCTCGCGTACACGAGCAAGAAAAAATGCGTATCCACGCATACGCGTGGGCCACGCGTACGCGGGACCCTTGTTTTACTATATGTGACGTGACCAACCCTTTCAGGGTTGGCATCTCGCGTACACGAGCAGGGTATTTGTGTACGCGAGTAGTGATTTTTAAGGGGTGGCGTACGCGAGCAAGGAAAAATACACACCCATGCGTATGCGTGGCCCATGCGTACGCGGGACCCCTATTTTCAACAAAGTTAATTTTGTGTTTTAAAACCTAATTTCGAACCACTAAACCTCTATTTTTACTCTTTTAGCCCCTAGATCTTAGTGGTATGGCTAGTAATGAGATGAAGCTAGGAAAATGTGGTAACTTGGAGGTGAAGTAAGGTTGAGAAATGATGAATTATATATGAAAAGTGCAAAGAAGTGAAGTATATGTGATGCCATGGCTATAATGAATGATTATGCAACGATTATGAATGCTTATGTGACTTATGCACTCAATTTTATCTGAGATACGAGTTTTCCTACTTAAAGAACAGTGGGTTGCCACCACATGTTCCAGGTTGAGACTCGATACTCTATTGACCTTACGTCGTAAGGGTGACCGGACAAGTATAAATTCCCGGAAAAGATACCCCCAATGAGCAAATTTTATATATGAGAAAAATCTATGCATAGACTCTTGGGGATGCGCGACAGGGGACAGTCCAGGGTTTAGCAGCCAGACTTGTCGGGTTGGCTTTATAACCAACAGATGAGACTCGTCAGTTATAGGACAGGCATACATCATATGCGTATTGTTTGAATTGCTTGCTTGTGCATTAAATTGGAATGTTTAAGTGAATTTAATATGCTATTTGTTATACTTGCTATCTGTATTACTTGTACTCTACCTGTGTTTGCCATTGTCTGCTTGTTTGTCTGTGTGGTTTCACCAGAGTTAGAGGATCGGAGGACAAGTAGACAAATTGAGGGTTTTAGTTAGGTTTTGATTAAGTTTAGGACCTTAGAGGACCATCTATTTATGGTTTCTATTTTAGTTCCTTAAGTTTTATAATCTAAGTGTCGGAGTTCTAGGATTGCCTTTGGCTTTCTCGGGACCTTATATCTTATGTATGCGGCACCTTTACCATGATGAGAACCCCTGGTTCTCATTCCATATAGATATTTGTGTTTTTTAGATGCAGGTCGAGAGACACCTTGCTCGGCGTTTGGAGTTTCGGTAGCGAAGTGGATCTTTTGGGACATTATTTTGTGTACTGTTTATTTATGACCATATGTATAGAACTCTCCTAATAACTTGTTTTACTTTTGTACCTCTTAGAGGTGTATGGACAACTAGGATTTCTTTGTATATTTTGGGTTATGGGTTTTATATATATGTATGTAAATATTTTCCGGCTAGCCTTAGCTTCGCAAGCTGAGTTAGCAGCTTGTTATTTTGTACTCTTGCCCTCCTATTCTCACTTTCTGTATATATACTTTTATGCAACTTAGCTTGCTTTGTATGCAAGTAATCCTTATTCCTGAGCGTTGTGCTTCTAATTTTACGATTTTTGCTTTACCTATTCTTCAAGACTCTTAGTATACTACGTTCTTTCAATTATTATTCGTATATATTTTATTTTAGAGGTCGTAATACCACACCACCTCTGTTTTACGACTTAAGCGTAAAGCTCTGTGCGGTAGGGTGTTACACCAAGAGTGTGGAGGCATGTCAGAGAGACGATATCCAAATTAGCTACCAGATGTGTCGGGTTTTGGCGACATAACCGACACGTGAGCTCACGGCTAGTAGGATAGACATACATCATATGCATATGTGTGCTTTGTTTGATTATACATTAATCGGGCTTGCCTATGTGATTAGTATGCTTACTTGCTAAATTTGCTACCTACTGTAATTGTATTCTACTTGTGTTTGCTTTATCTGAATTGCTTATCTGTGCGCGGGAGTTCTGGAGGAATAGAGGAAGGTGAGAAGCTAAAAGGATCAAGTTAAGTTAGAGTTAGAATTTTTAGACTCTTAGCTGAGCTACTTTAATTATGGTTGAAAAGTATAGCTTTAAGTTTTAAATTTGAATGTCAGAGTTCTAAGATTACTTTTGGCTTTCTCTGGACCTTATATCTTATATATGTGGGCACCGTTACTATGCTGAGAACCTCCGGTTCTCACCCTATACATATGTTGTTGTTTTCAAATGCTACTTCCAACCATTTCAACTACTCTGGTCACAAAGGAGATAACTGTCACATGAGCTACAACAAAAAACCCCATTCTGACACAGTTATCTCCCACAACTCTGCTATAAATACCTCTATTGGGTAAATTTTTTATTCTAAGTTTCATACACTCTACAAAAAATATATTCTGACTTTGATCTTATTGTAGTCCCTTGCAAGTATTTCCAATCACTGTCTTAGGATTATTCAAGGAGCATTTCAGGAGCTTTGAACCACTATCATATCAGACCCAACCTCCTTCTCTCACTACAAAATTCTTGCTTTTTTGTGAAAGTTTTTTAGTAAAATTTATTATAAACCTCTATAATATATTTTATTGATGACAATTTGTAAAACCTTCCTAAATAATTTACAAAATTTTCCACTGTTGTTAGAAGACTCTCAACCTAATCAATACTAAAAGAATTCTCAACCCAAAAGANNGGAACCTTTATGAAACCCTAAAATCTCGATGTCATTGCTGCCGCCATTCATCTCCTTACCACCGCCGTCTCCTCCATCAACGCGTTGCCAGTGGAGTTATAAATGGAGGACGACGTGATTGTGGAGCCTCTAAATTCTTTGACCTCTCGACCTAGTATTTCAGTGATAATTCTATCCAGATTGTTGAGGTAATGCTTTAGATATTCCGCTTCTACATCATCTTTTACCACGGGTTATGCCGCTGGTTTTGCTTTTCCTTCGTTGGCTTGAAGCACTCAGAGTGCAGTTTGGGTGTGGGTTCGGTGGTGCTACCTGAGGAGATCAAGAAGGCGAGCTAGTGAGAGTTTCTGTAAGTTTTGATTGAAGCTATGTCAAAGCTGTCAGATCTTGTGGAACTGATTTTCATGTCATGCCGAGTCATTACAATAAGGATTTGTTCCTAATTTTTTTTTGTTCTTTGCTTTCTTCAAATTTTTTTCAAAAGTTTTTGTGATAAGTTGATGATATAGTTTTGGCGAAGTTATATACGAATCCTACTTATTATGTTCTAATGTACTCTTCTCTTCTATAAAATTTTCAGGTCAAGGCAAATGATTTGATATAGATTTAGTTAAGTTGATTTGATATATTATAAAGGTGAAAACACATAAAAAATTGTTATTCTCTTCTGAAAATTTTGATTTCTTCATGAAGGAAAAATTTTGTTAGAGTTCATAGTTTAAGTGATGATTAAGTTCAACTATTTTCATTAGAGACTATTCTCCTTTATTGATGCAGATTTGTTGATATATATATATATATATATCAACAATTCAAATTTCCAAATGTAAAATAGTTATCTTTTGTATGCTTTCAAGATGTACCAATTTTTGCTGATCAAGGTTGGTAGAAAAATTTAAGTATATAGCATAGTAGTTGTTTGAAACAAACATGGCAATGTTCATGTCTCTCATTCAAAGTATACATATTAAATTTAATGTTCTGTTTTAGTATATGACTATAACTAAATATGTCGTATGAAGTTCTTAAACAAGCAACAAATTACTTCAATGATTCTAAAAAGCTAGGAAAGTTTTACAAAGTAAATTCTGATCTTATATATCATTTTGTTTCTTAAGAAATTCAATTTGACTCTTTTATTTTGTAAAATATAACACTAAACACAAATGTAAATATAACATGATATTGATTTTATTTAAACCAAAACTTAGGAAAGTAAATGTAATTAGTTCATAATCTAGTTGGTTGGCCTGCTCCAAATCTTGTAAGCATTATTTGCTAGTTGTGAAACTTCACAATTTTTATCATTATCTGTTTTTTTTTTCTTAGAATCATTAGTAGGTGCTATCTTTCTATTAGTCAATATGTTGCATATATTGAGATATTATAGATAACTGTATTTGAGATCCAGCTATTGTTTGATTAAATTACACACTCGTTTTATTTATTTTGTTTTCTAAGGTGCTGATCTTCCTGTAATTTTGCAAATTTCATGTAAATAGAGTCATCACATTACAACATTTTTATTCCTTAGGTTTGGAATTTGGTCCTTAAAAGATGCTAGATTTGGAAATGAATGATTGTTCATTCTTTGCCGGTCAATTACTGATCATTTTGTAATGAACATCAACTTGTAACTGAATAAAAGTTCTTTTTTTTTTCACTCATGCTTCATGATTTCACCGATCAAGGATGCTGAAGAATTGGCTAAAGTAGAAGCATAATTGGTTTGTTTTTCACTTCTGTTTGGTTTCTTCCTTCAAGTTAATTATTTTTTCTCTTGACAGTTGATTTAGCTCCCATTGTTACCAGAAAAAAGATTGGAAGGCTAATAATGGAGTTAAGAAAGATAGCAGTAAGGTAAAAATAAAATGTCTATCTGATGCATTTTTTCTTGTTTCGATGTATAAATATGATTTTGAATGGATTAAGATTTTCCTCCTTAATTCCAAGAAATAATTGATTGTAACAATATATTCAAAATAAAATTCTCTGGTGCTCTATATTTAATGTTCTAAAATTGTATATAAATTGTGTAATTCTAACTCCTAGGTTGATGATGACTTGAAAAAGTAGCAACGTCCTTTTTATCTTAGTTTTTGTCCCCAATTTTCCTAAAATTAACATATTTGTATTATAATTGTACAGTATTTATGAAAAAAACTAAACTATGGTTAATCAGATCCACTTTATCGACTCTATTTTGCAGGCATTTTCCACCAATTTCTTTGGGGAGGGGGTGACGAGCCAAGAAAGCGTAGTTATAGAACATTTTTCCTTATTCTTAGAGACTACTTTTTTCTTCACTAGCCATAACTTTGTTCTGTTTCAACTGGCTACAATTGTTTTGGCTACGGATGAGAACCCATTCGTTATCATTCTTGGAAAGATTCTATAAGTTTATACTCTGAATATTATGCTAGAATTCTACATAGACTTGATTTCTGCAAATATATTTATGTAAGCAATGTGTTCCATACTTGTGAACTTAAAATTTCTTAGGATGATTGAAATTTTTTAATTTTTTCCTTAGGGGACAAGCATTGTGCACTACTGCTGCTCTTATCGGAGGAAAGAGTTTAGTATCTCAAATATCTTAAAAATGATATTAGTTTTTGTTCTTTTTTATCTACTTTGCTTGTAGAGATTAGTCTGTAATATGTAATTCTGATTTATGAGACCATTGGTGTAGTGTTAAGTTGTGTGTGCATGTTATTTAAATGTTTTACTGATGTATGAGCATCTTTAGTTATTTTATTTATTATTTTCTTGAATAAAGTTAGTGATTTCCTTGTTATAATTGACATTTTTTTGTGCTCTAATTAATATTTTTTGAAGTTAATTTGAGCTTTAGAATGTGTAGGAAAGTGTTAAAAAAGAGCAAGAACAAGGATGAAAAGGAGCAAGCAACCATTGCACTAAAGAGCATGGAGATCTTAGAAGAAAGTTAGCAAACATTAGCAACAAGCAAGACAAGGACCACCAAGCATTCCTTGCTTGTGGCTCACGCCTCATCTGCTGCGCCTCACGCACCTGTTGGTGCACCTCACGTGGCCTTGGTTGCGCCTCACGCAGCCACCATCTTCACCTCCAAGGGCTGCCCTCAAAGCTTGCACCTCACGTGGCTATTGGTGCGCCTCACGTAACATCACAGAGGCCTTCAATTACTCCACTATTCGGCTTGCACTTCACGCAAGCTATGCTGTGCCTCATGCACCAATTTAAACCAACTCCTAGGACTTGTGAATCCTTCATTTATCCCTCCAAATCTTTCACTAATCTCTCCAACTTCAAGGGCTTGCTTTGTTGATCCAACATTAAGTTTTAAGCCCATGATTTCAACAAAGCAACACACCAAGTTTTGAATTTCAATTACAAGGAAGATCATTAATTAATTAAGAGTTGTTAGAAAGGATTTAATTTGATTAGATTTTATTTTATTTTGATTTAGTTTGAGTTTGAATTCTAGGTTTAGTTTTTGAGTTTTAATAAGTCCGAGGACTTTGTACACAGACATCACCATATACCACACTTTACAGTTTTGTTTTTCATTCTACCATGAGCAACTAATCTCCTTTGTTAAGGTAAGGAGCTCTATTCATCTTTTTATAGATTATTTATTAGTCTAAGTATTTTACTTTACTTGAAGTTTATGCTTTGAACTATTTCATGATTAAGTTTTTTTTTTATCCTTAAAGATTTAGAATTGTTGAAAAATATTGTAACTCCGTTTTGCATTCTAAATATTGTTATTGAAAAAAGTAATATTTTAATTAGCTTAAAAACTCTTTCTCACTACTTTTTTATTCAACTAGGAATAGCGTTTCAAAGAGTGTGCGACACTTTGTGATTTTCAATTGCTCTAATTTGAATAAGTAACATAAAATTTGGATTAAAACACTTTTGGAAGTCATTCTTTCTTGTAAGTTTTAATTGTTTAGAACTAGTTTGGATAAGTGACATATAATTCAACCTAAGAACTATTTTTGAATCTTATTCGAAATTAAATCAAAATTGTGATTCGCCTCTTTTTCTTAAATAATTGACTAAGGAATTAGAAATTAATTAGGTTAAAGAGAAACTAAATTACCAAGGAATTAAAATTTGATTATTTATGATTTGTCATGATTGATCTCAGCATGCCTCAAATAAATAAACACAAGGATTATTTTCCTAAAGAGTGAATATCTCTAAAACTTTAACATCCTTACCATCATTGTCTTCATTCACTCAGTGTTTGCTATTTTATTGCCTCTGTTTACACGTTTTCTATAATTTCTCATTCATTCCTCTGTTTCTTGATTGTCTAATTAGAATAGTTAATTAATCATTGTTTCTTAGTTCTTTAATCCTTAAGGGAATGATAACTCACTCACCATGATATTACTTGATATGGTTCGGTGTACTTGCCGTGTTATGGTTTTGAAAAATTTTGCATCAAGTTTTTGGCACTGTTGCCAGGGATTAATTGAGATTGACAACTACCACATTAATTGACTCTTTAAATTAGACATTTTCATTTTCTTTTGATACTCACTGGAGTTTCCTCTACTGTGATGTTGGAAATTTCATCTTTTCTCTTTGTTGTTTTTCTTGTGTGTTTTTCCATGCAAAAAAACAAAGGCAAAGAATCTCTTCAATTTGATCCAAAAATAGAGAGACCCTCAAGCAACTAAGAAAGGAATCAAGAAATCAGAGAAAACTAGAAGAAATAGAAGAGCTTGAGCCAGAAAGCATAGCAAACAACAATACCAATTCTAGGAGGACTCTTAGGTCTTTCACCAAACTCACTGTTGGAAATTGTGGAAGCAGCATTGTAGCACCTGTTGTGGAGGCAAACAACTTTGAGTTGAAGCCTCAACTCATTACCTTGGTGTAACAAAATTGCCAATTTTGTGGGAGTCCTTGATAAACCACTATTTTATGGTTTATCTTGTGCTCAATTGAATGGATTTTATCAATCTTTCATACACTTATCCATACAAAATGCATGGTTTTACAATTTCCTTCTTGATTTTGTGCTTTGATTGAAAACATGCTTCGTTGCTCTTAAATTTCCTATGTTTAATCCTCTCTTATTACCATTCGATGCCTTGATATGTGTGTTAAGTGATTTCAGAGATTATAGGACAGGAATGGCTTAGAGGATGGAAAGGAAGCATGAAAAAATGGAAGGAATACAAGAAACTGAAGGAACTGCTAAAGCTGTCCAGCCTGACCTCCTGATACTAAATCGACCATAACTTGAGCTACAGAGGTTCAAATGATGCGGTTCCAGTTGCGTTGGAAAGCAAACATCCGGGCCTTAGCAAAGATATATAATTTTCTATAGCTGCCCTGAAGCCAGGTGACGTGCACGCGTGGATCACGTGGACGCGTGACCTGGCAAAAACCCAATCCACGCTAACGCGTGGACGACGCTTCCGCGTGACTTTGTAGCGACCTGTACGTACCAAAAATTGCTGGGGGCGATTTTTGGGCTGTTTTTGACCCAATTTTTGGCCCAGAAAACACAGATTAGAGGCTATAAAGTGGGAGAATGCATCCATTCATTAAAAATAACTCCATAATACACAATTTTAGGTTTTTAGATGTAGTTTTTAGAGAGAGAGGCTCTCTCCTCTCTCTTAGGATTTAGGATTAGGATTAGGATTTAGGATTTCTATTATGATTAGGCTACTTCTCTTCATTCCAGGTTTAATGTTCTTTTAATTTATTTTCTACTTTTATTTATTCTATTACTTTAATTGTTATTTATCTTTTCAATTTGGCTTATGAACTCCATGTTAGAATTGATTTCTTTATTTAATTCAATTTGAGGTATTTCAGATTTATGATTGTTTTATTCTATTTATGATGCTTTCAATTTAATTTAGATTTTTTTCCCTTTGCTTTGGTTGAGTAATTGGTGACACTTGAGTTATTAAACTCAACTGTTGATTGAAAATTGGAATTCATTGATTGATTTGGATCGCTCTAAAGCTAGTCTTTCCACAGGAGTTGACTAGGACTTGAGGATCAAATTGATTAGTCCACTTGACTTTCCTTTATTTAGTAAGGGTTAACTAAGTGGGAGCGATAAACAATTCTCATCACACCTAATAAGGATAACTAGGATGGAATTTCCAGTTCTCATACTTTGCCAAGAGTTTTCTTTATAATTATTAATTTATTTTTCTTGCCATTTAAATTACTTGTTCCCTATTTCAAAAACCCAAAAACATACCTTTTCCATAACCAATAATAAATCATACTTCTCTGCAATTCCTTGAGAAGATAACCCGAGGTTTCAATACTTCGGTTATAAATTTTATTGGGTTTTGTTACTTGTGACAACCAAACTTTTGTACGAAAGGATTTTCTGTTGGTTTAGAAACTATACTTGCAACGCGATTACAATTTTATTCAATTCTTTACTGGCAAAAGTCTGATCGTCAGTCCTCAAGAAGATCCTAATCTACACATATCTAGCTTCCTACAAATATGTGACACAATTAAATCCAATGGTGTCTCTGCTAAAACTTATCATCTGCTATTGTTCCCATTCTCTATAAGGGATCTAGCCAAGTAGTAGCTCAAAACTCAACCAAAGAAAAGCATAGCAACATAGGATGATCTAGTCAATAAGTTCTTAACCAAATTCTTCATACCACAGAGGTTGGCAAAGCTGAGACATGATATAGACCTTCAAACAAAAAGAAGGAGACTCCCTTTTATAAAGCTTGAGAGAGGTATAAAAAAATGTTGAGAAAGTGTTCTCCGGACATGTTTGCTGATTGGATACAACTCCAAATCTTCTATGATAGACTCACTCATGCTTCTAGAACTTTATTAGATTTCTCAGCTTGAGGATCCATGCATATGAAGATCACTGAAGAAGCATTGGAATTGATTAAGATTGTGGCTAACAATTAGTATTTATACTCTTCTGAAAGAACAATGAAGAGAGATGTGATGGAGTTAGATACTCTGGACACTATTTCGGCTCAAAATAAGGCTATATCTCAACAAATTTTCTCACTCACAGAAAATGGAGCACATATAAGTATCCACAATGGGAACACAAGTTGTCTATAACTTGTATGGAGGTGCTCACAAGAAGGAAGAGTGTATATTATTTCAAGGAGAACAAGCTACCATTGAGCAAGTAAATTGCATGAGAAATTTTCAAAAGCCACTACATAGTACCTGTTCCGAGGGTTTCCTGAAACTGGAGGTCGATCTCGGACGAGATCTGCTGTACTGGTCGGAGATCGTGTCCGGCTGGCTGATGGCGGCTGGAGTTATTGCGTCCGACTTGTTGGACTCGCTGCACTGCTGATCCTTGGTCACCGGAGGGTGGGGGGTACCTGTAAGAGACTCCGATGCTTAAGTTAGCACGGGTATTAAGCAGGTTTTATGTAGAATCAGAGTATGAGTTATACCTGGGTGTTCCAGTGTATTTATAGTAGTGTGGACTGACCTTTCTGATAAGATAAGTTAGTTATCTTATCTTATCTTATTTTGGGTGAAGTCAGCTTATCTTCAAGGGAACCGCCTTTATCTCTATAGGCTGGGATTGCCTTTGAATTTGGGTCGTGTTCCTCTATTTGGGCCCTTTATTGGGCTTTTTTGTCGATTTGGCCGAGCTCTTTAGAAGAGGTCGGGTAGTCTGACCTGAAGAGGTCGGTCGCCATGTCGCTAAACATCTCGGGTCGGACAGCTCGACCTAGGGTATGAACAGTGCCCCTGCTTGAGCTCGGTCTTCTGCTTTGGGGTCGAGTTTTTTGACTTCGAACTCCTTATAGCGAAGCCAAACTCGAGCACTTTTGTCGATTCCTTTCTTTGTAGAGCTTTTTGAGTGTAGAACATTTTTCCTCAAAAAGCGCGCGCTTTTATATCGGCGCTTTGGGAACGTGCGAGGGTTTAATGTTTTCATTAATTTTAACATTAATTGCCCCGTTTCCCTTTGGCTCTTTATTTTGATTTTTGAAAACCCAGAAACGGTTTCTCTCCTTCACTCTTTTTCGTAACTTCTCCGCAATTTCTTCCTTTGTTCTCTCGCTCTCTTCCTTTCGCCCATATTTCTGCTTTTCTTCCGTTGCGGCGCGCTCGGTGGTTTTCTGGGCAGCTTCCGTTTCTGCACCTCCATTTTTCTCCTCGAAGCTTCTTTCACCTCCAGGTTAGTCCCGTTTCGTGCTTTGCTTTTGTCTTTGTGATGAGGTTTTGATTTTGATCCTCCTTTATAGAAAAGTTTTGATCTTTCTGTTTTCATTGTGTCCTGTTGTTGTTGAAATGTGTGTTTCTGGGAGTTTTCTTCATCTTCTGCATGATCCTTTTTTGCTTTTGATTTAACGCTTTGCATGTTCTTTGTTGTTTCTGTTCTGATACCGTTTATCCAGAAGAATCCGTATCTGTTTCTTGCTTTATTTGATGGTTGCTTTGCCTGATTCCAAAAAAGTTTGCATTTTTGATGGTTTCTTCTTGGTGTACTTTGACGTTTGGGGATGGTTTCTGTAAGGCAATGTTTTTGAAGACTTTTGTGTTTTTTTTCTGATGGAAAATGCTTGTTGTTTGAAGCCTTCTTTTCTTGTTATGAGAGATGCTGGGGTACGGGAAGTAGATTTTTACTAGAAACCTTGCTTTATTATTGCCTCCAAAGGATGCCCCAGGACTTTGGTTTGGGTCTTGGGGTTTTCTTTTTCTGTGTGTTCGTATGTATCGTATTGAGTTGTTTTCTCCCTTGTCTGAGATGTTTTTAGTAATCTCTTTTTCTTTTCTTACTTGTAGGATTAGTTGGCCTCATGTCTTCTCGCAATAACATTGTAGAAATGTCTTCCAGAGTTTCTTAGGGGATGTCTGATTGGCTGGACTCCCTTGTCTTGTTGTGTGTTTCTGTTGTGGATGCTAAATTTTGCACAGAGCTGAGGAAGCGCCATAGGATTTGTGGTAACAGTGCTCGTGAGGGGGATTATGAGCTTGTTGCCCCTGATTCTGATTAGAGAGTTTGTTTTCCGACTTCCATCGAGGGGGAGCGTCCCTTCTTCTATGCTTATAAATACTTCTTTAGCCAATTAGACGTTACTTTTTCTTTTACTGCTTTTGAAACCGACCTGTTGTGGTCATGTAACATTGCTCCGTCCCAGCTTCACCCGAATTCCTGGGGTTTTATCAAAATATTTCAACTGCTTTGCCAAGAGTTAGGTATAACACCTTCTGAAACTCTTTTCCTTTATCTTGGAGTGGCAAAAGAATGTGAGAGTGCCACGTTATACATGGGATATGCTTAGTGAGGATGAGCGGGCCTTTGTAGTCGTTCTTGAAGATCTGTGGGGGAAACCTCCCCATCTGGATACGAAGAGATTCTTGAGTGATCTATCTTTGGTTCGAACTGCTTTGGGTACTGTCTGACTTATTTTTATACTTGCTTCTGAGCTTTTCTCCTCCTATGTTGTAACTTGTCTTTTGTGGTTGATTCTGTATTTTCAGAGATGCCGAAAAATAATGATTCTATGAAGGCCTACAAGAAGGCGAAGAAGGCAACTGCTGCTCTAAACATCTCGGCCAAGGCAGCCGGAGAGGGATCTTCTCAGGTTCCAGTGATGCCTCCTGTGCTGAGTTCTCCCGGACCGAGGAAAGCAATTCCTATCCCTCGGGTTCGTCTGGTCGATCCTCCACAATCTTCTGCTGCAGCCTCTGGTGCTCCTCCGGGTGGTGTTGCGCCTGAGGGAGGAGTTGGAGAATGCCCGAGCTAATTACTCCGAACTCCAAGGTCATCTTGTTGGTAGTGTAACTGCTGCCTATGAGAACCTGAAGGAACAAGTTCGGGTTATTGCTCCCGGGCCGACCTGACCCTCTTTAGCCTAGATAACGTCGTCAGGGATGGCAAGATTGTCCCTGATGACGAGGATGATGATGATGTTGAACCTCCCCCTATGTCCTCTGTCAAGGTGTCAATTTCTGCTGTTCCTGCCGAGGTCGGCCCTCCCACTTCTGATCCTGACTGTCAGATCTTAAACCGGGATGATGGTACTGTAGATGCTATTCCTCTCCAGATTCGTCCTCCGTCTCCTTGGACTGATGCTGCTAGAAATTCTTCTGACCCTTAGCCCATTTATTCTGGATATTTATGTAGTTGGCCCGGCTTGTGGGCTTTTTAAACTCTTTATGTTTTGTTAACTGCTGGTACTTTCTCGTTGCTTGCCTAGCAACTTTTTTTTTGACCAACAAAAGTAACTTTCCAGCTTTTGAGGTAGATTTTGGTGGCCTCTGAAGCTTTATAACTTTGTAGATTATATCATGCTTTTGCACTTAACTTGGTATCTTTTTGTTTTCTGAGGATGTTGGAACCCTGCTGCTCGTCCTCTTCGGATTTGCTTTATTGTTTGCAACTTGGATCTTTTGAGGTTATGGCTATGTGGGTCCGACCTGTTTTTCGGTGTTCTCGCTCTTGCTCGTGTTTCTGACTATTTATAACCGATTTCTTCAAGTTGGTCTTCCAAGTTGTTTTGTAATCCTCTTTCTTGGATCTTCGTCCGATCTCTTTTAGGAATTGCTTTTATAACTTTTTAGTAGTAGGAGTCTGACTTCGTCATGTCGGTCTCTTTTAAGTTCTTTTGTAGTCCTCTTTTTTGGACCTTCATTCGTCGGGTCTCTTTTAGGGATTATTTTTATAACTTTTTAGTAGTAGGAGTCCGACTTCGTTATGTCGGTCTCTTCTAAGTTATTTTTGTAATCCTCTTTCTTGGACCTTTGTCAGATCTCTTTCAGGGATTACTTTTATAACTTTTTAGTAGTAGGAGTCCGACTTTGTTATGTCGGTCTCTTCTAAGTTATTTTTGTAATCCTCTTTCTTGGACCTTTGTCAGATCTCTTTCAGGGATTACTTTTATAACTTTTTAGTAGTAGGAGTCCAACTTCGTTATGTCGATCTCCTCTAAGTTATTTTGTAGTCCTCTTTTTTGGACCTTTGTCAGGTCTTTTTCAGGGACTACTTGTATAACGTTTTCATTTTGGGCTGACTTTGTCATGTCGGGCCCTTCTAAGTTAAAGTAACCCTCTTTAATAGGGTTGGCCAGACCTCTTTCCAGGGTTTACTTATAACTTGGGTTGACTTGGTCCGACTTCTTAATGTCGGCCAGTCTTTAAGTTATTATTTTAGCAATCCGTAAGACCTTGTCAGATAGATCGTCCTTTGGGTGAATCGCGTTTTCACCTTTATCGGACGGTTATCTTTATCGTGATCGTGCAATGAAATTATTTTTTCACTTTCTGCCGATCTGTTGCTTTATAATCGGACGATGAATACTTCAGATTAATGCGTTTTAAAATCTTGTAGAATACCTTCTTAGGTTGCAGGCGTGCCATGATCTGGGAAGCTCTCGTCCATCGAGTTCGGACAGTCTGTAGTAGCCCTTTCCGAGTACTTTTACAACTCGGTAGGGTCCTTTCCAGTTTGCTGCCAACTTTCCTTCTCCTGGCCGAGTTGTTCTAATATCATTTCGGATTAGGATGAGGTCGTTCTCCGTGAAACTTCTTGGCACTACCTTTTGATTATATCTGGAAGCCATTCGACGTTTTAGTGCTTCTTCCCTGATCTGAGCTCTTTCCTGAATCTCAGGTAATAGGTCAAGTTCTTCCTTCTGAAGTTGAGAGTTGACCTTTTCATTGTAGTGGACTACTCTGGGTGATCCTTCCTCGATCTCGACTGGGATCATTGCCTCCACTCCGTATGCTAGTTGAAAGGGTGATTCATTTGTCGTGGAGTGTGGCGTTGTTCGATATGCCCATAGGACTTGCGAAAGTTCTTCGGCCCAAGCTCCCTTTGCATCTTGTAGTCTCTGTTTTAACCCTGCCAATATGACTTTGTTGACAGCTTCGGCCTGTCCATTGGCTTGAGGGTGTTCGACGGAGGTGAACTATTGCTTTATATTCAAGTCGGCTACTAGTCTCCTGAAGCCTGCGTCTATGAATTGAGTGTCATTGTCTGTGGTTATGGAGTATGGAACCCCGAACCTCGTGACAATGTTCCTGTATAGGAATTTCTGACTTCTTTGAGCGGTGGCGCTGGATAGGGGCTCTGCCTCAATCCATTTTGTAAAATAGTCTACTCCGACTATGAGGAATTTTACTTGTCCTGATCCCTGGGGAAAAGGTCCAAGAAGATCAAGTCCCCATTTTGCAAATGGCCAGGGCGAGGTTACACTAATGAGCTCTTCTGGCAGGGCGATGTGGAAGTTGGCATGTTTTTGACATGGTGGACATGTCTTTACAAATTCTATAGCTTCCTTTTATAGGGTTGGCCAATAAAATCCCTCTCGAAGTACTTTTTTGGCAAGAGCTCGTGCTCCGAGATGATTGCCACACATGCCACCGTGTACTTCTTCTAACACTTCCTTTGTGTTGTTGGTCGGCACACATTTAAGTAGTGGTATTGAGATCCCTCTTTTGTATAGGATGTTGTTTATAATAGTGTAGTACTGTGCCTCCCTTTTTAATCTTTTCACCTCTTTTTCCTCCGTGGGGAGCGTCTCTGCTTTGAGGTAGTTAATTATGGGTGTCATCCATCCTTGGTCCTGACTTGTGATGGCTAGGATTTTTTCTGCTTCCGATATTGACGGGTTCTGTAGCATTTCCTGGATGAGGCTTCTATTGTTGCCCCCTGGTTTGGTGCTGGCTAGTTTTGAGGGTGCGTCAGCTCGGGCATTTTGCTCGCGGGGTATGTGGTAGATTTTATATTCCCCGAGTTGTCCGAGCTGTTCCTTGGTTTTATCCAAATACTTTTTCATGGTGGGATCTTTGGCTTGATAGCTCCCTATTATCTGCGAGGTGACTACTTGTGAATTGCTGTAAATGTTGAGTTTTTTAGCTCCAACCTCTGTAGCTAGCTTCAAACCAGCTAATAATGCTTCGTATTCCGCCTGGTTGTTTGAGGCCGGAAATCCGAACTTGAGGGAGAGCTCAACTTGGGTTCCTTGGTTGCTTTCTATTATCACGCCTGCGCCGCTTCCAGTCTTATTTGAAGAACCGTCCACGTAGAGATTCCATTCTGTGGGGGTCTCCAAGGCATCTATGAATTCTGTGATAAAATCGGCTAGGTACTGTGATTTAATGGCCGTCCGAGCTTCATATTGGAGGTCGAATTCTGATAACTCGACTGCCCATTGTAAATTTCTGCCTGCTAAATCTATTTTCTGCAATATTCCTTTTATGGGCTGGTTGGTTCGAACCTTAATGGTGTGAACCTGGAAGTACGGGCGAAGTCGTCGAGATGTTAGAATGAGAGTATAGGCAAAATTTTCTATTTTCTGGTAGTTCAGCTCGGATCCTTGTAGTGCTTTGCTAATGAAGTAGACAGGTTGTTGCCCACTTTCGTCTTCTCTGACTAGTGCTGAGGCTATTGCCCGGCTTCCTACTGCGAGATATAGTACGAGTGGTTTTCCTTCTCGTGGTCGAGATAAGATAGGCGGTCGTCCTAAGAACTCTTTGAAGCCTTGGAAGGCTTGTTCGCATTCTGTCGTCCATTCGAACTGTTTTCCCTTCCTTAAAGTAGCATAGAAGGTGAGAGATCTTATCGCTGTCCCTGCTAAGAATCTGGATAGGGCGGCCAATCTCCCGTTGAGTTTCTGCACTTCTTTGACACAGGTCGGGCTCTTCATGTTGAGTATGGCTTGGCATTTATCCGGGTTTGCTTCAATTCCTCTTTGTGTGAGCATGAAACCTAGGAATTTGCCTGCTTCTACCACAAAGGTGCATTTTGCCGGATTAAGTCGCATGTCGTGCTTCCTTATGGTGTCGAACACTTGAGCCAGGTCGGACAATAATGTATCTTTGCTTTGTGTCTTTATTAACATGTCGTCCACATAGACTTCCATGATCTTTCCAATGTGGTCTGAGAAGACATTATTCATCAGTCTTTGATAAGTAGCTCCTGCGTTCTTGAGACCGAAGAGCATTACGATGTAGCAGTAATTTGCTTTTGGCGTTAAAAACGAGGTCTTTTCTTGATCTGGTGGATACATGGGGATTTGGTTGTATCCCGAGTTTGCGTCCATAAACGAGATGTATCTATATTCGGAGGAAGCATCTACCAGAGCGTCGATACTTGGGAGTGGGTAAGGATCTTTTGGGCAGGCTTTGTTGAGATCAGTGTAATCGGTACACATTCGCCACTTCCCATTTGATTTTTTCACCAAGACGACGTTGGCTAGCCATAATGGATACTTGACTTCTCTTATGAATCCTGCCTCCAGTAGTGCCTGTACTTGCTCTTCCACCGCTTGGGATCGCTCTGGCCCAAGTTTTCTTCGTTTCTGCTGGACTGGCCGAGATCCCGGATAGACCGCCAACTTGTGGCACATTAGCTTGGGGTCTATACCTGCCATATATGCGGCTTTCCATGCGAAGAGGTCGACATTATTGCGTAAGAATTGTATCAGTAATTATTTTGAGTCTCCTCTAAGTTATTTTGCGAAGAGATACTTTACTTCTCTTTCCACAACAGTTCGGCATTATTAGTTGTTTTGTCTGAGGTGTCTCCGATTTGAACCTTCTCTATCTCGCCTTCCGGCTGTGGACAGAGTTCTTCTCGTTGTTGAACTCCGCCAAGCTCAATTGTATGAAACTCTTCTCCTCTGCCTCTGAGGTTTAGACTTTCGTTATAACAGCGGCATGCTATCTTTTGATCTGCTTTTACCGTGGCTATCCCTTCTGTAGTTGAGAATTTTATGCATAGATGTGGAGTTGAGACTATTGCGCCGAGTTGATTGAGTGTTGTCCGACCTATTAGGGCATTGTAGGCTGAACTTACGTCGACCACGATGTAGTCTATCTTGAGGGTCCTGGATAAGTTCCCTTTTCCGAAGGTCGTGTGTAGCGGTACGTATCCCAGTGGTTGTACCGGGGTATCTCCTAGTCCGAATAGACTATTCGGGTATGCTCTAAGCTCCTTTTCGTCTAAGCCGAGTTTGTCGAAGGCTGTTTTAAATAAGATGTCGGCAGAACTCCCTTGGTCTACTAATGTGCGGTGTAGATTGGCGTTTACCAGTATGATAATGATGACCATGGGGTTGTCGTGTCCCGAGATGATGCCAGATGCGTCCTCTTTAGTGAATGTTATCGCAGGTATGTCGGGTGCTTCCTCCTTTCCCTCTACATGATATACTTCTTTGAGATATCTTTTTCGGGATGATTTGGAGATCCCGCCTCCTGCGAATCCCCCGTGTATCATGTGGATGTGTCTTTCTGGTGTCTGAGGTGATCGCTCAGCTCGTCCGTCATCTTCGTCCCTTCGTCTCTTTCTTTGGTCATCATCTCGGGTAGCCAGAAAGCGATCTAATCTTCCTTCTCTCACCAATTTTTCTATGATATTCTTTAAGTCGAAGCACTCGTTGGTGGAGTGCCCTCGAACTCGGTGGTATTCACAATATTCCTTCCGGTTTCCTCCTCCTCTTTTGCCGTTGAGTTGCCGTGCTGGGGAAATTTTCTCCGTATGGCAAACCTCTTTGTATACATCGACCAGGGATACTCTGAGAGGAGTGTAATTATGGTATTTTTTTATTTTCTCCCCTTGCCGATCTTCTTTCCTTTTGGATTCCTTGTCTTTGTCTCGGTAGGAGGCCCCGGATTTTGAGGTTTTTCCCAGCCGAGCATTATCTTCCATGTTGATGTATTTTTCTGCTCGCTCCTGTACTTCGTCTAAGGAGGTGGGGTACTTCTTTGATATAGATTGGCTAAAAGGTCCCTCTCGTAGGCCATTGATGAGTCCCATGATGGCGACCTCTGTTGGTAAACTTTGTATGTCCATGCATATTTTGTTGAATCTTTCCATGTAGTTGCGGAGACTCTCCCGATCTCTTTGCTTGATCCCTAGTAAACTGGGTGCGTGCTTGGCCTTATCCTTCTGGATGGAGAATCTGGCCAGGAACTTTTTGGCCAGGTCGTCAAAGTTTGAGATGGACTATGGAGGTAAGTTGTCGAACCATCTGATCGCTGTCTTCGTGAGGGTTGTTGGAAAAGCTTTGCAGCGAACGGCATCTGAGGCGTCGGTAAGGTACATTCTGCTTCTGAAATTACTGAGATGATGGTTGGGATCTGTGGTGCCGTCGTACAAAATCATATCCGAGAGTTTGAAGTCTTTTAGAATTTTGGTTTTCATGATTTCCCTGGTGAATGGATCTTATTCTTTGCGTGAATTTTCCTCAGGAGTAGTCCGAGGAGTTTCGATTTGAGATCGGCTTCTAATTGCTGTAGTTTTTCTTCCAATTCTCGACGTCGCCGTACCTCTCTTTGTAGATCCTTTCCGATTTCTCGTTGTTGTTGGGTTTCTTTCTCAATTTGTTTCAAGCGATCTTGAAGCGCCTCTATTGCTCCCGGATTTGATGAATTTTTGTCTCCGTTGGATTCCGGGGTGTCTTTCAGTGTGGTGTCCGCATTTTTGTGCGGTGTTCTGTTTTCTAGATCTGAATCTTGGTCGTTGTCATGGCCGTTCGCCATGGTGGTGGGATGACTTCTAGGTTCCCCGGTAACGGCGCCAATGTTCCGAGGGTTACCTGAAACTGGAGGTCGATCTCGGACAAGATCTGCTGTACTGGTCGGAGATAACGTGTTCGGCTGGCTGATGGCGGCCGGAGCTGTTGTGTCCGACTTGTTGGACTTGCTGCACTGCTGATCCTTGGCCACCGGAGGGTGGGGGGTACCTTCAAGAGACTCCGATGCTTAAGTTAGCAAGGCTTTAGGCAGGTTTTTAGTATATTAAAACGTAAATAATACTTGAGGGGTGTCAGTATATTTATAGTAGATTTGATAATGAAGCAAGCTATGGTCATCCTTGTAAATCTCAGTCAGGCGGATTAAATTGGTTATGAGGTTTTGATAATTAAAATATAAATAAAATATAAAATAAGATAAAGTTACTTATGTAATTCCTTGGTGGAAATTTCAGATAAGCGTCTGGAGATGCTTTGTTGCTTCTGAACTTCTGCTTTCCTAATGCCTTCTTCCAACCATGCGTTACCTCCTTCCATGGCAAGCTGTATGATCCTCTCGAATGAAAGCAAATCCATATGCGCTGTCACCGCACGGCTAATCATCTGTCGGTTCCCGCTAGCATCGGAATAGGACCATTGTCCTTTTGCACACTGTCACTTGAGCCCCACATTCGTAGGTTTGAAGCTCTTTACAGTCATTCCTTCCCAAATCCTACTCGGAATACCATAGATAAGGTTTAGACTTTCTGGATCTTAGGAATACTGCTAATTGTTCTAGCCTATACCACGAAGATACTAATCTCACGAACTCGGTCCGTGTATTAGATATCCAAGAGAGTATACTCCAGCTGTCATCCAATGACTACGTTGAACATCATGTAGACCGCTTTGTGGTTGTCAGGCACGCGATCTTGGCTAAGCGAGTAACGAAGATTGGGTGATTGTCATGGGTCACCCCTTAATTCTGACTTAACTGAATTAAGTACGAGAGTATATCTTGGAGAAGAAGTAGGCATGAATTGAATAGAAAAACAGTAGTAATTGCATTAATTCATGAAGAACAGCAGAGCTCCACACCTTAATCTATGGGGTGTAGAAACTCCACCGTAGAAAATACATAAGTGAACAGCATAAAACTGATCAAAGATCAAAAGTGATCAAAGATATAAAATAAATCTCTAAAAGTAGTTTTTATACTAAACTAGTAACCTATGGTTTACAGAAAATGAAAAACTAAGTGTAGATAGTGCAGAAATCTACTTCCGGGGCCCACATGGTGTGTGCTTGGGCTGAGCATTGAAGCTTTTTCGTGCTTAGGCTTTTCTGGAGTTAAACGCTAGCTTTGGTGCCAGTTTGGGCGTTTAACTCCAATTCTGGTGCCAGTTTGGGCGTTTTACGCCAATATGTTTTAGGCTGACTTTGAACGCCAGTTTGGGCCATAAAATCTCAGGAAAAGTATAGACTATTATATATTGCTGGAAAGTCCAGGATGTCTACTTTTCAACACAATTGAGAACGCGCCAATTGGGCTTCTGTAGCTCCAGAAAATACACTTCGAGTGCAGGGAAGTCAGAAAATACCTGAAATCACAGAAAAACACACAAACTCATAGTAAATCTCAGAAATGTGATTTTTGAATAAAAACTAATAAAAATATAATAAAAAGTAATTAAGTCATACTAAAAACTATGTTAAAACAATGCCAAAAAGGGTATAAATTATCCGCTCATCACAACCATATATTCAATTCAATCCTATCCTATGGTTTACTAGCCTAAATTTCACGAAACATTATATATTACCTAAAGAAAACCGAATCCATATATTGGCCAATTTCCAACACACAAAAAACACCCAAAAAAGGCCACCAAGCTTAATCCGAAAGTTTCAAAATCAATCTCAAGGCTCCAAGTATCCAAAGCAACTCCAACAAACACCAAACCTCAATCTAACATCATATAATATACCAAAATCAACTCTAGGGCTAATCAAAACATAAAAACACAAGGATTTTGAAGAGACTTACCTTGTTCAACGATATTAGGGACAAAATTCAACAATAATCCAAAGCTAGATCACCCATAAACAACCAAAACCACAACAACTAATCAAAACCAAAATCCAAAAATGAAAAAATGTTAGGGATGGTAACTGGAGTATGGATTTCAAAAATCTTACCACTTTGTTTAGGTAGAAACAAAAAGCTCAGCAAGAGCTTTACGTGACCACAAACGACACGCAAATCAGAGCACCGTAGCTTAAGTTATAGCTAGAACAAGGAGAAGGTGAATAGTGTTTCTTCTTCCCTCTTCTCTCAACTTAGTGCCCCTTTTTTTATGTTAGGGTAAAAATGAGCTAAAATGCTCATTAGTTGTGCTTATATATGTTGGACTCAGGCCCAACTTGGGCCCCGTGCAACCGCTTAGTATTTTAGGTTCGTTTGGCCCAACGTTGGATCAAAACCTTTAAGATTAGCGCCCGATTTTCAATTCTAAATTATTTTTGTCTTTCCAAATTAGTAAATTCAATTCTAAAAATTTTATTTTTCTCATACACGGTACTGGATAGACTAGAGCCAGTACTGCCTGCTTAAGTACCGGTACACATTTTTCACAAAAAGATATATTTTTCCACTCAGAAAAATCTGCTGAATTCAAATTTCACCTTTAAATTTTTAAATTAAGATGTTTAATTTTTCGAACTTATTCTAGGTAATTAAATTATTATTTTATCTGATTTAAAAATGTTAAATTAAATTCCGATTTTTACATTCTCCCCTCTTAATTAGGAATTTTGTCTCCAAATTTCAAATCGCATGTTATATCTTCAAGACTCCTCCTTCCACAAAGTGTTCTGCTACTTAACATCGTCAACTCAAATGAAGTTGTCAAGGCACCTCATCCATCGTAGTTCTACCATGTCGATGCTCCCTCACGCTTTTCGATGCGTCACTCTGATTATTTGTCACTAAGAATCCAACTTGCTCAGCTACACCCACCATATTCCTGTTGGTTGTCTCAATTGTTCCATAGCTTGCGTTGTCGCAGTAGCACTCACTTGCATCAAGTTATCTAGGTTAGTCAAAGCTGCCATGAACTCGGCATGGTTATCGGCCGGTTGGTCATCTATGAGTTGCCATTCGAGGTTCTGTCTAAACCAAACAACCGATATCGAGGTTATCAGTCTTAATATCTCAAGTCTAGTGCTTTAATTATCCCCAAAATGCACTCACAAAAAAATCATGCTATGTATATCAAGCAGATATCCTAGATAGCATGAAAGAAAAATGACCCAGAGTATGCAATGAAGCACAATCGGTCCACCCCTCAAGCTCACAAGAACGAACCACTCTGATACTACTAAATGTAACACCCTATCACCCTAAGCCTTACCTCTAGCCATAAAGTGAAGGATAACAAAGTTCCACGATATTTCTAAAGCTCCTACAATAGTATATATAGAAGGAAATAGTAATACAAGAAGCCCGATGAATAATTATAGCTCAAAGATGTGGAAAACAGAGGTACAAAGTGCGAGACATTCACACGATAACTACAAGCTTAAAGGAACAAGATACAATAATGATACAAGATCTCAAAGTATATAGATATATAAGTATGATATCCAAAAGAATACTAGCTGTAGCCCGCGGAGTTTAAGCCGACTAGTTAATACAAACAATACAGAGTGGTTGATTTAAAATATCATATACATCCTGTCTCTCAAGTTTAGCCTCTGAGGCATCAAAGATACAATATGCAAAAGTGAGATTTACTACAGCATAATAACCAAAATACAAAGGATGACAAAAGATCCTCCGCTCCGTCACCATCTTACAACTCACCGAGGTGGGTTACGACCTGCATCTGAAAAACAACAACAACATATGGTATGAGAACCGGAGGTTCTCAGAATGGTAACAGTGCCCAATAGATAAGATGTAAGGTTCTAGGACGCCAAAGGTAATCCTAGAACTTCACATCGATACGGTTATTTAAGCTTAATGAAATATAAAATATAAACCATAAAATATAAAAGGTTAGGTTCAATTCTAGTTTATTAGCCACAAAAACCCTAATTACCCAAATATAAGAGGATTATATGTCTCGTATCCCGTTAAGTTCAAGCAATTAGTGGTTTACGAGGAGTCTACTTTCAAGCTAGTATTCGAGTGAGATAACTTTTCCAAGAATCAACCAGAATTCATGTAGAATAAGAGTTATTTTCCAATACACTCAAATTCATAAGATGAAAAACAAAAGTAATCCTTGAAATTAAATCAATATATTAATTAAAATAGAGTGGTAATAGTATCAATCTATAGAATAAATAGAGCTCCTAACCTTAACAAATGAGGTTTAGTTGCTCATGACTCAGAGAAAAAATTAGGGTTCGAAAATGTGTAAAGTGCCGAATAAGGTCGAAGAAAAGAGAGGAGCCCAAAGGGCTAAATCTTTTCCCTTTTATATCTAACCTAATTTGATTTGAAAGTAAAATAAAATAACAAATTCTAGACTTAAAAGATTTTGTTTGTAAATAAAAATAACCAAAATAAAATAAAATACAATAGTTAAAAGCCAAATCTAACTAAAGAGGCTCTTTTGGGTGAGGTTGGATCCGCATCATTGGCGCTAAACGCCAGAGTGGCGTTTAGCACCCCAGGTGGCAGTAAGCTCATATTCATTTTTGACTTCTTGGCGCTAAACGCCAGGTTCAGTGTTTAGTGCCCTATGAGGCAGAGAGCTCACACACGTTACGAGGCACCCAGCGCTAAACTCCCAGGTCTGCGTATAGCGCCAACTTTACAGAATGGCTACACACAATCCAAAGTACTTAGGCGCTAAACGCCAGATGCAGTGTTTAGCGCCAGCTCAACAGAATTAAAATTTTTCTCTTTTTTTCTGCACAGACTCTGTCAAATCGATTCAAACTTCACCTAAAATAATCAAAACAATAGAACGACTCAAAGTAGCATCCAAACAGGCTTCAAATACTAAAATATCAATAAAACTTAATAAATTTATATCTAAAATAATAAGAAAATAATGAAAAGATGCTCACGCATCACAACACCAAACTTGAATTGTTGCTTGTCCTCAAGCAATTGAAAACAATATAGAACTGATAAGTGAAATTGCCTAAGACTTGAATTTTCATTTAAGCTCCTGTCCATTCACTAAGTGGGATTGATGACACTGTGATTCTGAATAGGTTCGGCATCTTATTATCCTTTGAAGCTCAGAAAATGTCAATGTCTTTCAGTACTAGAACTCAGATAATATTATCAATTCTCTTCCCTTTTAACCTTTGATTAATCCTTGAACACATCTTTTTCTTATCTTTTCTTTGGTGATTTGCACCTTGAGCCTATCCGTGAATCTACATGTTTTGTCTCAAGCTTAACTTGACACAAAAATACCACAAGCACCTAACTGGGAGACTCTTTGAGTTCATATTTTTCTTTTCATTTTTTCCAGTCAGTGGTGCTCAGAGCCTTTGGAATACTCTTTAATTGCACTTGGTCTCGACTCTCAGTGCTTTGTCTCAAGAATACCTTGACACATTCACACCACAAGCATATGGCTAGGAAAAGAACTCTTTGATCTTTTAATCATATTTAACATTCTTAGCCATTGATGCTCAGAGCCTTGGACCTTGCTTTTTATATTCTTTTTCTTTTTGCTATTTGTTTTGCTTTAAGGATTAACTTCTTGTTTATTTTAAAAAATCCATAATACTTCTCTAAATTCCTGTACCTCAAGAATCAACATTCTTAACTTCAATATCAATTATGAACTATTCGATTCATACATTCAGAATCACATATAATACTACCATATCAAAGTAAATAAGACACTTAGAATAAATAACTAAAGTCTCATGCATTATACTACTTCTTTTCTTTTTCTTTTGATTTTTCAAGCTTAGTGAGCAATACATGAGACAACTTTTCAAAATAAGCATACATTACTAAATTAATTAGCTAAACTAAAAAAACTAAAGATATTATTACTCATGCAAAGGTTTTAAACAGAAAACAAGAAATAAGATATAATAACTTAAAAACAGAAAAATAAGAAAAATAGAAGATAAGAAACTCAACCACCTCAGTCATGGTGGCTGCTCCCTCCTGGGAATCCTCTCCAAGCTCCAAAATCACACCTCAACTCATTCATATTCTGCCTCTAGCTCTGCTGCTCCTTCACTAGCTACTGGAGGAGGGTAGAGTAGCCTTCATGATCTATCCTCAGCTAATCAACGGAGGATGTCAGCTGATCCCAATAGTCCCGTTGTGGAGGCCTTCGTAGCTATGCTGTACAACTCTTGAGGAATTGATAAACCATTATTTTATAATTTATATTGTGTTTAATTGAGTGGTTTTATCAAGTCTTTACCTACTTATTCATATGATTAGCATGATATTACAATTCCTTCCTAATATTGTTTATGGTTGAAAACTTGCTTCCTAGAAACCTTTAATTAGTACATTTTAACTCTCCTTTATACCATTCGATGCTGTGATCCGTGTGTTAAGTGTTTCAGACTGCATAGGGCAGGAATGGCTTGGAGAATGGAGAGGAAGCTTGCAAAAATGGAAGGAACACAAGAAACTAAGGAGATGACCAGCGAACACTGACGCGATCGCATGGCTCACGCGAGCGCGCGAAATGAAGAAATCGTAGTGACGCGAACGCGTGCCTGAAGCAAATGCGTGGAGTGGAGTCTGCACGAATGACGCAAACGCGTGGATGAAGCGAACGCGTGACAAGAAAAATTGCCGAATGACGCGAACGCGTGGACGACGCGTACGCGTGACCTGTGCGATCTGCAGAAATAACAAAAATCGCTGGGGGCAATTTCTGGGCTATTTTTGACCCAGTTTTCAGCCCAAAAAACACAGATTAGAGGCTATAAAGTGGGGGAATCAATCTATTCATAATAACAACAATTCATACAACATTTAGAATACGCAATTTTAGGTTTTAGATGTAGTTTTAGAGAGAGAGGTTCTCTCCTCTCTCTTAGGCTTTAGAATTAGGATTCCTTTTACTTTATGGTTATTACTCCATTCCAGGTTAAATGTTCCCAACTTTAGTTTTATGTTCTCTTCTACTTTTAGTTACTCTAATGCTTTCACTTGTTAATTACTTATGTTGCCAAATTGGCTTATGAATCTTTCCATGTTAGATTTGAATATTCTATTTAATATAATTTGAGGTATTTCAGATTTATGATTGTTTTATTCTATTTATGATGCTTTCAATTTAAATTAGATTTCTCTCCTTTTAGTTTTGGTTAAGTAATTGGTAACACTTGAGTTATCAAACTCAGGGGTTGATTGAGAGTTGGAAACTGCTGATTGATTTGGATCCCTCTAAAGCTAGTCTTTCCACAGGAGTTGACTAGGACTTGAGGAATCAAGTTAATTAGTCCACTTGACTTTCCTTTATTTAGTAAGGGTTAACTAAGTGGGAGCAATAACAATTCTCATCACACCTGATAAGGATAACTAGAATGGGATTTCCAGTTCTTTTACCTTGCCAATAGTTTTCTTTATAATTATTAATTTATTTTTCTTGCCATTTAAATTACTTGTTCCCTATTTCAAAAACCCAAAAATATACAATTTCATAACCAATAATAAATCATACTTCCCTGCAATTCCTTGAGAGACGACTCGAGGTTTAAATACTTCAGTTATAAATTTTATTGGGTTTTGTTACTTGTGACAACCAAAATTTTGGTACAAAAGGATTCTCTGTTGGTTTAGAAACTATACTTACAATGCGATTAATTTTATAAAAATTCTTTACTGACAGAAAATCCGTTCGTCAGGGATCACACGATGCACCTCCACCTCATTATCGAGCATGATGTAGTGAATTATCACAGTCGGTCAATAGTAACCTCAGACCGGTTACTCATAGGAATGATGGAGCGCTGAATGAACTCCAACCACCCCCGAGCAACTAGCCTCATATCATGCCTTCCCAACTGTTATAGTTGCCCTCTAGCATCCCGCCTCCAATGTGCTTCAGGGAAGCATATGTCAGCGAGAATCTAGTTTAGACTCTAATCACTGTTGGCCCTGTGAGTATAGGAGTGAGGGTCCTCTCGGGTCCAGGGCTTGTGAATCCTTTATTTATCCCTCCAAATCCTTCACCAATCTCTCCAACTTCAAGGGTTTGCTTTGTTGATCCAAGATTAAGTTTTAAGCCCACGATTTTAAGAAAGCAATACACCAAGTTTTGAATTTTTATTACAAGGAAATCAATAATTAATTAAGAGTGTTAGAAATGATTTATTTGATTTGATTTGATTTTGTTTTGATTTAGTTTGAGTTTGAATTCTAGGTTTAGTTTTTGAGTTTTAATAAGTCTGAAGACTTTGTACACGGACATCACCATACACCACATTTTACAGTTTTGTTTTTCATTCCACCATGAGCAACTAATCTCCTTTGTTAAGGTTAGGAGCTTTGTTCATCTTTTTATGAATTATTAATATAAGTGTTTTACTTTATTTGAGATTTATGCTTTGATCTATTTCATGATTAAGTTTTCGTTCTTCATCCCTAAAGATTTAGAATTGTTGGAAAATATTCTAACTCTGTTTTAGATTATAAATATTGTTTTGAAAAAAGTAATATTGGAATTAGCTTGAAAACTCTTTCTCACTACTTTTTTATTTAACTAGGAATATTGTTTCAAAGAGTGTGCGACACTTTGTGATTTTTAATTGCTCTAGTTTGAATAAGTGACATAAAATTTGGATTAGAAAACTTTTGGAAGTCATTCTTTCCTGTAAGTTTCAATTGTTTAGGACTAGCTTGGATAAGTGACATATAATTCAATCTAAGGACTATTCTTGAATCTTATTTGGAATTAAATTAGAATTGTACTTCACCTCTTTTCTTAATAATTGACCAATGAATTAGCGATTAATTAGGTTAAAGAGAAATTAAATTACCAAGGAATTAGAATTTGGTTATTTATGATCTGTCGTGATTGATCTCTGCATGCCTCAAATAAATGAACATAAGGATTGTTTTTCTAAAGAGTGAATATCTCTGGAACTTTAACATCCTTACCATCATTGTCTTCATTCACTCACTATTTGCTATTTTATTGCCTCTGTTTTCACATTTTCTATAATTCCTCATTCGCTTCTCTATTTCTTGATTGTCTAATTAGAATAGTCAATTAATCATTGTTACTTAGTCATTTAATCCTCGTGAAAACGATAACTTACTTGGTATGATATTACTTAATACGATTCAATGCACTTGCCGAGTTATGGTTTTAAAAAATTCCGTATCATATACTTCAATACTTTTCAGGTTGCACTATCAGGTAGACTGCTTTTCATTATATTTTTAGTATCCAATCATTCCTCTCTCTAGTGGAATAATAAAGGCTTCTTAATAGTT
This sequence comes from Arachis ipaensis, assembly GCF_000816755.2. Lineage (NCBI taxonomy): Eukaryota > Viridiplantae > Streptophyta > Magnoliopsida > Fabales > Fabaceae > Arachis > Arachis ipaensis. The sequence continues at coordinate 22,365,477 of NC_029789.2, forward strand.
AGTGATTGTTAATTTTTCTTAATGTATGTGAGATTTTAGCAAACTAGCTTCTTTAGCACGTTAGGTTGGCTGCCAAATAGCTAAGTTCATGCCTCTTCCAACTAGGGTGAATGCTTTCACTATTTCTAGTTTCACCCTTTCAAAGAATTTATGTCTCAATATAAATAGATCATTGTAGCACTAACACCAAATTCATCATATAAAGTTAAACTAAGTGGATTGTTCAATTTTACATGTAGATACAATTCAAATTTCTATCTTTGTCTTAGCATCAACTCAACGTGTGTGACGAATTTTGACAAGAATCCCTTCTTGCAAAGGGAGATTTACTTACAAGTGAAGTAGGGTGGAAGCCCTCAAACTAATGTAACTTGACTAAAAATCAATATTTAGTGACTACTACTGCATTTATATTCTCTATTGATTTGGTTTGATTGTCCAAAAGTATAACAATAGTTTAGTAGTATAGAATTGTGCAAGTTGAATCTGACTGGCTTACTATAGATTAAAATTCATTTAAATAATGGGAATCAAGCAATGTTTACAATGTTGACATTTAAAATATTGATGGTAGTGGTCATAAGAATTGTGTGGCATTCTTTTTCCAATCCTGCAAATTCAGTATCCAGTATTTTTTGGATTTTGCCATGTGGAGAAAGCGGGAGCTCATGCTTCAGATCTTCTTGGTAAAATAGGAAAACATATGTTCATTGCATACTATTCCGAGGGTTACCTGAAACTGTAGGTCAATCTCGGACAAGATCTTCTGTACTGGTCGGCGCTGTTGTGTCCGACTTGATGATGGTGGCCGGAGCCACCGTGTCCGACTTGTTGGACTTGGTGGTGGTGCTGATCCTTCGTTACCGGAGGGTGGTGGTGGTACCTGCAAGGGACTCCGATGCTTAAGTTAGCAAGGGTATTGTTCCGAGGGTTACCTGAAACTGTAGGTCGATCTCGGATGAGATCTTCTGTACCAGTCGGAGCTGACGTGTCCGGCTGGTGGGTGGCGACCAGAGCTATCGTGCCCGACTTGTTGGACTGGCTGCGCTGCTGATCCTTTGTCACCGGAGGGTGGTGATACCTGCAAGGGACTCCGATGCTTAAGTTAGCAAGGGTATTAAGCAGGTTGTTAGTAGAATCAGAGTATGAGTTATACCTGGGTGCTCCAGTGTATTTATAATGGTGTAGAGTGACCTTTCTGGAGATAAGATAGTTATCTTATCTTTAAGTGAGGTCATCTTATCTTCTAGGAAACCGCCCTTATCTTTCTAGGCCTTAACTGCCTTTAGATTGGGCTGTGTCCCTTTATTTGGGCCTGCTTGGGCCTCCTCTGGCGATTTGGCCGACCTCTTTGAGAAGAGGTCGGATAGTCTAACCTAAAGAGGTCAGTCGACTTGTCGCTAAAACATCCTGGGTCGGACAGCTCGACCCAGGGTATAAACAGTGCCCCTGCTCGAGCTCGGTCTTTCTTTTGAGGTCGAGTCTTTAATTTTAGGACTTCGATCCTTTTCTGGTGAAGCCGAACTTGAGCATTTTGTCGACTTCTTCTTTGTAGAGTTTTCCTTTGAATATGGAACGTTTTTCCTTGATTTTTTAAAACAGGCGTTCCTTTCGCCCTTTTGAAACCGACCTGTTGTGGTCGTGTAATGTATCTCCATCTCAGCTTCATCCGAACTCGTGGGGATTTATCAAAATTTTTCAATTGGTTTGTCAAGAATTTGATGTTAAACCTTCTCAAACTCTCTTTCTGTACCTCTTTGTGTTGACCAAGCCTGGTACTACCAAAAAGAAAGCTTCTTGGATTTCTTTTAGGTCTGCCCAGGGACACAAAGTTTTTTTCATGTATGATGAGTCTTTCAGGGATTTTAAGAATTACTTTTTTAAGATCCGAGCTATTGAAGGAGCTCGTCCTTTCTTTTTGGATGAGAATGGCGAGCCCAGCTTTCCCTTAGAATGGCAGAGGAATGTAGTGGTGTCTAGGTACACCTGGGAGATGTTAGACGAAGTTGAGCAAGCTTTTGTAACTGTGTTGGAAGAAAACTGGGGGCAGCCTCCCCATCTTGATACTAAGAAATTTGTAGGAAACCCCTTACTTCTCCGAGCTGAGTTGGGTAGGGGTCAGCTTCCTTGATATTTGTCGTATTTTGTTTATTTTGTCGAGTTCATTCTTCTTATTTTCTGGTTGATAACTTGGTTTTCTTTGTGTATTTTCAAAGATGGTTAACAATAATGACTCCATGAGGGCTTTTAAAAAGGCGAGGAAGACTACGGCTGCCCAGAACATCTCAGCTAAGGCGGCTGAAGAAGGATCTTCTCAGGTTCCTCCTAAAAAGCCGATATTGAGCACTTCTAGGCTGAGGAAGATGATTCCTACTTCTCAGGTCCACTTGGTTGATCCTCCCCAAGCCTCTGCTGCTACCTCTTCTACTACTGCCGTCCCTCCTCCAAAAAGACAGAGAACTGTTGAGCCTTTCAATCTGGATGCCTCCAACTTTGATGCTGTCCAGTTTGTTGATCAACAAATTGCTCCTTATGGTGTTGTTCCTACTGACGATGTATCCATTCTTAGTCATTTGGATTTCATTACCCGGAGCAGTATAAAAATGGCACACATGGGAGCAGCGTTATTTCGGACTGCCCAGGATGTTCCAGTTCACGCGACAAAGGCTTTTATGGAGGAGGCCAAGTCGGAATATGACAGGATCAAGGGGTTAAAGGAGGAGCTCGAAGTGAAGGTGGCTAAGCTGGAAAAAGAGTTGAAGGGTGAAAAGACTAGAGCTGTTGCTTTGGCGGCCTCTGCAAAGTTGGCTGAGGACACGGTGTTGAAAGGAGAGCTATGTCACCACATATAGGGAGATGATGGATCTCAGGGAGAGTTTGGAGTCTGTCCAAGCTGATTATGCCAAACTTCAAGGTCATCTTGTAGGCAGTGTTAATGCTACTTATGAGAATCTGAAGGAGCAGGTTCGAGTTCTTGCACCCGAGCTTGATGGATGGTAAAATTGTCCCTGATGACCCTGATGATGATGACGATGTCGAGCCTCCTCCTGGGCCTGCTGCCAAAGTCTCTGTTGCGCCGACTTCTTCAACTCCTGCAGTTGGGCATCCCGAGTCAGATCCTGATTGTCAAATCCTGAACCGGGATGATGGGACGGTAGATGCGGTGCCTCTTCAGACTCGTCCTCCTTCACCCCGGGATGCTGCAACTGGGAACTCTTTGGATCCTCTATTATTATTCTGGATATTTTGTATATAGCACGGCTTGTGGGCTTTGAACTTTTTTATTTTGTAATTTTGTGGCTTCTGACTGTGGATACCTTTTAGTTGCTTTTCTGTTAGCAACTTTGTTTTTGGAAAAAAAAAAGTAGCTTTTCAGGCTTTTGAGGTCGACTTTAGGTGGCCTCTTGAGTCTTGTTATTATTATAACTTGTTTCTTTTGTAATATGCTTGTCTGTGCCTATCTGACACGTTCGAGGTTTTTGGGAGTGTTGGAACCTTGTTGTCCGACCTCTTTTGATTGCCTTCGTACTTTCATACTTGTAGCTTTGATTCTTTTGAGGTCGTGGATTTTTGGGTCCACCTTGCGTGCCTTCTGTTGACCGACTTCTTCATTTCGGCCTGAAGTTATTTATAGTAATTGTTCCGAGGGTTACCTAAAACTGTAAGTCGATCTCAGACGAGATCTTCTGTACTGGTCAGAGATGACGTGTCCGGCTGGTGAGTGGTAGCCGGAGTTGTTGTATCCGACTTGTGGACTGGCTATGCTGCTGATCCTTCGTCACCGGAGGGTGGGGAGTACCTGCAAGGGACTCTGATGCTTAAGTTAGCAAGGGTATTAAGCAGGTTTTTAGTAGAATCAGAGTATGAGTTATACCTGGGTGCTCCAGTGTATTTATACAGCTGTGGAGTGACCTTCTTAGATAAGATAAGTTAGTTATTTTTATCTTATCTTATCTTATCTTTGAGTGGGGTCAGCTTATCTTCAAGGGAACCGCCCTTATCTCTATAGGCTTGGGCTGCCTTTGGATCTGGATCGTATTCCTTGAGTTAGGCCCTTTTTGGGCTTTCTTGTCGATTTGGCCGAGCTATTTGGGAAGAGGTCGGATAGTCTGACCTGAAGAGGTCGGTCGCTTTGTCGCTAATCATCCCAGGTCGGATAGCTCGACCCAGGGTATGAACAGTGCCCCTGCTCGAGCTCGGTCTTTCTTTCGGAGGTCGAGTCTTAGTTTTAGGACTTCGATCCTTCTCTGGTGAAGCCGAACTCGAGCATTTTGTCTATTTTATCTTTGTAGAGTTCTTTTTTGAATGCGGAACGTTTCTTCTTTTGTTTCCTCTGAAAGCGCGCGCTTTTGTATTAGCGTCCTAGCCTTGGGAATGTGCGAGGGTTTAATGCCCTCATTAATGCATTTTTAATGCTCCATTTATCTTGACTCTTTTATTTTGAATTTTGAATTCAAGAAACGGTTTTCTCTTTTCTGTAACTTCTCCTCTTTTTTCTCTGTTTTTCTGTTTCGCTTCGTTTTTCTCTGCGACGCTTTGTCTTGGTACTTTGTTGGTGCTTTGCTTGAGAGACAATTTCCACAACTTCCTTGCTCCGGCTTTCAGCTTTCTTCAGAGCTTTCCTCCTTTCTCCAGGTTTGGTTTCTACTTTCTGCTTCTTTACTTCTTTCGTTGTTTTGCCTTCGGTTTTTTTATAAAGCTTTGATTTTTCGTTTGAAATGCATGCTGGAAAGTCTGAACCTTTTTGTGTCGTTATGCTCAATTTGTTGTTGTGATGCATATTTCTGGAATTTCTTCTAATGATTGAGGTTTTGTTTGTTTGCATGTTTGCTTACTGTTTCTGACTGTCGCCTTCGTATTTTGGAATTTTGGGTCGATGAACTGTTTGATAATCTTTTGAAAAAGACTGCGCCTTTTGTAGCTTTCTTTATTGATAGACTTTGTAGCAGATAACGTTCTTTCTTATATTTGCTTTGTCTTTCTCTTCGTGTTGTTGTTTGTCTGGAAGGGGGTTTTTTCTTCGTCGAGGGTTTTGTCAAGATGTTAGCCTTATAGATTTTTCCTGAGTCCTTACTCTGTCACTGCCTCCAAAGGATGCCCCTGGACCTTGTCTTGGGGTTTTCCTTTTGTATGCTTGAGTCATGTTATGCTATGAGTTGATTTTGACTTTGTCCGAGATATTTGGGTTAGTAATCCATTTTCTTCTTTCTTGCTGTAGGACTAGTTGACCTCATGTCTTCTCGCAAGAACATTGTTTAGACATCTTCCCAAGTTCCTGAGGGCATGGCTGATTGGGTGGATTCGATGGTTCTTTTGTGTGTTTCCTTGGTTAATTCCGAGTTTTGTCAGCAGCTTAGGCAATTTCATAGGGTTTGTAGTAGTGGTAGTGAGGAAAAGAACTATGAACTTGTACCTCCCGATTCTGAGGAAAGGGTTTGTTTTTCTACCCGAATTGTTGGAGAGCGCCCCTTTTTCTATGCGTACGACTTCTTTTTTAGTTAAATGAATATTACTCTTCCTTTTATCCCCTTTGAGACAACCCTATTGTGGTCTTGTAATGTAGCTCCATCCCAGCTTCACCCCAACTCATGGGGTTTTATCAAAATCTTAGAGTTGTTGTGTCATGAGTTTAGTATCCCTGCTTTACAATCCCTTTTCTTTTATCTCTTTGTTTTGACAAAGCCTGGGGTGGTTAAGAAGAAAGCCGCTTGGGTTTCTTGCCGAGCTTCCCAGGGAAAAAAGGTTTTCTCCATGTTTGATGAATCTTTCTGTGACTTCAAGAATTACTTTTTTAGGGTCTGAGCTGTTGAAGGAGCTCGGCCCTTTTTTCTGGATGAAAATGATGAGCCCACCTTTCCTTTGGAATGGCAAAAGAACGTAATGGTGTCTAAATATACGTGGGAGATGTTAGATGAGGCTGAGCAAGCTTTTGTGTCTGTGCTGGAAGAAAACTGGGGGCAGCCTCCCCATCTTGACACCAAGAAATTTTTAGCCAACCCCTCTCTCCTCCGAGCTGAGCTGGGTAGTGGTCAATTTTTGGTTTTGATTGTTTTGTCGATTGTATCTCTTATAAGCTCTTTTCTGATTCATAACTTGGTTTCTCGCTGTTGTGTTTTTATTTGCAGAGATGATTAATAATAATGAATCCATGAAGGCCTTTAAGAGGGCAAGAAAGGCTACTACAGCTCAAAACGTCTCGACTAAGGTGGCCGGTGAGGGGTCATCTCAGGTTCAGTCGAAGCCGGCCGTACCAAGCTCGCCGGGGGTGAGGAAGGTAATCCCTACTCCCCGGGTTCGTTTGGCTGATCCTCCTCAAGTTTTTGTTGCTACTTCTGGTGCTCCTCCAAACAAATAACAAAAAACAACTGAGCCTTTCAACCTTGATGCCCCTAACTTTGACGCGGTTGAGTTTGTCGATCAACAGATTGGTCCTTACGGTACCATTCCTACCGACAATGTCTCTCTCCTTCACCACTTGGATTTTATTACTCGGAGTAGCGTCAAGATGGCACATATGGGAGCTGCCCTGTACCGAACTGCCCAAGACCTCCCTCTTCATGCTACCAAAGTTTTTATGGAGGAGGCTAAGCAAGAGTTTGACTGTATAAAGGGTTTGAAGGAGGAGCTGCAAGTGAAAGTAACCAAGATGGAGAAGGAGTTGGAGACCGAAAAGGCTAGTTCTGTTGCCTTGGCGGCTTCTGTGAGGTTGGCTGAAGATACCGCATTGAGGCACAAGGATAGCTATGTTACGGCCTACAGGGAAGTGATGCGTCTCAGGGAGGAGTTGGAGTCTGCCCGGGTTGATTATGTCGAGCTCCAGGGTCACCTTGTAGGCAGCGTAAATGCTGCTTATGAGAACCTGAAAGAGCAAGTTCGAGTTCTTGCTCCCAAGGTCGACCTTACTCTCTTCATCCTGGACAATATTGTAAAGAATGGCAAGATTGTCACTGACGACCCTGACGACGATGATGTTGAACCTCCCTCTGTTCTTGCTCCCAAAGCCCCCGTGGTGCCAACTTCTTCAGCTCCTTCAGCTGAGGCCGGTCATCCTGTGTCAGATCCTAACTGTCAAATCTTGAATCAGGATAATGGGACTGTGGATGTTGTGCCCATTCAGACTCGCCCTCCTTCGCCTCGTGCTGCCGAAAAGCCTTCTGATAAATAGTTTTCTAAATATTTGTGTAGATAGCCCGGCTTGTGGGCTTTTAAACTCTTTATGATGTTTGCTGACTGTTGACACTCTTTTGGTTGCTTGTTTAGCAACTTTATTTTGAAAAACAAAATAGTTTCCAAGTTCTTGGGGCTGGTTTTGGTAGCCTCTTGAGCTTGTTATTATTATAACTTTATATCATGTCTGTTTGCATCTGCCTTGCTTTTTTTTAGGCTTTTCGGAGTGTTGGAGCTTTGTTGACCTCTTTAGATTGCCTTCATACTTGTGGCTTGATTCCTCTGAGGTTGTAGTTGCTTGGATCCAACTTGTATGTCGGCTTCCTTATGTCGGCTTTGAAGTTATTTCTAACAGCCCTATTTGTTGGGACCTTTGTGAGGTCTCCGCTAGTAATTACCTTTAAGGTTTTTGGGAAGCCGACTTCGTTATTTCAGTTACTTCTAGTAATCCTTTCTTTTGGACCTTGTTGGGTCTTATTTTAGGAATTACTCTTGTAACTTGTTTAGGGGAGGCCGACTTCTTTATGTCAGTCTTACCTAAGTTATTTTTAGTAACCCTCTTTCTCGGACCCTCGTCAAGTCTCTTTCAGGGGTTACTTTTTATAACTTGTTGATTTTGGAACCGACTTCCTTGTGTTGGTTCCTTCTAAGTTATTTTTGTAATCCTCTTTCTTGGACCTTGTTCAGGTCTCTTTCAGTGATTACTTTTATAACTTTATCTTTTGGGCCGACTTCTTCATGTCGGGCCCTTCTAAGTTATTTTTGTAATCCTCTTTTTTAGACCTTGTTCAGGTCTCTTTCAGGGATTACTTTTATAACTTTATGTTTTGGGCCGACTTCTTCATGTCGGGCCCTTCTAAGTTATTTTTGTAATCCTCTTTTCTGAACCTTGTTCAGGTCTCTTTTAGGGATTACTTTTATAACTTTATGTTTTGGGCCGACTTCTTCATGTCGGGCCCTTCTAAGTTATTTTTTGTAATCTTCTTTCTTGGACCTTGTTTAGGTCTCTTTCAGGGATTACTTTTATAACTTTTATGTTTTGGGCCGACTTCGTTATGTCGAGCCCGTCTAAGTTATTTTTGTAATCCTCTTTTCTTGGACCTTGTTCAGGTCTCTTTCAGGGATTACTTCCATAACTTTTATGTTTTGGGCCGACTTTGTTATGTCGAGCCCTTCTAAGTTATAGTAATCCTCTTTTATAGCGTTAGCCAGACCTCTTTCCAGGGATTTACTTATAACTATGGTTATTGCGACTGGTCCGACTTCTTTACGTCGGCCCGTCTTTAAGTTATTTTTTAGCAATTCATTTTATTAAGACCTCGTCAGGTCCTTTCTATGGATCACTTTCGATAACTTCTTGCATTATTCTATTTTCATCTTTGCCGATTTTGTAGAGATTGGGTTTAATCCTCGTTTGGTTGACCTTTTGATGAATTTGGTTTTCATCTCTGTTGGCCTTTATCGTGATCGTGTAGTGAATTTGATTTTCACTTTCTACCGATCTGTAGCTTTATAATCGGACGATGAATGTTTTAGATTAATGCGACTTGAGAATTTGTAGAAGATCTAAACAGATTTTATTCAAAAGTAATGCAAATATATACATGTGGGAGCTTTATCCCTCTAAGTCGGGCAATTTATAGGTCTTGGCTTGGCGCCTCATTAAAAAACCTTTTCAGGAAAAAGAGTGCGCCTTATCCTAAAATCCTTTATCGTCCCTAACTATAGTACCTTCTTAGGTTGCAGGCGTGCCATGACCTAGCAAGCTCTCGCCCATCGAGTTTGGACAGTCTGTAGTAGCCCTTTCCAAGTACTTCTATGACTCAGTAGGGTCCTTTCCAGTTTGCTGCCAGCTTTCCCTCTCCAAGTCGAGTTGTGCCGATATCATTTCGGATTAGGACGAGGTTGTTCTCAGCAAATCATCGCAGCACTACCCTTTGATTGTATCTCGAGGCCATTCGACGTTTTAATGCCTCTTCCCTGATCCGAGCTCTTTCTTGGACTTCTGGGAGTAGGTTGAGTTCTTCCCTTTGAAGCTGGGAGTTGGCCTCTTCATTATAGTGGATCACTCTAGGTGACCCTTCTTCAATCTTCACTGGGATCATTGCCTCCATTCCGTACGCTAATTGGAAGGGTGATTCTTTTATGGTGGAATGCGGCGTTGTTCGATATGCCCATTGGACTTGTGGGAGTTCCTCAACCCAGGCTCCCTTTGCATCCTGTAATCTCTGCTTTAACCCAGCCAATATGACTTTGTTGGCAGCTTCAGCTTGTTCATTGGCTTGGGGATGTTCTACGGATGTGAACTGGTGTTTTATGTTCAAGTCGGCTACTAGTTTTCTGAAGCCTGCATCTGGGAATTGGGTGCCATTGTCTATGGTGATGGAGTATGGAACCCCGAACCTTATGATAATGTTCCTATATAGGACTTTTCGACTTCTTTGAGCAGTGGCGTTAGCTAGAGGTTCTGCCTTGATCTACTTTGTGAAATAGTCTACCCCTACTATGAGGAATTTAACTTGTCCCGATCCCTGAGGAAAGGGTCCGAGAATGTCGAGTCCCCATTTTGCAAATGGCCAAGGTGAGGTCACGCTAATGAGTTCCTCTGGCGGGGCGATGTGAAAGTTGGCATGTTTCTGACATGGTGGGCATGTCCTTACGAACTCTGTGGCTTCTTTTTGTAGAGTCTGCCAATAAAATTCTGCCCGGAGTACTTTTTTGGTGAGTGCTTGTGCTCTGAGATGATTGCTACAGATGCCACTGTGTACTTCTTCTAGAATTTCCTTTGTGTTGGGAGTCGGTACACATTTTAACAATGGTATTGAAATTCCTCTTTTGTATAGAGTATTGTTTATGATAGTGTAGTATTGTGCCTCCCATTTTAACCTTTTTGCCTCCTTCTCATCTGTAGGAAGTGTTTCTGTTTTGAGGTAGTTAATTATAGGAGTCATCCATCCTTAATCCAGTCCTGTTATGGCCAGGATTTTTTCTTCTTCTGAGATTGACAGGTTTTGTAGTATTTCCTGAATGAGGCTTCTATTGTTGCCTCCTGGTTTGGTGTTGGCTAATTTTGAGAGTGCATCAGCTCGGGCATTTTTTTCGCGGGGTATGTGACAGACCTCATACTCCCAGAGTTGTCCGAGCTGTTCCCTGGTTCTATCCAAGTACTTTTTCATGGTGGGATCCTTGGCTTGATAACTCCCTGTAATTTGTGAAGTGACCACCTGTGAGTCGCTGAAGATGATGAGTTTTTGAGCTCCGACCTCTTTAGCCAGCTTCAAACCAGCTAGTAGTGCCTCATATTCAGCTTGGTTGTTTGAGGCAGGAAACCCGAATTTGAGAGAGAGTTCGATTTGGGTTCCTTGGTTGCTTTCAATTATCACACCCGCGCCGCTTCCGGTCTTATTTGAGGAGCCATCCACGTAGAGATTTCATTCTGTGGGGGTTTCTAGGGTGTCTATAAATTCTGCAATGAAATCAGCAAGGTATTGTGATTTGATGGCTGTCCGAGCTTCGTATTGAAGATCGAATTCGGACAACTCGACTGCCCATTGCAAGATTTTACCTGCTAGGTCTGTTTTCTGTAATATCCCTTTTATGGGCTGGTTGGTCCGAACCCTAATGGTGTGGGCTTGGAAGTATAGACGAGGTCGTCGAGATGTTAGTATGAGAGCATAGGCAAATTTTTATATTTTTTGGTAGTTCAGCTCGAATCCTTGTAATGCTTTACTGATTAAGTATACGGGTTGTTGCCGACTGTCGTCTTGTCGAACTAGTACTGAGGCTACTGCCCAACTTCCTACTGCGAGGTATAATATGAGTGGTTCTCCTTCTTGTGGCTGAGATAGGATAGGTGGTTGTCCCAGGAATCTTTTGAAATCTTGGAAAGCTTGCTCGCACTCCATTGTCCATTCGAACTTCTTTCCCTTCCTTAGAGTGATGTAGAAGGGGAGAGATCTTATTGCCGATCCAGCTAGAAATCTGGACAAAGCTGCCAACCTCCCGTTGAGTTGTTGTACCTCTTTGACACAAGTCGGACTCTTCATGTCGAGTATGGCCCGGCATTTATCCGGATTTGCCTCAATTCCTCTTTGTGTGAGCATAAAACCCAAGAATTCGTCAGCTTCTACTGTGAAGGTGCATTTTGCGGGGTTGAGTCGCATGCCATGCCTTCTTATAGTGTCGAATACTTGGGTCAGGTCGGACAATAGTGTCTCTTCACTTTGTGTCTTTATTAACATGTCATCCACATAAACTTCCATGATTTTTCCGATGTGATCCGTAAAGATCTTATTCATTAGTCTCTGATAAGTAGCTCCCGCATTTTTAAGACCAAAAGGCATGACGATGTAACAATAGTTTGCTTTTGGGGTTAAGAATGAAGTTTTTTCTTGATCGGATGGATACATTGGGATTTGGTTGTATCCCAAATATGCGTCCATAAACGAGAGGTATTTATATCCAGAGGAGGCGTCTACCAGAGCGTCGATACTTGGGAGTGGATAAGAATTTTCTGGGCAGGCTTTGTTGAGATCAGTGTAGTCGGTGCACATTCGCCACTTCCCATTTGATTTTTTTCACCAAGACGACGTTAGCTAGCCATAGTGGATACTTGACTTCTCTTATGAATCCTGCCTCTAGTAGAGCTTGTACCTGCTCTTCCACAGCTTGGGATCGTTTTGGACCGAGCTTTCTTCGTCGCTGTTGTACCGGCCGAGATCCTGGGTAGACCTCCAACTTGTGGCACATTAATTTGGGGTCTATGCCTAGCATGTCTGCAACCTTCCATGCAAAGAGGTCGACGTTATCTCGTAAGAAATGTACGAGTGATTCTTTTATGTCTCTTTTTAGGATCGTTCCAATGTTAGTTGTTTTGTCCGGGATGTCTCCGATCTGGACTTTCTCTACTTCACCTTCGGGTTGTGGGCGGAGTTCTTCTCGCCTCTGAATTCCACCAAGTTCGATTGTGTGGAATTCTTCTCCTCTGCCTCTGAGGTTTAGACTTTCATTGTAACAGCAGCGCGCCATCTTTTGGTCTGCTTTTATTGTAGCTATCCCTTCTGTAGTTGGGAATTTCATGCACAGATGTGGAGTCGAGACTATTGCGCCGAGCTGATTCAATGTTGTCCGACCTATTAAGGCGTTGTAGGCTGAACTCATGTCGACCACGATGTAGTCTATCTTGAGTGTTCTTGACTGGTTTCCTTTTCTGAAGGTTGTGTGTAGGAAGATGTATCCAAGTGGTTGAACTGGGGTGTCTCCCAGTCCGAACAGGTTGTTTGCGTATGCTCTAAGTTCTTTTTCTTCCAGGCCGAGCTTGTCGAAGGCAGTTTTGAACAAGATGTCGGCGGAGCTCCCTTGGTGTTTCGAGGGTAACCTGAAACTGGAGGTCGATCTCGGACGAGATCTTCTGTACTGGTCGCAGATAACGTGTCCGGCTGGCTGATGGCGGCCGGAGCTGTTGTATCCGACTTGTTGGATTTACAGCATTGCTGATCCTTGGTCACCGAAGGGTGGGGGGTACCTGCAAGAGACTCCGATGCTTAAGTTAGCACGGGTATTAAGCAGGTTTTATGTAGAATCAGAGTATGAGTTATACCTGGGTGCTCCAGTGTATTTATAGTAGTGTGGGCTAACCTTTCTGATAAGATAAGTTAGTTATCTTATCTTATCTATCCTGTTTTGGATGAAGTCAGCTTATCTTCAAGGGAACCGCCTTTATCTCTATAGGCTGGGATTGCCTTTGGATTTGGGTCGTGTTCCTCTATTTGGGCCCTTTATTGGGCTTTCCTGTCGATTTGGCCGAGCTCTTTAGAAGAGGTCGGGTAGTCTGACCTGAAGAGGTCGGTCGCTTTGTCGCCAATCATCCCGGGTCGGGTAGCTCGACCCAGGGTATGAACACTTGGTCTATTAGTGTGCGGTGGAGATTTGCATTTGCCAGTATAATGGTGATGACCATGGGATCGTCGTGTCCTGAGATGATACCGGATGCGTCTTCTTTGGTGAAAGTAATTGCAGGGATGTCTGGTGCTTCCTCCTTTCCCTCAACATGATATACTTCTTTAAGATATCTTTTGCGGGATGATTTGGAGATTCCTCCTCCTGCAAACCCTCCATGTATCATATGGATGTGTCTTTCTGGTGTACGAGGTGATCGCTCGGTTCGTCCGACATCTTCGTCATTTCGTCTTTTTCTTTGCTCATCGTCCCGGGTGGCCAGATACCGATCTAATTTCCCTTCTCTTACTAGTTTTTCTATGACATTCTTTAAGTCAAAACATTCGTTGATGGAATGTCTGCGGGTTCGATGGTATTCACAATATTCAGTTAGGTTTTCTCCTCCTTTTTTGCCTTTGAGTGGTCGAGATGGGGGTATTTTTTCAGTGTGCCAGACTTCTCTGTAGACATCCACAAGGGACACCCGAAGAGGGGTGTAATTGTGATATTTTTTTATTTTTTCCCCATGTCGATCTTCCTTTTTTTTGGACTCTTTATCCTTATCGCGGGAGGGATAGGGGAATCCGGATTTTGAGGTCTCCCCTAGTCGAGAGTTTTCCTCTATGTTGATGTACTTCTCTGCTTGTTCTTGCACTTTGTTCAGAGATGTGGGGTGTTTTTTCGATATAGATTGACTAAAAGGTTCCTCTCGCAGGCCATTGATCAGGCCCATGATGGCGGCCTCTGTTGGTAGGCTTTGTATGTCCAGGCATGTTTTGTTGAATCTTTCCATGTAACTACGAAGACTTTCCCGATCTCCTTGCTTGATTCCTAATAGACTCGGGGTGTGTTTAGTCTTATCTTTTTGGATGGAGAATCTGGCCAGAAATTTCCTGGCTAAGTCGTCGAAACTTGAGATGGATCTAGGAGGTAGATTGTCCAACCACTTGATTTCTATTTTCGTTAAAGTAGTTGGAAAGGCTTTGCAACGAACTGCATTCGAGGCGTCAGTGAGGTACATTCTACTTCTGAAATTGCTGAGATGATGGCCGGGATCTATAGTGCCATCGTACAAAGTCATATCTGGAAGTTTAAAGTCCTTTGGGATTTTGGTCTTCATGATCTCCTTAGTAAACGGATCTTGGTCCTTGCTGGAGCTATCCTCATTAGAGGATCGATTAGCTTTGGCCTTGAGATCGGCTTCGATTTTTAGGAGTTTGTCCTCCAACTCCCGGCGTCGTCTTATTTCCCTTTGTAGGTTTTTCTCAGCTTCTCATTGATGCTCCGCCTTTTTTTTTAGTTGCTTTAAGCGATCTTGAAGTGCCTCCATGGCTCCCACAGTTGATGAATCGTTGTTTTTGTTAGGTTGAGGAGTATCGTTTAGTGTAGTATCTGCGTTCTTGTGCGGCGTTCTATCTTCCAGATCCGAATCATGGTCGTTGTCATGGTCGTCCTCCATGGTGATGGGATGACTTCCAGGTCCCCGGCAACGGCGCCAATGTTCCGAGGGTTACCTGAAACTGTAGGTCGATCTCAGACGAGATCTTCTGTACTGTTCGGAGATGACGTCTCCGGCTGGTGAGTGGCGGCCGGAGCTGTTGTATCCGACTTGTGGACTGGCTATGCTGCTGATCCTTCGTCACCGGAGGGTGGGGGTACCTGCAAGAGACTTCGATACTTAAGTTAGCAAGGGTATTAAGCAGGTTTTTAGTAGAATCAGAGTATGAGTTATACCTGGGTGCTCCAGTGTATTTATAGAGTGTGGAGTGACCTTCTTAGATAAGATAAGTTAGTTATTTTTATCTTATCTTATCTTATCTTTGAGTGAGGTCAGCTTATCTTCAAGGGAACCGCCCTTATCTCTATAGGCTTGGGCTGCCTTTGGATCTGGGTCGTATTCCTTGAGTTGGGCCCTTTTTGGGCTTTCCTGTCGATTTGGCCGAGCTCTTTGGGAAGAGGTCAAATAGTCTGACCTGAAGAGGTCGGTCGCTTTGTCGCTAATCATCCCGGGTCGGATAGCTCGACCCAGGGTATGAACAGTAATCCATTTTGTTTGGACCTTTTGTTAGATCTCTTTTTGATGGATTACTTTCTGATAATTGGTTGGAAGCCGACTTTATCATGTCAGTCCTTTCTAAGTTATTTCTAGTAATCCATTTATTTGGACTTTTGTTCAGTCTCTTCTTTATGGATTACTTCTGTAACTTTTGGTTTCGGGCCGACTTCTTCACGTCGGTCCCTTCTAAGTTATTTCTAGTAATCCTCTTTTTTGGACCTCTGTCAGGTCTCTTTTAGGGATTACTTTTTATAACTTTTTGGTTTCGGGCAGACTTCTTCATGTCGGTCCCTTCTAAGTTATTTCTAGTAATCCTCTTTTTTGGACCTCTGTCAGATCTCTTTTAGGGATTACTTTTTATAACTTTTTGGTTTCGGGCCGACTTCTTCATGTCGGTCCCTTCTAAGTTATTTCTAGTAATCTTCTTTTTTAGGGCTGGCAATGCCTCTTTCTAGGGATTTACTTTTTATAACTTTGGTTATTGTGGTCGACTGGTTCGACTTCTTTTACGTCGGCCGGTCTTTAAGTTATTTTTAGCAACCCATTTTTATTAAGACCTCGTCAGGTCCTTTCTATAGATCACTTTCGATAACTTCTTTAATTATTCTATTTTTGTCACCTTTTCATCTTTGCCGATTTCGTAGAAATTGGGTTTGATCCCTGTTGGTCGACCTTTTGATGAATTTGGTTTTCATCTTTGTTGGTCTTTACCGTGATCGTGCAATGAATTTGATTTTCACTTTCTGCCGATCTGTAGCTTTATAATCGGGCGATGATTTTTTTGCGTTTCAGATTAATGCATCTTGATAAAGGATTTGTGGGAAATCTAAAAAACTTTATTCAAAATAGAAAATATGCAAATATATACATGTGAGAGTTTCACTCCTCTAAGTTAGGTATTTTACGAATCTTGGTTTGGCGCCTCATTAAAAAACCTTTTAAGGAAAAAGAGTGCACTTTATCCTAAGATCCATATTACCTCTAACTATAATACCTTCGTAGGTTGCAAGCATGCCATGACCTGGGAAGCTCTCGCCCTTCGAGTTCGGACAGCCTGTAGTAGCCATTTCCAAGTATTTCTATGACTAGGTAGGGTCCTTTCCAGTTTGTTGTCAGCTTTCCTTCTCCAGGTCGAGTTGTTCCGATATCATTTCGGATTAGGATGAGGTCGTTCTCGACAAAACCTCGCGGCACTACTTTTTGATTGTATCTTGAAGCCATTCGTCGTTTTAATGCCTCTTCCCTGATCCGAGCTCTTTCTAGGACTTCTGGAAGTAGGTCGAGTTCTTCTCATTGAAGTTGGGAGTTGGCCTCTTCATTGTAGTGGATCACTCTGGGCGACCCTTCTTCGATCTCCACTGGGATCATTGCCTCCATTCCGTAAGCTAATCGGAAGGGTGATTCCTTTGTGGTGGAGTGTGGCGTTGTTCGATATGCCTATAGGACTTGTGGGAGCTCTTCGGCCCAGGCTCCCTTTGCATCCTGTAATCTCCGTTTTAGCCCGGCTAATATGACTTTATTAGCAGCTTCTGCTTGTCCATTGGCCTGGGGTGTTCTACAGATGTGAATTGGTGTTTTATGTTTAGATCGGCCACCAACTTTCTACAGCATGCATCTGTAAATTGAGTGCCATTGTCTGTAGTTATAGAGTATGGAACCCCAAACCTTGTGACAATGTTTCTATATAGGAATTTTCGACTTCTTTGAGCCGTGGCGTTAGCTAGGGGTTCTGCCTCAATCCATTTTGTGAAATAGTCTACCCCCACTATGAGGAATTTGACTTGTCCTGATCCTTGAGGGAAAGGTCCGAGAAGATCAAGTCCCCATTTTGCGAATGGCCAGGGTGAGGTTACGCTGATGAGCTCCTCTGGCAGGGCGATGTGAAAGTTGGCATGTTTCTGACATGGTGGACATGTCTTCACGAATTCTGTTGCTTCTTTTTGTAATGTCGGCCAATAAAATCCAGCTCGGAGTACTTTCTTGGTGAGTGCCTGTGCTCCGAGGTGGTTGCCACAGATGCCATTGTGTACTTCTTCTAAAACTTCTTTTGTATTGGAAGTCGGTACGCATTTTAATAGTGGTGTCAAAATCCCTTTCTTGTATAGAGTATTATTTATGATGGTGTAGTATTATGCCTCCCGTTTTAACCTCTTTGCCTCCTTCTTATCTGTAGGGAGTGTTTCTGTTTTGAGGTAATTAATTATGGGAGTCATCCATCCTTGATCTAAGCCTGTTATGGCTAGGATCTTTTCTTCTTCCGAGATTGACGGGTTCTGCAGCATCTCTTGGATGAGGCTTCTATTGTTGCCCCCTAGTTTGGTACTGGCTAATTTTGAGAGTGCATCAGCTCAAACATTCTGTTCTTAGGGTATGTGGCGGACCTCATATTCCCCGAGTTGTCTGAGTTGTTCCTTGGTTTTGTCCAAGTACTTTTTCATGGTGGGATCCTTGGCTTGGTAACTCCCTGCTATTTGTGAAGTGACTACCTGTGAGTCACTGAAGATGATAAGCTTTTGAGCTCCAACCTCCTTAGCCAGCTTCAAACCAGCTAGTAGTGCCTCATACTCAGCTTGGTTATTTGAGGCAGGGAACCCGAATTTGAGGAAAAGTTCGATTTGGGTTCCCTAGTCGCTTTCAATTATCACACCCGCGCCACTTCCAGTTTTGTTTGAGGAATCGTCTATATAGAGATTCCATTTTGTATGGATCTCTTGGGTGTCTGTAATTCTGCAATAAAGTCGGCCAAATATTACAATTTGATGGCTGTCCGAGTTTCGTATTGAAGGTCAAATTCGGACAACTCGACTGCCCATTGTAAGATTCTTCCTGCTAAATCTGTTTTCTACAGGATGCTCTTTATGGGCTGGTTGGTCCGAACCCTGATAATGTAGGCTTGGAAATATGGACGGAGTCATCGAGATGTTAATATGAGTGCATATGCGAACTTTTCTATTTTTTGGTAGTTCAATTCGGATCCTTGTGATGCTTTGCTAATGAAGTATATAAGTTGTTGCCCACTATCGTCTTCTCGGACCAGTGCTGAGGCTACTGCCCGACTTCCTACTGCGAGGTACAATATGAGTGGTTCTTCTTCCTGTGGCCGAGTTAGGATAGGTGGTTGTCCCAGGAACTTTTGAAATCTTGGAAGGCCTGTTCGCACTCCGTTGTCCATTCGAACCTCTAAATCTGGACAAGGCTGCTGTTCCGAGGGTTACCTGAAACCGTAGACCAATCCCGGATGAGATCCTCTGTACTGGTCGGAAATGACGTGTCCGGCTGGCTGGTGGTGGCTGGGGCTGTTGTGTCTGACTTGTTGGACTGGCTGCACTTCTGATTCTCGGTCACCGGAGGGTGGGGGTACCTGCAAGAGATTCCGATGCTTAAGTTAGCACGGGTATTAAGCAAGTTTATTGTAGAATCAGAGTATGAGTTATACCTGGGTGCTCTAGTGTATTTATAGTGGTTGTAGAGTGACCTTTCTAGATAAGATAAGTTAGTTATCTTATCTTATCTTTATCTTTAAGTTGAGGTCAGCTTATCTTCAAGGGAACCGCCTTTATCTCTATAGGCTTGGATTGCCTTTGGATTTAGGTCGTGTTCCTCTATTGGGGCCCTTTATTGGGCTTTCCTGTCGATTTGGCCGACCTCTTTGAGAAGAGGTCGGATAGCCTGACCTGAAGAGGTCGGTCGCTTTGTCACTGAACATATCGGGTCGGATAGCTCGACCCAGGGTGTGAACAGTGCCCCTGCTCGAGCTCGGTCTTTCTTTTTGAGGTCGAGTTTTAGACTTCGATCCTTCTCTGGTGAAGCCGAACTCGAGCATTTGTCGACTTCTTTCTTTTTGTAGAATTTTTGAATGTGGAACGTTTTCCTCTCAAAGCGCGCGCTTTTATAGTAGCGTTCTGTTCTTGGGAACATGCGAGGGTTTAATACCTTCATTAATTGGTTTTAATTGCCCCGTTCCCTTGGCTTTTATTTTGAAATTTGCTCACAGAAACGGTTTCTCTTCTTTATTTCTCTTTGTAACTTCTATTTTACTCTCTCGCTTTTCTGTTTTTGCCTTTTGTATTTCTTGAGTTGCGGCATCATTTGGCAGTTTTTCTGGGTGATTCTGTCTCTCCGTCTTCAATCTCCTTCGAGGCTTCTTCGCTCAGGTTGGTTTTTCTTCCATTCTCTTTTCCGTGTCACTTTTTCATGTCTGATTTTGAGAAAGTTTTGATTTTGTTTGGAGAAAGTTTGGATCTTTCTGCTTTTGCTGTGCCTGATTGCTGTTGTAGTGTGTGTTCTGGGAGTTTCTTCGCCCTTTTGCATGAACCTTTTCGTCTTTCCTGTTGCTTGATGTTCTTAAGGCTTTTGCATGTTATCACCGTTTCTGTTTGTGCCTTTGATGATGATTTTGTTTGATTCTGAAAAAAGGTTGTGCCTTTGACGATTTCCGCTTGGCGTGTTTGATGTTGTTGATGCTTTTTGCTGATAGTCTTGTTTGAGAGATGGACGTAAACTGTAGATTTTTTCCTGAATCCTTGCTTTGTTATTGCCTCCATAGGATGCCCCAGGGCTTTGGTTTAAGTCTAAGGGTTTTCCTTTTCTGTTTGTTCTTCTGTATCATATTAGTCGAGTTGTTTTGCCCCTCATTCGAGATGTTTTTTTTAGTAATCCAATCTTCTTTTCTTATTGTAGGATTAGTTGGCCTCATGTCTTCTCGTCATAACATTGTAGAGATGTCTTCTAAAGTTTCCGAGGGGATGTCCGATTGGCTGGACTCCCTTGTCTTAATGTGTGTCTCTGTTGTGGATGCTGAGTTTTGTGTAGAGCTGAGAAAACGTCATAGGGTTTGTGGTGGTGGTGCCCGAGAGAGAGATTATGAGCTTGTGGCGCCCGACTCTGACGAGAGGGTTTGCTTTCCTACTTCTGTTGAGGGGGAGCGTCCCTTTTTCTACGCCTATGAATATTTCTTCAGCCAGTTGAACATTACCTTTCCTTTTATTGCTTTCGAGACCGACTTGTTGTGGTCGTGTAATATTGCCCCATCCCAGCTTCATCCGAATTCCTGGGATTTTATCAAGATTTTTCAGCTGCTTTGCCAAGAGTTAGGCATAACACCTTCTCAGACTCTTTTCCTCTATCTTTTTATTTCTGCCAAGCCCGGAGGGTATTGCAAAAAGAAAGCTTCCTGGGTTTCTTTCAGGTTGGCCCAGGGGCATAAAGTTTTTGCCATGTACGATGAGTCTTTTAAAGATTTTAAGAATTATTTCTTCCGAGTCCATGTTGTTGAGGGGGCCCTCCCCTTTTTCTTGATGAAAATGATGAACCTGCCTTTCCTCTAGAATGGCAAAAGCATGTGAGAGTGTCTCGCTATACCTGGGAGATGCTTGACGAGGTTGAGCGGGCTTTTGTAATTGTTCTTGAAGATTTATGGGGGGAACCACCCCATCTTGATACGAACAGATTTTTGAATGATCCATCTTTGATTCGAACTGCTTTGGGTACTGTCTGACTTGTTTCTATACTTGCTTTTTAGTTTTGCTTCTTCTTTTTATGATTGTAACCCATTGCTGTGGTCGATTCTGTATTTTCAGAGATGTCGAAAAACAACGATTCCATGAAGGCCTACAAGAAAGCAAAGAAGGCTGCAGCTGCTCAAAATATCTCGGCCAAGGTGGCGGGAGAGGGATCTTCCCAAGTTCCTGTGAAGCCGCCTGTGCCGGGTAATTCCCACTCCTAGGGTTCGTCTGGCCGAGCCTCCGTAGTCTTCCGCTGCTACTTCTGGTGCTCCTCCCAACAATAACAAAACACAATTGAGCCTTTCAACCTTGATGCCCCTTATTTTGACGTGGTCGAGTTCGTAGATCAGTAGATCGGTCCATACGGTGTCCTCCCTATGGATGATGTATCACTTCTTCGTTATTTGGACTTTATAACTCGGAGTAGTGTAAAAATGGCACATATGGGAGCTGCCTTGTACCGAATGGCTCAAAATCTTCCTCTCTATGCCACCAAAGCCTTCATGGAGGAGGCAAAACAGGAATTCGACCGGATGAAGGGCTTGAAAGAGGAGCTTGAGGTGAAAGTAGCCAAACTGGAGAAGGATCTGGAGAACGAAAAGTTTAGCTCTCTTGCCCTGGCGGCTTCTGTGAGATTGGCCGAGGCCACTGCGCTGAGGCATAAAGATAGTTATGTCACATCTTATTGGGAGGTGATACGTCAGGAGGAGTTGGAATCTGCCCGAATTGACTATTCTGAGCTCCAAGGTCACCTTGTCGGCAGCATAAACGCTGCTTATGATAATTTGAAGGAGCAGGTTCAAGTTCTCGCTCCTGAGGTTGATCTTACTCTTTTTAGCTTGGACAACATTGTGAGGGATGGTAAGATTGTCCCCGACGACCAAGATGATGATGATGTCGAACCTCCCTCTGCGCCTACTGCTAAAGTGTCGACCTCTATAGTTCCTCCTACTGGGATTGCTCGTCCAGAATTAGATCCTGATTGTCAAATTCTGAATAGGGACGACGGTACGGTGGATGCAGTGCCTCTCCAAGCTCGCCCTCCTTCACCCCAGACTGATACTACCGAGAAGGCTCCCGATCTCAGCTGATTTTTCTTGGTTGTTTGTGTAGATAGCCCAACTTGTGGGCTTTTTTAAACTCTTTATTCTATAATTTTGAATATTTTGCTAACTGTTTGATACTCCTTCTGGTTGCTTGTTTAGCAACTTTTTATTTTGAAAAAACAACAAGTAGTTTTCAAGCTTTGGGCCTGATCCTGAAGCTTGTTTATAATATTGTATCTTATATCATGCTTGTTTGCACTTGTCTTGGCACCTTTCTGGGTTTTGAGAATGCTGAAGCCTTGCTGCTCGGCCTCTTTGGATTGCTTTGTACTTATTGCTTGTAGCTTTCATCCTTTGTGGATGTGTGGATCCAACTCGTGTTTCGGTTTTCTGGCTCTTGTATTTATTTCTGGCCATCCATAACCGATTTCTTTACGTTGGTCCTCTTTCCAGTTATTTTTGTAGTCCTCTTTTTTGGACCTTTGTCAGGTCTCTTTCAGGGACTAGTTTTATAACTGGTCTGTTGTAGGAGACCGACTTCTTTATGTCGATCTCTTCTAAGTTATTTTGTAATCCAATTTCTTGGACCTTTGTCAGGTCTCTTTCAGGGATTACTTTTATAACTTGTCTATTGTAGGAGACCGACTTCTTTATGTCGATCTCTTCTAAGTTATTTTGTAATCCTCTTTCTTGGACCTTTGTCAGGTCTCTTTCAGGGATTACTTTTATAACTTGTCTGTTGTAGGAGACCGACTTATTTATGTCGATCTCTTCTAAGTTATTTTGTAATCCTCTTTCTTGGACCTTTGTCAGGTCTCTTTCAGGGATTACTTTTTATAACTTGTTTTTCGTAGGAGACCGACTTCGTCATGTCGATCTCTTCTAAGTTATAGCAATTCCTCTTTTATAGGGTTGGCCAGAACTCTTTCCAGGGATTTGCTGATAACTTGGGTTGACTTGGTCCGACTTTTTAACGTCGGCCAGTCTTTAAGTTATTATTTAGCAATCCATAAGACCTCGTCAGGTTCTTTTTCCGGATCACTTTCGATAACTTCTTGCATTATTCTGTGTTCATCTTGCCGATTTGTAGAAGGTGGTTTCTATCTTTGTTTGGTCGACCTTTAGATGAATCGCGTTTTCATCTCTATTGGTCTTTATCGTGATCGTGCAGTGAATCTGTTTTTCACTTTTCTGCCGATCTGTTGCTTTATAATCGGATGATGAATGCTTCAGATTAATGCGTCTTGAAAATTTGTAGAATATCTAAAATATGTTTTATTTAAAAGAAAGTGCGAATATATACATGTGGGAGTTTTTTCATCCCTTTAAGTCGGGTAATTTCTGAATCTCAATTTGGTGCCTCATTAAAAAACCTTTTAAAGAAAAAGAGTGCATCCTATGATGAGATCTTTTACCTTTTCTAGCTATAGTACCTTCTTAGGTTGCAGGCGTGCCATGATCTGGGAAGCTCTCATCCCTCGAGTTCGGACAGTCTGTAGTAGCCCTTCCTAAGTACTTCTATGACTCGGTAGGGTCCTTTCCAGTTTGCTGCCAGCTTTCCTTCTCCGGGTTGAGTTGTTCCAATATCATTTCGGATTAGGATGAGATCATTCTCACCAAAACCTCTCGGCACTACCTTTTGATTATATCTGGAAGTCATTCGTCGTTTTAGTGCTTCTTCCCTGATCCGAGCTTTTTCTTGGATTTCAGGAAGTAGGTCTAGCTCTTCCCTTTGAAGTTGGGAGTTGGCTTCCTCATTGTAATGAACCACTCTAGGCGACCTTTCCTCAACCTCTACTGGGATCATTGCCTCCACTCCGTATACTAGTCGAAATGGTGATTTGTTTGTGGTGGAATATGGCGTTGTTCGATATGCCCATAGGACTTGTGGAAGTTCTTCGGCCCAGGCTCACTTTGCATCTTGCAGTCTCCGTTTCAGCCCAACCAATATGACTTTGTTGGCCGCTTCGGCTTGTCCATTGGCTTGGGGATGTTCAACGGAGGTGAACTGGTGTTTTATGTTTAAGTCAGCTACTAACTTTCTGAAGCCCGCGTCTGTGAATTGGGTGCCATTGTCTGTAGTGATGGAGTATGGAACCCCAAACCTTGTGACAATATTCCTATATAGGAATTTCCGGCTCCTTTGAGCAGTGGCGTTGGCTAGGGGCTCTGCCTCGATCCACTTTGTGAAATAGTCTACCCCGACTATGAGGAATTTAACTTGTCCCGATCCCTAGGAAAAGGGTCCGAGAAGATCGAGTCCCCATTTTGCAAATGGCCAAGGCGATGTTATGCTGATGAGCTCTTCTGGCGAGGCGATGTGAAAGTTGGCATGTTTCTGGCATGGTGGGCATGTCCTTACAAACTCTGTAGCTTCCTTTTGTAGAGTTGGCCAATAAAATCCTGTCTGGAGTACTTTTTTTGTGAGAGCTTGTGCTCCGAGATGATTACCACAAATGCCACTGTGTACTTCCTCTAAAACTTCCCTTGTGTTGGAGGTCGGCACACATTTTAGTAGTGGTATTGAAATCCCTCTTTTATATAGGGTGTTGTTTATGATGGTGTAGTACTGAGTCTCCCGGTTTAACCTCTTTGCCTTCTTCTCATTTGTGGGGAGTGTTTCTGTTTTGAGGTAATTAATTATGGGGGTCATCCATCCTTGATCCTGACTTGTTATGGCTATGACTTTTTCCTCTTCTGAGATTGATGGATTCTGCAGCATTTCCTGGATTAGGCTTCTATTGTTGCCCCCTGGTTTGGTGCTGGCTAGTTTTGAGAGTGCATCAGCTCCGGCATTTTGTTCGTGGGGTATGTGGCAGATCTTATATTCCCCGAGTTGTCCGAGCTGTTCTTTGGTTTTATCCAAATACCTTTTCATGGTGGGATCTTTGGCTTGGTAGCTCCCTGTTATTTGTGAGGTGACTACTTGTGAATCGCTGAAGATGTTGAGTTTTTAAGCTCCAACCTCCTTAGCCAGCTTCAAACCAGCTAGTAACGCTTCATATTCTGCCTGGTTGTTTGAGGCCAGGAACCCAAATTTAAGGGAAAGCTCAACTTGGGTTCCTTGGTTGCTTTTTATTATCACATCTACGCCGCTTCCAGTCTTATTTGAGGACCCGTCCACGTAGAGATTCCATTCTGTGGGGGTTTTAAGGGTATCTGTGAATTCTACAATAAAGTCGGCCAAGTATTGTGATTTGATGGCTGTCTGAGCTTCATATTGGAGGTCGAACTCGGATAACTCGACTGCCCATTGTAAAATTCTGCCTGCTAAATCTGTTTTCTGTAGTATCACTTTCATGAGCTGGTCGGTCCGAACCCTAATGGTGTGAGCCTGGAAGTACGGGCAAAGTCGTCGAGATGTCAGTATGAGAGTGTAGGCGAACTTTTCTATTTTTTGGTAGTTCAGCTCGGATCCCTGCAGCGCTTTACTAATGAAGTATACAGGCTGTTGCCCTTTGTCGTCCTCTCGAACCAGTGCTGAAGCTACTGCCCGGCTTCCTACTGCAAGGTATAATACGAGTGGTTCTTCCTCTCGTGGTCGAGTTAGGATAGATGGTCGTCCCAGGAAATTTTTGAAATCCTAGAAGGCTTGCTCGCATTCCATTGTCCATTCAAACTTCTTTCCTTTCCTTAAAGTGGCATAGAAGGGGAGAGATCTTATCGCTGATCCTGCTAAGAATCTGGATAAGGCTGCTAATCTCCCGTTGAGTTGTTGTACCTCTCTGACACAAGTCGAGCTCTTCATGTTGAGTATGGCCTGGCATTTGTCCGGATTTACTTCAATTCCTCTTTGTGTGAGCATGAAACCTAAGAATTTGCCTGCTTCTACTGCAAAGGTGCATTTTGCGGGATTGAGTTGCATGTCATGCTTCCTTATAGTGTCAAACACTTGAGCCAGGTCAGACAGTAATGTCTCTTCGTTTTGTGTCTTTATTAACATGTCGTCCACGTAGACTTCCATGATTTTTCTGATATGATCTGAAAAGACTTTATTCATTAGCCTTTGATACGTAGCTCTCGCATTCTTGAGACTGAAAGGCATCACAATGTAGCAGTAATTTGCTTTTGGCATTAAAAATGAGGTCTTTTCTTGATCTGGTGGATACATGGTAATTTGGTTGTATCCGGAATATGCATCCATAAACGAGAGGTATCTATATCCGGATGAAGCATCTACCACAGCGTCGATACTTGGGAGTGGGTAAGGATCTTTTGGGCAGGCTTTGTTGAGATCGGTGTAGTCGGTGCACATTCGCCATTTCCCATTTGATTTTTTCACCAAGACGACTTTAGCTAGCCATAGTGGGTACTTGACTTCTCTTATGAATCCTGCCTTCAGTAGTGCTTGTACCTGTTCTTCCACAGCTTGGGATCGTTCTAGCCCAAGTTTTCTTCGTCTCTGCTGTACTGGCCGAGATCCTGGATAGACCACCAACTTGTGATTCATTAGCTTGGGGTCTATGCCTGGCATGTCTGCAGCTTTCCATGCAAAGAGATCGACATTATCTCGTAAGAACTGTACTAGTAATTCTTTTGCGTCTCCCTTCAGGATTGTGCCAATATTAGTTATTTTGTCCGAGGTATCTCCGATATGAACTTTCTCTATTTCTCCTTCGGGCTGTGGACGGAGAGTTCTTCTCGTCTCTGAACTCCACCAAGCTCAATTGTATGGAACTCATCTCCTCTGCCTCTGAGGTTTAGACTTTCGTTATAACAGCGGCATGCCATCTTTTGATCTGCTTTTATTGTAGCTATCCCTTCTGTAGTTGGGAATTTCATGCATAGATGTGGAGTTGATACTATTGCGCTGAGTTGATTTAGTGTTGTCCGACCTATCAGGGCATTGTAGGCTGAACTTACGTCAACCACGATGTAGTCTATCTTGAGTGTTCTGGATTGGTTCCCTTTTCCGAAGGTTGTATGTAGTGACATATATCCCAGCGGTTGTACTTGGGTATCTCCCAGTCCGAACAGGCTGTTAGGGTATGCTCTAAGCTCCTTTTCTTCTAAGCCGAGCTTGTCGAAGGCAGTTTTGAATAAGATGTCGGTGGAGCTCCCTTGGCCTATTAATGTGCGGTAGAGATTGGCATTTGCCAGTATGATGGTGATGACCATGGGGTCGTCGTGTCTTAAGATGATACCGGATGCATCTTCTTTGGTGAATGTGATTGCAGGGATGTCGGGAGCTTCCTCCTTTCCTTCGACATGATATACTTCTTTGAGATATCTTTTGCGGGATGATTTGGAGATTCCTCCTCCTGCAAATCCTCCGTGTATCATATGGACATGTCTTTTTGGCGTACGAGGTGATCGCTCAACTCGTCCGACATCTTCATCCCTTCTTCTCTTTCTTTGATCATCATCTCAGGTGGCCAGAAACCGATCTAGTTTTCCTTCTCTTACTAATTTTTCTATGATGTTTTTTAAGTCGAAGCATTTGTTGGTGGAATGCCCTCGGACTCGGTGATATTCACAGTATTCGTTCCGATTTCCTCCTCCTCTTTTACCTTTGAGTGGTCGAGCTGGGGATATCTTTTCCGTATGGCAGACTTCTTTGTAGACATCTACCAGGGATACTCTAAGAGGGGTGTAATTATGATATTTTTTAATTTTCTCCCCTTGTCGATCTTCCTTCTATTTGGATTCTTTATCTTTGTCTCGGTAGGAGAATCTGGATTTTGAGGTTTCTCCCAACCGAGAGTTTTCTTCCATGTTGATATATTTTTCCGCTCGCTCCTGCACCTCATCTAGACATGTGGGATATTTCTTTGATATAGATTAGCTAAAAGGTCCCTCTCGTAGGCCATTGATGAGACCCATGATGGTGGCCTCTGTTGGCAAGCTTTGTATGTCTAGGCATGTTTTGTTGAATCTCTCCATGTAGTTGCGAAGACTTTCCCGATCTCCTTGCCTGATTCCTAGTAGACTGGGGGCGTGCTTGGCCTTGTCTTTTTGGATGGAGAATCTGGCCAGGAATGTTTTGGCTAGGTCGTCAAAGCTTGAGATGGACTTAGGAGGTAAGTTGTCGAACCATCTAATTGTTGTCTTCGTGAGGGTCATCGGAAAAGCTTTGCAGCGAACAGCGTCTGAGGCGTCGGTAAGGTACATTCTGCTTCTGAAGTTGCTGAGGTGATGGTTGGGATCTGTAGTGCCATCATACAGAGTCATATCCGGGAGTTTGAAGTCCTTAGGAATTTTAGTTTTCATGATGTCCCTAGTGAATGGATCTTGATCTTTGCGTGAATTGTCCTCAGGGGTGGTCTGGGTAGCCTTTGCTTTGAGATCTTTGCGTGAATTCTAGCTCTCGACGTCGCCTTACCTCTCTTTGTAGATCCTTGCCAACTTCTCGTTGATGCTGGCTTTCTTTTTCAAGTTGCTTTAAACGATTTTGAAGTGCTTCTATTACTCCTGGATTTGATGAGTTTTTGTCTCCGTTAGATTCTGGAGTGTCTTTTGGTGTAGCGTCCGTGTTTTTGTGCGGCGTTCTGTCCTCTAGATCTGAATTGTGGTCGTTGTCATGGTCGTCCGCCATGGGGATGGGATGACTTTCAGGTTCCCCGGCAACGGCGCCAATGTTCCGAGGGTTACCTGAAACCGTTGACCGATCTCGGATGAGATCTTCTGTACTGGTCGAAGATGACGTGTCCGGCTGGCTGGTGGCGACCGGGGCTGTTGTGTCCAACTGGTTGGACTGGCTGCACTTCTGATTCTCAGTCACCGGAGGGTGGGGGTACCTACAAGAGACTCCGATGCTTAAGTTAGCACGGGTATTAAGCAGGTTTATTGTAGAATCAGAGTATGAGTTATACCTGGGTGCTCCAGTGTATTTATAGTGGTTGTAGAGTGACCTTTCTAGATAAGATAAGTTAGTTATCTTATCTTATCTCTATCTTTAAGTTGACGCCAGGTTATCTTCAAGGGAACCGCCTTTATCTCTATAGGCTTGGATTGCCTTTGGTTTGGGTCGTGTTCCTCTATTAGGGCCCTTTATTGGGCTTTCCTGTCGATTTGGCTGACCTCTTTGAGAAGAGGTCGGATAGTCTGACCTGAAGAGGTCAGTCGCTTTGTCACTGAACATATCGGGTCGGATAGCTCGACCCAGGGTGTGAACAGCTACCAATCTTCCATTGAGTTATTGTACCTCTTTGACGCAAGTCGGGCTCTTCATGTCGAGTATGGCCCGGCATTTATCCGGATTTGCCTCGATTCCTCTTTGTGTGAGCATAAAACCCAAGAATTTGCCAGCCTCTACTGCAAAGGTGCATTTTGCATGGTTAAGTCGCATGCCATGCCTTCTGATAGTGTTGAATACTTGGGTGAGGTCGGACAGTAACGTCTCTTCACTTTGTATCTTTATTAACATGTCGTCCACGTAGACTTCCATGATTTTCCCGATGTGTCTGCAAATACCTTATTCATTAATCTTTGATAAGTATCTCCTGCGTTTTTGAGTCCAAAAGGCATGACGATGTAGCAGTAGTTTGTTTTTGGGGTTAAGAATGAAGTTTTTTCTTGATCGGGTGGGTACATAGGGATTTGATTGTATCCCGAATAGGCGTCCATAAACGAGAGGTATTTGTATCCGGAGGAGGCATCCACCAGAGCGTCAATACTTGGAAGTGGATAAAGATCCTTTGGGCAGGCTTTGTTGAGATCAGTGTAGTCGGTACACATCCTCCACTTCCCGTTTGATTTTTTCACCAAGATGACGTTAGCTAGCCATAGCGGGTACTTAACTTCTCTTATGAATTCTGCCTTCAGTAGAGCTTGTACCTGCTCATCCACAGCTTGGGATCGTTCTGGTCCGAGCTTTCTTTGTCTCTGCTGTACTGGCCGAGATCCTGGGTAAACTGCCAGCTTGTGGCACATCAACTTAGGGTCTATGCCCAGTATGTCTACGGCTTTCCATGCAAAGAGGTCGACATTGTCTCTTAAGAACTGTATGAGCAACTCTTTTATGTCTCCTTTTAGGATTGTGCCGATATTGGTTATTTTGTCTGGGACATCTCCGATCTGGACTTTTTCTACTTCGCCTTCGGGTTGTGGACGGAGTTCTCCCTGCCCTCGAACTCCACCAAGTTCGATGGTGTGGAATTCTTCTCCTCTGCTTCTGGGGTTTAGACTTTCATTATAACAGTGGCGTGCCATCTTCTGGTCTGCTTTTATTGTAGCTATTCCTTCTGTGGTTGGGAATTTCATGCACAGATGTGGAGTCGAGACTACTGTACCGAACCGATTTAACGTTGTCCAACCTATTAGGGCATTGTAGGCTGAGCTCACATCAACCACGATATAGTCTATATTGAGTGTCTTTGACCGGTTTCCTTTTCCAAAGGTCGTGTGTAGTGAGATGTACCCAAGTGGTTGGATTGGAGTGTCTCCTAGCCCGAACAGGCTGTTCGGATATGCTCTAAGTTCTTTTTCTTCCAGGCCGAGCTTGTCGAAGGCAGTTTTGAACAAGATGTCGGCCGAGCTTCCTTAGTCTACCAGTGTGCGGTGGAGATTTGCGTTGGCTAATATGATAGTGATGATCATGGGATCGTCATGTCCCACGATGATGCCGGCTGCGTCCTCTTTAGTAAAAGTGATTGTGGGGATGTCGGGTGCTTCCTCTCTTCCTTCGACATGATATACATCTTTAAGATGTCTTTTGCGAGATGATTTGGAGATCCCTCCTCCCGCAAATCCTCCGTGTATCATGTGGACATGTCTCTCAGGTGTACGAGGTGGTCGTTCAGCCCGTCCGACATCTTCGTCCCTTCTTCTTTTTTTTGGTTCGTCTGCTCGGCTAGCTAAGTACCGATCTAACTTTCCCTCTCTTACTAGTTTCTTTATGACATTTTTTAAGTCGAAACATTCATTGGTGGAATGTCCATAGATTCGATGATATTCACAATATTCAACCCGATTTCCTCCTCCTTTTTTGCTTTTGAGTGGTCGAGCTGGGGGTATCTTTTCAGTATGGCATACTTCTCGGTAGACATCTACGAGAGATACCCGAAGAGGGGTGTAATTGTGGTATTTCTTGATCTTTTCTCCATGCTAATCTTCTTTTTTCTTGGACTCTTTATCTTTATCTCGGGAGGAGTAGGAGAATCCGGATTTTGAGGTCTCTCCTTGTCGAGAGTTTTCCTCCATGTTGATGTACTTCTCTGCTCGTTCTTGCACTTCGTTTAGAGATGTGGGATATTTTTTTGATATAGAGTGGCTAAAAGGTCCCTCTCGCAAGCCATTGATGAGACCCATAATGGCTGCCTCTGTTGGTAGACTTTGTATATCCAGACATGCTTTATTGAATCTTTCCATGTAGCTGCGGAGACTTTCCCGATCTCCCTGTTTGATCCCTAACAGACTCGAGGCGTGCTTAGTCTTGTCTTTCTGGATGGAGAATCTGGCAAGAAACTTCTTGGCTAAGTCGTCAAAGCTTGAGATAGACCTAGGGGGCAGATTGTCGAACCATTTAATTGCTGTTTTTGTTAAGGTGGTTAGGAAAGCTTTGCAGCGGACTGCATCTGAGGCATTGGTGAGGTACATTCGACTTCTGAAATTAATGAGGTGATGACTGGGATCTGCTGTGCCATCATATAGAGTCATGTCGGGAAGTTTGAAGTCCTTTGGGATTTTGGTCCTCATGATCTCTTTGGTGAATGGGTCTTGGTCCTTTCGGGGGCTGTCTTCCTGACCGGATCGAGTTGTTTTGGCCTTGAGATCTGCTTCGAGTTTTAGGAGCTTGTCCTTTAACTCGCGGCGTCACGTAACTTCCCTTCGTAGGTCTCTCTCAGCTTCTCATTGATGCTCCACCTCTTTTTCGAGTTTTTTTAGGCGGTTTTGAAGTGCCTCCATGGCTTCCGTGTTTGGTGAATTCTTGTCTTTATTAGGTTGAGGAGTATCTTTTGGTGTAGTATCCGTGTTTTTGTTTGGTGTTCTGTCTACCAAACCAGAGTTGTGGTCGTTGTCATGGTCGTCCACCATGTGAATGGAATGACTTCCAGGTCCCCGGCAACGGCGCCAATGTTCCGAGGGTTACCTGAAACTGTAGGTCGATCTCAGATGAGATCTTCTGTACTGGTCGGCGCTGTTGTGTTCGACTTGTTGGACTTGGTGGTGGTGCTGATCCTTCGTTACCGGAAGGTGGTGGTGGTACCTGCAAGGGACTCCGATGCTTAAGTTAGCAAGGATATTAAGCAGTTTTTTAGTAGAATCAGAGTATGAGTTATACCTGGGTGCTCCAGTGTATTTATAATGATGTGGAGTGACCTTTCTGGAGATAAGATAGTTATCTTATCTTATCTTATCTTTAAGTGAGGTCATCTTATCTTCTAGGGAACCGCCCTTATCTTTCTAGGCCTTAACTACCTTTAAATTGGGTTGTGTCCCTTTATTTAGGCCTGCTTGGGCCTCCTCTGGCGATTTGGCCGACCTCTTTGAGAAGAGGTCGGATAGTCTGACCTAAAGAGGTCGGTCAACTTGTCGCTAAAACATCCCGGGTCGGACAGCTCGACCCAGGGTATGAACACATACCAATTACTACAGGGAAACAATTTTATTTTTAATTCATAAGCAAATATCAAATTAGAGTCTTTAAATTTCTTTAAATTTAAATAATCTTTAGTTTGATTGATGTAATTTGTTCAATCAATAATAGTAGTTTCTAGCTTCCAAATCCGTTTAGTTTTAATTTTAAATGGTTTGTAACCGTTCATTTGTTGCTATTTTTTATTTGAAAATTTAGTTTTTGTGGGGGGGTTGACTTAAACCCCCCTCCCCTCCCAAAGCAGACAAAGAACCTATAACACCCTACCACACAGAGGCTTATGCTTAAGTCATAAAATAGAGATGGCAAGGTATTACAACCTCTAAAAGTAAAATCTTATATATAATATAGTTGAAAAGAAGTCGTATCTAGGAGCCTTTGAAGAAAAGTTAAACAAAGCGTTAAACATAAAAGCGCATATCTCTCGACAAAAAAGCGTGACCGTAAACTGGATAAAGTAAGAGCAAAGAACTATAGATACCTAAGGAAAGAATTGCAAGAATACAGATAACAAAGCTTCTGACTCGGCTCGCGAAGTTAAAACCAGCCAGAGCACATATACATATATACATGAGGACCCCAAAAAGACTCAAAATACTGTTTACAGAACCTGTTTCTCCAAATCAACCTCTAAGAGGGATAAAACATAATATACATATACATCAAAACCAAAATAGAGTCCCAAAACGCAAAAATTCTTCGCTTTCAGAAGCTCCCAGTATGCCTCAGCGAGGTGCCTTACGTCCTGCATCTGAAAACGACAAAATATGTATAGAATAAGAACCGGAGGTTCTCAGTATGGTAACAGTGCCTACATAACTAACATATAAGGTCCCGGGAAAGGAAAAGGCAATCCTAGAACTTCCAACATTTGATTCACTCTTATAAAACACAATTAAACCAAAAATTTAGGCGACTAACTAAGGATCTTCCTTCTAATCTAACACTTCCCTTTCCAACTCCTCTGAACCTCCCAACCGCCATTGGACTTATTTATTTTCAAACACAAATAGTACATACAAAAAAATCACAATTAGAGTACAAATATAGTAAATGAACATGTAGCAAGTAGTTTATGTGATCAATTAGGCATTCTAAAACAAGCACACCAAATAAACACATAGATGCATATGATGTATGTCTATCCTATGGTTGATGAGTCTTGTCTGTCAGTTATATAGCCAACCCGACAAGTCCTGGTAGCTAACCATTGGACTGTCCCTCTGTCGTGTATCCCCAAATCTCAAATCATACTCATTCATAACCATATAACACACACATGTGTATATCCATGGGGGTTAGCTCATCCGGAAAGGTATAAGTCTCCAGTCATACTTACGACATAGGGTTAGCAGAGTATCGAGTCTCAACCTGGAGCACATGGTGGCAAGCCACTGCTTTCACCCAGTGAAACTCGTATCTCAGATATTTGGAAGTGTAACAAATCACATAGTCAATCAAATTCATATAATCATTATCAGCCATAATTCATTATTCAACATAGCCATTAAGAGTATTACATATACAGCACTTCCGCCATTATCATCCTTCACTTTACCTCTTCCTTCATCAAGAAGATACTTATTTCCACAATCATATCTACACTCTACTACCCAATAACCACCTTTCAGGCTTTAAATAGAGTTTTTCAAGAGTATGGAAAAAACCAAAATAATGGTCAATAGTGTAGAAATAGTGAATTTTGTTCAAAGTAGTAGTTTCGAAGGATTACAGGCTTGTCGGAAAAGTTAGATAGTGGAAAACTGAGTTTTTAAAAAAATAGGGTAGTGTGCGTATGCAAACATGTGCGCATGCGCACACTCCACACAATCTTTTAAACGTGTGCATGCGCACAAAGGTCATGCAACAACAAGCCTTCCTATGTGTGTGCGTACGCACCATAGTGTGCGTGCGTACACTTGCCAAATGCCCAGGTGTGCATGCGCACACCCCTCGTACGTATGCACGAGCCAAAACTCACGCTTTGTCCGGTGCGAGTGCACAGTAGTGTGCGTACGCACACACACCAACAATTTCAAAAATTCTGCAACTTAACCAAATCAGGTTTTTATATCTATTTTCTGACGTCCATAACTTTCTTTACAAAATTCTATTTACCTCAAATTTTATACCAAAATTTATTGAAAATATCTTTAATTTGAAATATATTTCATTCAAATCCAAAATTCGAGGCTCAAGTTATAGACCGCTGAAGTTCGTTAAAATTCTGTTTTGACCAAAACTTAAAACTCAAGTTTTTCCCAACCTTTCCAAATCCAAAACCATTTCAAAACTTACCAAAATTGCATTAAATTCACCCAATCATATCTCAACCTCCTAATTCATCCAATATTACTCCAACTCATCATTTCATCTGTCTCAACACAATAATTCATATTCAAAACAATTATAAACATAATTATCAACATGCATCATTAATCACTCAAAATTATTATTTCACTAACAATATCCTCATTCATATTACTAGTCATCAACCTCATAAATACCAACAAATATCAATATCAACAACATCAACATTTCAATCCTATCTTACGGTTATCTACCCTAAGTTTTCACGACACATTAAATTTTAGTTACGAGAAACAAAACTATACCTTGGCCGATTCCTCCTAATACCCGGAACACCTCACAATTCAGTGTTTTCCAAGCTTCCAAGACTCCAAAACATCACTAAACAGCCCTCTAGCCACCAAAGCTTGATCTCTAGCTTTTAAATTCTCATTTTGACTCTAACCAACAATCAATTTTCAATCTAACACCACAATTATCACTATAATCAATATAGATTTCACTAATTTAACATTACACAAAGATTTTAAGGGTGCTTACCTGACCCACAACTCAAAAGACCTAGACTCGATGATACCCATAAGCTAATTCGAACCTAAACACCAAAATTACACAAAATTCAACATAATTGTTCATTGAATTTCAAACTTTAGGGGATGAGCATTTGGAAAAGAGAATGAGGCTTACTTATAAAATTGTTCCGATAGATTCGTAGAGCTCGATGCGGTGGACGCGTGGCAGCAAACGGTGCGACGATTGGAGCTCGGGATTGAAAGTTAAGTAAATTTGAAATTAAATTGAGGGTTTGGTGTTTTTGGTTTCACCTTCCCCAAATTTCCCAAATGCAGCGTGTGTTTTTCATGAATGGGGGAAAGAAGCTGAAGCCATACCCTTTAATAGGTGTTTGGGTTGGACCTTGGGTACAATACGGGTCCGGTTCGTCCGGTTTGATCCGTTCGGCCCAATCTTGAGCCAAATTCTTTAAAATTAGTGTCAAAATTCTTATTTTAATTATATCTATCTCATTAAACTATAAAATTCATATTTCTAATTTCTTTTATAAAAATTAATTTATTAACTAATTATTCATTAATTTTTTGGGGTTTAAAGAACCGCCACAAAATTACGTCCTGGGGTTCTGTAAAATCGCTACAAATAAGCTCGTGGTACCTCAAATTTTGGAGATTTGAGAAACACCCACAAATCTTTTTGTGGGGGTTTCAAATTGCCACAAACTAGGGAAAAATGACACAAATCAACTTATATCTTGTTGTGTCTAGTTCGGGTAAACACCTCAAAATAATTACATTTTTAGAAACATTATATTTAGTACGGCTCATTTATGTGTGTCTTCATTTTTTTTCATTTATAAACTTTGATTTTTGAAGTTGTTTGTAAACTTTTAACAATAGATTATGAATAATTTATTGTGTGAAATTGTAAAACTTTAAATTTTATTACCTTAGAAATTATTGAATTTAAATATCTAAAATTATATATTAAATTTTAAATAATTTTATTTTTTATTTAATTAAATCGGTTGAACCCCAGTTAAACCCCGATCAAACCATTAAACCGTGAACCAGTAATTTCACCGGTGACTTCGGGGCTAATTTGGCCCGGCTTCGTTATGGCCTGGTCAGACCCGAGGTTTCAATAGATGGCCCTGGTTATTTATTAAATCGGGTTCGGGCCAAGCCTCGAGTCACCCGGCCCCGTGCCGTTGGACCCGTGTAGGCGTGCAGTAAAAAAATAAAAAAATATGCATTATGTTTCTTGCCTTTGTGCTCAATGTTCACAATTTCATTCTTCAGGATTCACACTTCACAGCCAACAATATTCAGGGGCTGGGGCACAGCACACACTCTCTCTCACTCAAACTCTTTTCCCTGAGGCGCAGCACCACAGCCCCAACGGCTAGCGGAGAGCTCCTCCTTCACACCTCGATGCCATTTATGCTTCTTAATCTTACCTCACTCTCTCCTTCACTACCAACTTCTTTAGTCTTTTCGCTGTCCCTTTTTTCACTTTCCTCTTTCTCCACCAAGTCTGATCAACCACCACAATAGCTTACCGTCAACCACTGCGTGCACCAGTAACTCGCCTTAAATCACCTCTCAGAGACTCAGAGTTCTCACCAACGCAGTGTTCATCACAAGACACAGAATAGGTAATTTGTTTTTGCTAAAACCATTGATTTTCATTTTTTTTCTTGCAATTACTGACCTACTGGGTGCTGGTGCACAAAATTACAATCACACTTTTGCAACTCCGCGCAACTAACCAGCAAGTACACTAGGTCGTCCAAGTAATACCTTACGTGATTAAGGGTCGATCCCACGGAGATTGTCGGCTTGAAGCAAGCTATGGTTATCTTGTAACTCTTAGTCAGGATATCAATAATTCTCAGATTTAATTTTAAAAAGTAAAAGAACATGAAATAAATACTTGTTCTGCAGTAATGGAGAACAGGTTGAGGTTTTAGAGATGCTCTGTCTTCTAAATCTCTGCTTTCCTATTGTCTTCTTCTTCACACACGCAAGGCTCCTTCCATGGCAAGCTGTATGTTGGTGGATCACCGTTGTCAATGCCTACCATCCATCCTCTCAGTGAAAATGGTCCAAATGTGCTGTCACCGCACGGCCAATCATCTGTCGGTTCTCACTCATGTTGGAATAGGATCCATTGATCCTTTTGCGTCTGTCACTACGTCCAGCACTCGTGAGTTTGAAGCTCGTCACAATCATCCCTTCCCAGATCCTACTCAGAATACCACAGACAAGGTTTAGACTTTCCGGATCTCAAGAATGACCGCCAATAATTCTAGCCTATACCACGAAGGTTCTAATCTTAGATTAGAAACCCAAGAGATATGCACTCAAGCTATTGCAGATAGAACGAAGGTGGTTGTCAGGCACGCGTTCAGAGGTGAGAATAATGATGAGTGTCACGGATCATCACATTCATTAGGTTGAAGTGCAAATGAATATCTTAGAATAGAAACAAGCGTGATAGAATGGAAAACAGTAGTAATTGTATTAATTCATCGAAACACAGCAGAGCTCCTCACCCCCAACCATGGAGTTTAGAGACTCATTCCGTCAAAAATACAATATGAAACGTATAAAGTGTCATGAGGTGTGTAAATACAATAGCAAAAGGTCCTATTTATAGAAAACTAATAGCTAAGGGTTTACAGAAATGAGTAAATGATTCAGAATCCACTTCCGGGCCCACTTGGTGTGTGCTTGGGCTGAGCATTAAAGCTTTCACATGTAGAGACTTTTTTTGGAGTTAAACGCCAGCTTTTGTCCCAGTTTGGGCGTTTAACTCCAGCTTTTATGCCAGTTCTGGCGTTTTGACGCCAGAATTTTTATGATGACTTGGAACTCCAGTTTGGGCCATCAAATCTCAGGCAAAGTATGGACTATTATATATTTCTGGAAAGCCCAGGATGTCTACTTTCCAACGCAATTGAGAGCGCGCCAATTGGGCTTTTGTAGCTCCAGAAAATCCACTTCGAGTGCAGGGAGGTCAGAATCCAACAGCATCTGCAGTCCTTTTTCAGCCTCTAAATCAGATTTTTGCTCAGGTCCCTCTATTTCAGCCAGAAAATACCTGAAATCACAGAAAAACACACAAACTCATAGTAAAGTCCAGAAATATTATTTTTGAATAAAAACTAATAAAAACATAATAAAAACTAACTAAAATATACTGAAAACTTACTAAAAACAATGCCAAAAAGCGTATAAATTATCCGCTCATCACAACACCAAACTTAAATTGTTGCTTGTCCCCAAGCAACTGAAAATCAAATAGGATAAAAAGAAGAGAATATACTATAAATTCTAAATTATCAATGAAACTTAGCTCCAATTAGATGAGCGGGACTAGTAGCGTTTTGCCTTTGAACAGTTTTGGCATCTCACTTTATCCCTTGAAGTTTAGAATGATTGGCATCTTTAGGAACTCAGAATTTATATAGTGTTATTGATTCTCCTAGTTCAGTATTGTTGATTCTTGAACACAGTTACTTTATGAGTCTTGGCCGTGACCCTAAGCATTTTGTTTTCCAGTATTACCACCTGATACATAAATGCCACAGACACATAACTGGGTGAACCTTTTCAGATTGTGACTCAGCTTTGCTAGAGTCCCCAATTAGAGGTGTCCAGAGCTCTTAAGCACACTCTTTTTGCTTTGGACCACGACTTTAACCGCTCAGTCTCAAGTTTTTACTTGACACCTTCATGCCACAAGCACATGGTTAGGGACAGCTTGGTTTAGCCGCTTAGGCCAAGATTTTATTCCTGTGGGCCCTCCTATCCACTGATGCTCAAAGCCTTGGATCCTTTTTATTACCCTTGCCTTTTGGTTTAAAGGGCTATTGACTTTTTTCTGCTTGCTTTTTCTTTTTCTTTATTTTTTTGCGCCATTTTTTTCGCAAGCTTTTCACTGCTTTTTCTTGCTTCAAGAATCAATTTCATGATTTTTCAGATTATCAATAACATTTCTCCTTTTCCATTATTCTTTCAAGAGCCAACAATTTTAACATTCATAAACAACAAATTCAAAAGACATATGCACTGTTCAAGCATTCATTTCAGAAGACAAAAAGTATTGTCACCACATCAAAATAATTAAACTAATTTCAAGGATGAATTCGAAATCATGTACTTCTTGTTCTTTTGTGATTTAAAATATTTTTCCTTTAAGAAAGATGATGGATTCATAGGACATTCATAGCTTTAAGACATAAACTTTAAATTTTTATTAATCATGGAATAAAAATAAGACTCAAAATAAATATAAGAGCAGACCAATAATAATAGAAGACAGAAAATTAAAAACAGAAAAATAAATGACTCTTAAAATAGATTCCTAATAATAAAGGTTATCACAGAGTTAGGACTCAACAACCTTGATTTTGAGAAGTGGATGCTCCTTCAATCCGTGAGGTGTTTGGTCCTTCAAGGGAGAGCTTCTGGCGCTTCAGCTCCTGTAGCTCACGCCCCTGCTTCTCATGTTCCTTAAGCAGCTTGCACAGCATGCAGTTTTGATTCTGCTGTTCTTCCTTAAGTTGATCCACAGCTTCTTGCATCTTGGTGATAGATGCTTCTAAGCAAGTCCAGTAGTCAATTTCAGGGATTTCTGGGAGGAACTTCTGCGCCCTCCTTTTGATGGAGTTGTCTTGCACTTTTTGTCCTTCCATTGACTTCTTGGTGATTGGGTGTTCGATTGGGATGAATTCATCTACTCCCATTCTCACCCCAACATCTTTACATAGTAGAGAAATTAAGCTTGGGTATGCTAGTTTGGCTTCAGTGGAGTTCTTGTTTGCAATTGTGTAAATCTCACAAGAAATCAGATGATGAATCTCCCCTTCGTTTTCCCGTATAATACAATGAATCATCACTGCTCTTTTGATAGTGACCTCAGAGCGGTTGCTAGTGGGCAGTATAGAATGCCCAATGAAGTCCAACCAGCCTCTTGCGACTGGTTTGAGATCTCCTCTCTTGAGTTGGTTTGGGACACCTTTTGAATTGGTTATCCACTTAGTTCCAGGGAGGCATATGTCCTCTAGAACTTGGTCCAACCCCTTATCTACTCTCACCATTCTCCTATTAAAGGATTCTGGATCATCTTGTAGTTGAGGCAGTTTGAACACTTCTCTTATTTTGTCCAGGTGGAAGTAAATAATCCTCCCTCTGACCATAGTTCTGTAGGTATGAAAGGCGGTTCTAGTTATTCTCTGCTTATCTGTCAGCCACAGATTTGAGTAGAATTCCTGAACCATGTTTCTTCCAACCTTTGTCTCAGGATTAGCTAGAATTTCCCATCCTCTGTTTCGAATTTTCTCTTGGATCTCTGGATATTCGTCTTCTTTCAAATCGAATTTAGCTTCCGGGATCACTGACCTCAGACCCATTATTTTGTGGTAATGATCTGCATGTTCTTTGGTTAAGAACCTCTCTTGATTCCAAAGACTCTTTGGAGTATTCTCTTTCTTACCTCTTGAATTGGTTTGTTTTCCCTTAGAAGCCATGATCTTAATGAGTCTTAGCTCAGTGATCACGGAAAAACACACCAAACTTAGAGGTTTGCTTGCCCTCAAGCAAAAGAAAAGAAAGAAGAGAGATAGGAGGAGAGGCAAATTCGAATGGTGGAGAGGTGGGGATGGCCGAATGTGTATTTATAAGTGGAGGGGAGGGATTTCAAAAATTTGAAAAAAAGATATGATTGGTGAAAGAAAAAAATAGAATCATGATATGAAAAAGATGAGATTTTTAAATGGAAAAGATATAAAAGAGTTAAATCTGAAAATTTGTTGATGCATCTAAGAATTAAAAGATGATATGATGAGTTGGAAAAGATTTGGAAAGAAATTGAGAAGATAATTGAGTTTTTGAAGAAGATTTGGAAATGATTTGAAAGAAATTTGAAAAGGGATTTAGGAAATTGTTGAATTTTTGAAAATTTGAAGGTGAATGATGAAAATTTGTAATATGTTTATGCAGAAAATTATGAGTCAAAACATGAAAAATTGAAAAATTTTGAAGTGGAAAGCAAAATCCTCTCCCCCTACCTTTCTGGCGTTAAACGCCTAGAATGGTATGCATTCTGGCGTTTAACGCCCATATATTGGCCAATGTGGGCGTTTAATGCCCAGTCAGGTACCCTGGCTGGTGTTAAACGCCAGAAACCCCTTTGTCACTGGGCATTTTTCTGAACGCCCAGGATGCTGCAAGTATGGCGTTAAACGCCCAGAATGGCACCCATTCTGGCGTTTAACGTCCAAAATACCCCTTACTGGCGTTTTCTTGCTAGTGAGCTCCTTTTCCCTGCTTTTTGCACTGAATCCTTCTATAACTCTGTGAATTCCTACAATTTGATGATTAATCTTGAAGAAAATTTATATCAAACTTCTATAAGTATTAATTAAAACAAATAACTTGCTAATGGCTGGGTTGCCTCCTAGTAAGTGCTTCTTTATTGTCTTTAGCTGGACCTTGACTGAGCTTTATTCTAGTCTCAGTTTTGAGCATTCTTGCTCAAAATTGCTTTCAAGATAGTGTTTGATTCTCTGTCCATTAACAATGAACTTTTTGTTAGAGTCAATATCCTGAAGCTCAACATATCCATATGGTGACACACTTGTAATCACATACGGTCCCCTCCACCGGGATTTCAATTTCACGGGGAATAATCTGAGCCTAGAATTAAACATCAGAACCTTCTGTCCTGGTTCAAAGACTCTAGATGACAGTTTCTTGTCATGCCACCTTTTTGCTTTTTCCTTATAAATTTTTTCATTTTCAAAAGCACTGAGTCTGAATTCCTCTAGCTCATTTAGCTGGAGCAATCTTTTCTCTCCAGCTAACTTAGCATCCAGGTTTAGGAATCTGGTTGCCCAGTAGGCCTTATGTTCCAGTTCCACGGGCAGATGACAGACCTTGCCATACACAAGCTGGTATGGAGAGGTTCCTATAGGAGTCTTGAATGCTGTTCTGTATGTCCACAGAGCATCATCCAAGCTTTTTGCCCAATCCTTTCTACGGGCAATTATAGTCCATTCCAGGATTCTTTTTAGTTCTCTATTAGAGACTTCAGCCTGCCCATTTGTCTGTGGATGATATGGAGTTGCTACTTTATGGCTAATTCCATATCGGACCATAGCAGAGTAAAGCTGTTTATTGCAGAAATGAGTGCCCCCGTCACTGATGAGTACTCTGGGAACACCAAATCTGCTGAAGATATATTTCTAGAGGAACTTCAGCACTATCTTAGTATCATTAGTGGGTGTGGCAATTGCTTTTACCCATTTAGATACGTAGTCTATTGCCACCAGAATGTAAGTGTTTGAGTATGATGGTGGGAAAGGACCCATGAAGTCAATACCCCATACATCAAATAACTCAATCTCTAAGATCCCTTGTTGAGGCATGGCATAACCATGAGGTAAGTTACCAGCTCTCTGGCAACTGTCACAGTTACGCACAAACTCTCGGGCATCTCTGTGTAGAGTAGGCCAGTAGAATCCACATTGGAGGACCTTAGTGGCTGTTCGCTCACCTCCGAAATGTCCTCCATACTGTGATCCATGGTAATGCCATAGGATCTTCTGTGCCTCCTCTCTAGGTACGCATCTGCGGATCATTCCATCTGCACATCTCTTAAAGAGATATGGTTCATCCCATAAGTAGTACTTTGCATCAGAATTAGTTTTTTCGTTTGCACCCTACTGTACTCCTTGGGTATGAACCTCACAGCTTTATAATTTTCAATGTCTGCAAACCATGGTGCTTCCTGAGTGGCGAAGAGTTTTTCATCCGGAAAGGTCTCAGAGATCTCAGTAGGAGGGAGGGACGCCCCTGCTACTGGTTCTATCCGGGACAGGTGATCAGCTACCTGGTTCTCTGTCCCTTTTCTGTCTCTTATTTCTATATCAAATTCTTACAGAAGCAGTACCCATCTTATGAGCCTAGGTTTAGAATCCTGCTTTGTGAGTAGATATTTAAGAGCAGCATGGTCAGTATACACAATCACTTTTGAACCTACTAAATAGGATCTAAACTTGTCAATCGCATAAACAACTGCAAGCAACTCTTTTTCTGTGGTTGTGTAGTTTTTTGTGCGTCATTTAGAACACTGCTGGCATAGTAAATGACGTGCAAAAGCTTGTTATGCCTCTGTCCTAGCACTGCACCAATGGCATGGTCACTGGCATCACACATTAGTTCGAATGGTAATGTCCAGTTTGGTGCAGAAATAACTAGTGTTGTGACCAGCTTAGCTTTCAGAGTTTCAAACGCCTGCAGACACTCTGTGTCAAACACAAATGGCATGTCAGCAGCTAGCAGATTGCTCAGAGGTTTTGCAATTTTCGAAAAATCCTTTATAAACCTCCTATAGAATTCTACATGCCCCAGAAAGCTTCTGATTGCCTTAACATTGGCAGGTGGTGGTAATTTTTTAATTACTTCCACTTTAGCTTGATCCACCTCTATTCCCTTGTTTGAAATTTTATGCCCAAGGACAATTCCTTCAGTCACCATAAAGTGACATTTTTCCCAGTTTAAAACTAGGTTGGTCTCTTGGCATATTTTCAGAACAAGTGCTAAATG
Source organism: Arachis ipaensis (assembly GCF_000816755.2). Classification (NCBI taxonomy): domain Eukaryota; kingdom Viridiplantae; phylum Streptophyta; class Magnoliopsida; order Fabales; family Fabaceae; genus Arachis; species Arachis ipaensis. The sequence goes on from NC_029789.2 coordinate 22,409,162, forward strand.
GTCAAGACGGGAGTTGAATGAGTCTCTAAATACTAAAAAGCCATCCATGAAGACTTCCAGAAATTTCTCTACCATATCAAAGAAGATAGAGAGCATGTACCTCTAAAAGGTTGCAAGTGCATTGCATAGACCAAAGGGCATCCTTCTGTAGGCAAATACTCCAGAAGAACATATAAATACTGTTTTCTCTTGGATTTGAGGATCTACTGCAATTTGGTTGTAACCTGAATAGCCATCCAAAAAGCAGTAGTATTCATGACCTGCTAGTCTCTCTAACATGTGGTCTATGAATGGTAAAGGAAAATGATTCTTTCTGGTGGCTGTATTGAGCCTTCTGTAGTCAATACACATACGCCACCATGTAACTATTCTTGTAGGAACCAGTTCATTCTTTTCATTATGAACCACTGTCATGCCTCCCTTCTTAGGGACAACGTGGATAGGGCTTACCCAGGGTCTATCAGAAATAGGATAAATAATCCCAGCCTCTAGTAACTTAGTGACCTCTTTCTGCACCACATCCTTCATGGCTGGATTTAGCCGCCTCTGTGGTTGAACCACTGGCTTAGCATCATCCTCCAATAGGATCTTGTACATGCATCTTGCTGGGCTAATGCCCTTAAGATCACTTATGGACCACCCAAGAGCTGTCTTGTGTGTCCTCAGCACCTGAATTAGTGCTTTCTCTTCCTGTGGATTCAAAGCAGAGCTTATGATCACCGGAAAAGTGTCACCTTCTCCCAGAAATGCATATTTCAGGGATGGTGGTAGTGGTTTGAGCTTTGGTTTAGGAGGCTTATCCTCTTCCTGAGGAATTTTCAGAGGTTCTGTTATTTCCTCTGGTTCCTCCAGATCATGCTGAACATCTTTAAAGATGTCCTCTAGCTCTGATTCGAGACTCTCAGTCATATTGATCTCTTCCACCAAGGAGTCAATAATATCAACGCTCATGCAGTCATTTGATGTATCTGGATGCTGCATAGCTTTGACAACATTTAGCTTGAACTCATCCTCATTGACTCTTAGGGTCACTTCCCCTTTTTGGACATCAATGAGAGTTCGTCCAGTTGCTAGGAAGGGTCTTCCTAGAATGAGAGTTGCACTCTTGTGCTCCTCCATTTCCAGCACTACAAAGTCGGTGGGAAAGGCAAATGGCCCAACCTTGACAATCATGTCCTCAATTATGCCTGATGGGTATTTAATGGAGCCATCAGCAAGTTGAAGACATATCCGGGTTGGTTTGACCTCTTCAGTCAAGCCAAGCTTTCTGATAGTGGATGCAGGAATTAGATTGATACTTGCCCCAAGGTCACATAGAGCTGTCTTGGTACAAGTACCCTCTAATGTGCACGGTATCATAAAGCTTCCCGGATCTTTAAGCTTCTCTGGTAAGCTTTTCAGAATAACTGCACTGCATTCTTCAGTGAGAAAAACTTTTTCAATTTCTCTCCAATCCTTCTTATGACTTAAGATCTCTTTCATGAACTTAGCATAAGAAGGTATTTGCTCCAGTGCCTCTGCAAATGGGATCTTTATCTCAAGAGTCCTGAGATAGTCTGCAAAGCGGGTAAATTATTTATCCTGTTCTGCTTGGCAGAGTTTCTGAGGATAAGGCATCTTGGCTTTATATTCTTCAACCTTAGTTGCTGCAGGTTTATTCCCTACAGAGGTGGTTGGAGAAGCCTTCTTAGAGGGGTTACTATCAGCACTTGCAGGTGTCTGATCCCTCATTAGCGTTTGAACGCCAGGATTGGGTGCTGGATGGGCGTCTAACGCCAGCTTCCCACCCTTTTCTGGCGTTTGAACGCCAGAACTGGGCAAGGAATGGGCGTTCAATGCCAACTTTTCTCCCTTTTCTGGCGTTTGAACGCCAGAAGTGGGCATCCACTGGGCGTTTGACGCCAATTTTTCACCCTTTTCTGGCGTTTGAACGCCAGAATTATTCCTCTCTGGACTCTTTCTGTCCTCAGAGGGATTTTGGACAGTGGTTTGGTCATCCTCTGTCAGTTGTTCCCTTCTTGGCTTTCTGCTACTTTGAGCTGAATTATTCAACGTCTTCCCGCTCCTTAGTTGAACAGCTTGGCATTCTTCTGTTATCTGTTTAGATATCTGCTGTTTGTCTGATTCAGTTGTGCTTCCATATTCTTGTTAGCATTTTTAGTGTGTTGGAGCATCTCTTTAAATTTTGCTAATTGTTTTGTCATAAGGAGCAATTGCTGATTAAGCTCAATGATCTGTTCTTGAGGATTAGGATCAGTAGTTACTGCCCTAGCTTCTTCCTTTATGGAGGACTCACTGCTTGAGTACAGATGTTGATTTCTAGCAACCGTATCTATGAGTTCTTGAGCCTCTTCAATTGTCTTTCTCATGTGTATAGATCCACTAGCCGAGTGATCTAGAGACATTTGAGCTCTTTCTGTAAGCCCATAGTAGAAGATGTCTAACTGTACCCACTCTGAAAATATTTCAGATGGGCATTTCCTTAGTATCCCTCTGTACCTCTCCCAGACATTATAAAAGAATTCATGATCCTCTTGTTTAAAGCCTTGTATGTCCAGCCTCAGCTGTGTCATCCTTTTTGGAGGGTAAAATTGATTCAGGAATTTGTCTGATAATTGTCTCCATATTTTTATGCTTGCTGTGGGTTGGTTATTTAACCACCTCTTAGCTTGATCTTTTACAGCAAATGGAAACAGTAATAACCTGTAGACATCCTGATCCACTTCTTTATCACGTACTGTATCAGCAATTTGTAAGAACTGTCCCAGAAACTCAGTAGGTTCTTCCTATGGAAGACCGGAATACTGGCAATTTTGCTGCACCATGATAATGAGCTGAGGATTTAGCTCAAAACTGCTTGCTTTGATGGGAGGTATACAGATGCTACTCCCATATGCAGCTGTAATGGGGTTAGCATATGACCTCAGAGTCCTTCTGGACTGTTCATTTCCACTTATGTCCATGATGGAGAAAAGGGAATTGATATGAATTGCAAATAAATTTTATTTTAAAAAATTTTTTTATTTTATTTAATTAAAAGTAACCGAATAAAATAAAACAAAATGAATGGAAAATAAAATAAAAGTTTCAAAAATTAGAAAAAATGAAATAAAAGCAAATTGATAACTAAACTAATTAATTAATTAAAAAATTTGATAAAATAAAAGTTTCAAAAATTAGAAAAAATGAAATAAAAGCAAATTGATAACTAAACTAATTAATTAATTAAAAAATTTTGAAATTAGCAATCAAAAAGATATGATTGAAAATTATTTTGAAAAAAATATTATTGAGAAGATATGATTGCAATTTATAAAAAAAGATATGATTGAAAAGATATGATTGAAGAAATTAAAAAGGTTTGATTTTTGAAAAAGATTTGAAAAGATCAATTTTTGATATTAGAATTTTGACCTGACTAAAAAAAGATATGATTTTGAAAATCTTTGACTAATTTAATGCAAAATTTCAAAATTTATGAGTAAAATAAGGAAAAGATATTTTTTATTTTTTGAATTTTAATGAGGAAAGAGAAAAAACAACAAAATTACACTAAACTTAGAAATTTTAGATCAAAATAAAGAGAATAAACAAGAAAATTTTGAATGTCAAGATGAACACTAAGAACACTTTGAAGATCAAGATAAACACCAAGAACAAATTTTTGAAAAACTTTTAAGTAAATAAAAGCACAAGGGACACCAAACTTAAAATTTTTAGAAAATCAAACACAAACTTTTGAAAATTTAATGGAAAACACAAAGAAGACACCAAACTTAAAATTTTTAAAGATCAAGAAAGAACTAAGAACATGCAAATTCGAAAAATTGAAAGAAAATAAACGCATGCAATTGACACCAAACTTAAAATATGAAACTAAACTCAAATAAAAGACTCAATTTTAGTGACTCTAAACCAACAAAAATAAATTATTCCTAACCTAAGCAACAAGATAAACCGTCAGTTGTCCAAACTCGAACAATTCCCGGCAACGGCACTAAAAACTAGGTGCACGAAATTACAATCACACTTTTGCAACTCCGCACAACTAACCAGCAAGTGCACTTGGTCGTCCAAGTAATACCTTACGTGAGTAAGGGTCGATCCCACGGAGATTGTCGACTTGAAGCAAGCTATGGTTATCTTGTAACTCTTAGTCAGGATATCAATAATTCTCAGATTTAATTTTAAAAAGTAAAAGAACATGAAATAAATACTTGTTATGCAGTAATGGAGAACAGGTTGAGGTTTTGGAGATGCTCTGTCTTCTAAATCTCTGCTTTCCTACTGTCTTCTTCTTCATATACGCAAGGCTCCTGCCATGGCAAGCTGTATGTTGGTGGATCACCGTTGTCAATGCCTACCATCCGTCCTCTCAGTGAAAATGGTCCAAATGCGCTGTCACCGCACGGCTAATCATCTGTCGGTTCTCACTCATGTTGGAATAGGATCCATTGATCCTTTTGCGTCTGTCACTACGCCCAGCACTTGTGAGTTTGAAGCTCGTCACAATCATTCCTTCCCAGATCCTACTCAGAATATCACAGACAAAGTTTAGACTTTCCGGATCTCAGGAATGACCGCCAATAATTCTAGCCTATACCACGAAGGTTCTAATCTTATATTAGAAACCCAAGAGATATGCACTCAAGCTATTGCAGATAGAACGGAGGTGGTTGTCAGGTACGTGTTCATAGGTGAGAATAATGATGAGTGTCACGGATCATCACATTCATCAGGTTGAAGTGCGAGTGAATATCTTAGAATAGAAACAAGCGTGATAGAATGGAAAACAGTAGTAATTGTATTAATTCATCGAAACACAGCAGAGCTCCTCACCCCCAACCATGGAGTTTAGAGACTCATTCCGTCAAAAATACAATATGAAACGTATAAAGTGTCATGAGGTGTGTAAATACAATAGCAAAAGGTCCTATTTATAGAAAACTAATAGCTAAGGGTTTACAGAAATGAGTAAATGATTCAGAATCCACTTCCGGGCCCACTTGGTGTGTGCTTGGGCTGAGCATTGAAGCTTTCACATGTAGAGACTTTTTTTGGAGTTAAACGCCAGCTTTTGTCCCAGTTTGGGCGTTTAACTCCAGCTTTTATGCCAGTTCTGGCGTTTTGATGCCAGAATTTTTATGCTGACTTGGAACTCCAGTTTGGGCCATCAAATCTCAGGCAAAGTATGGACTATTATATATTTCTGGAAAGCCCAGGATGTCTACTTTCCAACGCAATTGAGAGCGCGCCAATGGGCTTCTGTAACTCCAGAAAATCCACTTCGAGTTCAGGGAAGTCAGAATCCAACAGCATCTGCAGTCCTTTTTCAACCTCTGAATCAGATTTTTGCTCAGGTCCCTCAATTTCAGCCAGAAAATACCTGAAATCATAGAAAAACACACAAACTCATAGTAAAGTCCAGAAATATGATTTTTGAATAAAAACATAATAAAAACTAACTAAAATATACTGAAAACATACTAAAAATAATGCCAAAAAGCGTATAAATTATCCGCTCATCAGGTGCTAAATATTTCACCTATTTTATTTGTTTTGTTATTTTTGGGGAGAACTAATGAAATTGTTGATATTTTTCTTGCCATAATTGGTTTAATTTTGAGAAAAACTAACAACATTGATTTTTTTTTTGTGTGTTTAATTTTCTAGTTTGTATTTTGAATACTTCAATGATGAGAGTTACGGGCTAGGCGAAAGTAGGAAGAAGTTGTTGATTAGAGATAGGAATTAACAATTCAGAGGAATTGGGAGTAGGAACAATAATTTTATTTTTATAATTTGCACTGTCAGTAATTATAATTGATCCCTTCCACTTCCAATTTGATTGTTATTTAAAAATTGAATTTCCTGGTTTGTGCACTTTATGTTATTGTGAGTAATGCTTTGGTGAGTATTGAGTAATGCTAGCTGCTGCTTCCTCTATCTTCACGTGCATTTCAACCTTCAGTTATTATCTATGCCTCACTTCACTTAAGTCTTACAAGAATAAGAATGAAACTGACATACTTATGAATCTTTCTTATTTGTTTTGTTTTTCTTATTTGGATTAGTAAATTAAACATTTAATTCTCTTTTCATTTGTTATTGTTAAATTAAATGATGAGACTGAACACTTGTTTAAGTATGCTCAATTTTATTTAGATATATTGTATTTATGCTCAGTTGTTTAAGTATGTTTAATTTTTTTTTAGATATATTGTTATATGAACTTTTTTTATGTTTAGATAAACACAAATGGGAGGAGAAGATCCTAGTTGTATTGCAGTCCAAAGTAATAATGACAACAAAGCTATGGACATAGAGCATGAAGTTGCTGCTGTCGAGGGACAACAAGCTAACGAGGGACAGCAGGCTACTCGCAAGGGAAAAAAGTCTTATGTTTGGACGCATTTTAAGCAGCTTCCATTTAGCGAGACTAATGGAGAGCACAAGGCCAAATGTAACCACTGTCGAAAAGTATATCTATGTCACCCAATTAGACATGGCACAAATTCTTTGAATAAACACTTGAAAATTTCTCACAAGTGGATATTTATAAAAGTAGGCAAAAATGGGACACTTCATGGCTATATGCCTAAGGTTAGTGAAGAAGGTGAAACCGGAAAAACTTTCAAAGTCAATGGCTATAGATTGGAAGATTGTAGGAAGGCAATGCCTGAGTTTATTATCCTTGATGAACACCTTTTTAAAGTGGTCGAAGGGATTGGGTTTCGCAAAATGATTAATTGATTTGAGCCAAGATTCACTGTACCATCCAGGATGACAATGTCAAGAGATTGTTTTCAACTTTATTTAGAGGAGAAGAAAAAACTTAAAGCTTGGTTGGAAAAGTCATGTGCTCGAGTTTGTTTGACATCAAATCAAAATATTAGCTACATGAGCCTAACCGCACATTTTGTTGATGACGAATGGAAGCTACAAAAGAGAATTCTCAACTTTTACTTGATTGAGAACCACAAGGGAGAAACAATAGGGAGAGAAATTGAGACATGTTTGAGAGAGTGGGAAATTGAAAAGGTCTTCACAATCACATTAGACAATGCATCTTCAAATGACGGGGCTATCACTTACCTTCAAAGAAAATTAGCCGCAAAGGGTGGATTGGTGTGCATACGAAAATATTTGCAAATGAGGTGTTGTGCTCATGTTCTCAACTTGATAGTGAATGAAGAAATTAAAGAGCAACATGCCTCCATTGAAAGCATTCAGAATGCTGTTAGGTGTGTTAGATCTTCTCCCCAAAGAATTAAAAAATTTAAAGAATGTTGAGGCTAAGTTGATAGAGTCTAAAAGTCTTGTTTGTTTGGATGTTCCAACTAGATGGAATTCCACCTATCTAATGTTGGAACATGCTGAAAATTTTGAAAAAACTTTTGATAGACTTTATGATCAAGAAACTTATTTTTTTAGATGGTTTGGAGAGGATAGTGGGGGTAAAAAGAATGTTGGTCCACCCACGGCACTTGATTGGCAACATGCTAGGCTATTCATTGATTTTTTGAGAATCTTCTATGAGATTACTTTGTGTTTCTCAACTTCTTTACATGTTACTTCAAACAAATGCTTTCATGAAATTGCATCTATAAATTCTCAACTAACATCTTGGAGCCACAACAATTCTGAATTATTGGGAACTATGGCATGCTCTATGAAGGCTAAATACGATAAATATTGGGGACCAGTTGACAAGTTTAATCCTTTGATACTTGTTGCCGTTGTTTTAGATCCTCGCTACAAATTTGATTATCTTTCTTGGTGTTTAGATGATGTATATGATAAGGAAGTGGCTACTAGTATGACTAGTTTTGTGAAATTTATATTAGAGACATTGTACAAATTTTATTCAAAAGAAATTGTAGATAAGAAAGTTCTTGATGATGGTGGCGGTTCCTCTAGAGCTGTTTTGAATGATAAAAATAGTGGTCAGTCTAGTGCTAAGGGTGTTGCTGCAAATAGAGTGAATTTATGGAAAAAACAAAAGAAGGAAAAAGCTAATGCAGATAGCAAATCAGATGTTGAGAAATATTTGGCTGAAGATCCTGTAGACGTGGAAGATGAGAATTTTGATATATTGACTTGGTGGAAATTAAATGGATCAAAATATAGAATTCTTTCTCCCATAGCCCATGATGTCTTTTGGTATTCCAGTTTCAACTGGTGCATCTGAATCATGCTTTAGTACCGGTGGGCGTGTGGTTAATCTTTATCGTAGCTCTTTGTTACCAAAAATGGCAGAAGCTTTAATTTGCACTCAAAGATGGTTGTATCCTTCTAAGCAGATATTTGAAGAATTTGAGTTTAATCAATTTGACAGTAGTGACAAGATTGTTAATGGTATATTTACTTTATGATGTCTTTATTCTTTTTTTATGATGCCAGGGCATTTTGGCCAGTTTCACTGACCTTTTCTCTACTGTTTTTAGGGTAGTTTCATGCATTTACTTAGGAAATAAGCTAGTTTTGGGTAGATATTCACTTACATCTTGATTCAAGCATACGTTGTGCACTTTACATGATTTCATGAGCATTTTGCATGAATTTAATGACAAATTGGATGTTGCATTTTCCATGACTTGGACTAGAACTTTGATGCACTTTATTGCTTAATTTCAGGACAAAGGAAGCAAAGAAGAACCACATTAGTGGCAATGTTAGTTACACTAACGTTGACACTAACGTGGAATGGGAGTAACTTGCAAAGTTAATGAGAAAAGTCATTGCCAATAATGCTCTAGAAGCCATCATTGCCCACGTTAAGAGTCACGTTAACTAAGTTAACGTGAACTCTAACGTGGAAGAAAGGAAATGGAGCCAACGTTAGTGACACTTAACATTATCACTAACGTTGGACCAAGCTCATAAGTGGCCACGTTAGTTGCCACGTTAACTTAGTTAACGTGGCCTCTAACGTTAAGAGGTAAAGGGGAAGCCAACGTTAGTGACATTCAACTTTGTCACTAACGTTGGCCAAGTCACAATAAGCCACGTTAACTTCCATGTTAACCTAGTTAACGTGGAAGCTAATGTGAGGAGACAAAGTGGTCGACAACATTAGTGACACCAAACATTGTCACTAACGTTGGAAGGAACCCACACAAGCCCCAATAAGCCACGTTAATTCCCACGTTAACTTAGTTAACGTGGAAGTTAACGTGAAGAACACTACAAGAAAATGGCCGATTAGCTACTACAAAAAGAGTCGTAAAATCATCGCTAATCTGACGCAAAATATAATTTGTGGCGGATTAGCTACCGACTAGCAACTAATGGTTTCCTCGCTAATTACAAGTCGCAGATCAGTGACGCAAACACAACAGTCGCTAATTCATCGGAAAGTTTTTTAGCTACCGAATAAATAGTCGCAAATCAATCACTAAAGTAAAAGCTAATTCCGTAGAAGAAATGGACTAAACAGTAGTCGCTAATTAGCGATAAACTCTACTGCAGCAGATTCATCGCTAAATGCAAGCTAACTGCGTAGACAAAATGGAATGGTTGGTTGACGCTAATTAGCGATGAATTTTTTTGAACCTAACTCGTCGCAAGTTGTCCGCTAATATGGTCGCAAATCTGTCACATTGTGTAGCAAATCTATAACTAATCTTTGAAAATCCTTAATCAAATTTGTAGGAATTTTATCGCTAAAACAAAGCTATTCGAAATTATAAAGTAGAGTTATGAAATAGTCGCTAACTTGCTAGAAAATAATATGTAGCCAATTACTTGCAATACTATCGCAAAATGTCATCGCAAATTCCTTTTAAACTAGTATTGATAGATATCTCACAAATGTTTTAGTCGCAATAGAGTCTTTGATTTGTCACTATCATCAACGAGTTTAGATTACTTATTTTGTCGCTATACTAAAATAAACCTCATTATTTTTTTATTTTAGTCATTGAACTAGAAGATTATAACACATACAAATATAATTAGTTCATCAACATCAAAACTAAAGGCTCAGTTACAATATCATGTAAAAGCAAGTATTCACTTATTTAGAGATGTTTCAATCTAACTGTACAAATGTGATCCTACTTTTATAAAATTCATTATATCTCAGTTTCTTATTACACATTGAAAATTTTAAAAAAAATGAAAAATACATATAAACACCACCTAAGACTTGGCAGTTGATACAGTATGGTAAATGTATTAAACTGCATACTTGCTTCTTCAAAATTGTAGGTTATCTACATTAGTATCTATGTTCGCAATCACCGTTGGTTGGTTGATTTGCTGAGATACTGCTGGGCAAGGTAGACATGTTTTGTGCATCATCCTCCCTTTTATTATTATGTATAAAATATGAGGAGAATCATCTATTTTAGTAAACCTGAAAGCATAAGCAAGAAAATGAAAAGAATATACGCCTAAGAAGATTATAAACTACTTAACCAATCAATATATTCTACCAAAAATAGCAGTTTAAAGGTCACAAAAATCACTTCCAATGAGTAGAAAAAAAAAAGCAACAACATTGCAATTTCAAGAACAAAATATAAAATGCTTACCCTTAAAATAGGAAGAGTCGTATTTCTGTGCATCTGTGCATTTGTTGATATATAGCAAGGCATCTGAAGAACTCCTATGTAACTAAACAAATCATCACACGAGCACAAAGAAAGTAAGCAGTTTTTTTCTTGTAAGTAAATCATTTTACCAGAAAAAAGGAAGATACAATATAAAACACTACATCGTTGAACAAAAGCATCTTCTCTTCGAGCAAATATTAGTATTTAAGATGAAGGATCTAGATTATGCCCGCTAGTTGAAAATTAGGCAATATAGACATTACACTTGGTTACTATGCGAAAATAAGGGGCTTGACATTCTTATTCTTATTACCAACTACATAGTATAAACCTAAAGATTATTAACAACCATAAAATTGCAGCAGATAAAGATCTCACAATAGATTAGCATATGAGCTTTCATCATAAATCCAAGTGGATAGACCACTTTCTCAATTTATAACAAAATTTGTCAAGAAAGCAATATGCTTTTTTTTGTGGCATGTGTCCATACTCCATAGTAAGAGTATTCAAAACTATTGCATCAGTATCATTGAGCCAAATAAGTCAAGTTGTTCAGAAGATGAGAAGAACTAAGAATCACAAATTCTCTTGTAAGAAAATTTATTTTTCAAAGACAAAAAGAAAACGTAAAGGCCAACTCCTCTAACGTGGAAAGCATGCAAAGTGAAATTTCAGTGTGTAAAGGTTAAAGACAAAATAGAGTGCCTATTGAAACTATATAAAAGCAGAAATTATAGATCATGAGACCAACAAGAAAGACCAACCCCTAAATAAATAAGTAACAGAATTCTAAGTTACCCAGCTGATCAAGTTCAGTTGTATGTTCTCATGACACATGGACACAGTTGACAAACTTTGTATAGCTTCTTCTAGGAAAAACACAAACAATAGTTTCCAAATAACATGAGACAAGAAAGTAGATGGATTTATGTCGGAACATTTCTACCTAGCAAAATTCAAACATGAGTTACGAAATAGGAAATTCCAAATTTTTACCACTACTTCAAAGTCGAGCAAAACGGTTTACCCTGCAGATATCAGGATTAGACTCATTCCTCCATGCTCCTCAGAATCCTAGTATCATCAAAATTAAAACCTTTCTCTTGCACTGCATTGGGTGATCTTTCTTCCTGTAATGAAAGATAACACATTATAACTGTGATCCCTGGACATAGACCTGTTATTTTCTTACCCGTGCAGAAACATCATATGATCAAGGAAATAGAATCATAAAAATAGAAATTAAAAAATCAGAATCATAACAACAAACTCACAAACAGAACATAAAAAATTTGCATCATAGAAACATAAATTCAAAACAAAATTAAAAAAATAAAAACCCTAATGAACAAAACAAAAAGTAAGTTTGATGAACATATGCTTGCTCGCCAAAAGAACGGGGATGTCTGTTGTCTTTGCAAATTGCAGCAAAGCTGAAGTGCATCCTTTCACCTGTCACACACCTATATGACATGTCATATATCATGGAACCGGCATGTCATTTCACCGTATAAAAAGAAATAGCCAATGCACCAGTTTCAGTTCAGGCAGCAAATACATTGATTAGCTACATTAGATTCAGATCAAGTAATCAGACAAAAGAAAAACACAAAAAGGAAACTTACCTTCAGGAGTTGGAGCTAGACTATCATAAGGCACAACAACTTCATCCGTAGGCGTCTGGATCTTGCCCCACTCAAACCAGAGAGTCACATTGACCTAAACAGAAATGAAGCTGGCAGTTACAAAAATGAAGCTGTAACAACAAAAGCAAGCAACAATCATAAAGGAACAAATTTGTTGAAGGTTTAAGAAAACAATGTATCCCATGTTTGAGAATTCTGAAAAGTGGAACTGAAAGGTTTGAAAATTTGGTGTTTGTGTTGAATTTCTTATGTTGATGTTATGTTTATGTTTATCTCATATTTGGTATGTTATGTTTATGCCTTTACTTCCCCATCTCTGGCATTCCACATCTCCACCATTTGCTGCATTATTTTTCATTTCTTATTAGCAACACATATTTTCTAAGACTCGTTACATTTTACTAAAAAATCACAGAATTTTTAATAAAAGTATTTTACTATACCAATAATAAGACTACTTTGATTGCAGGCTCAGTAGAATCGTCAAGAACTTGGATGACAAGACGATCAGCAAGCCACGAAAGATTACAAGCTGCACCAATTGACACCTTGTATACCTATATATACATAGAAAAAGAACACAAAAAAACCAACCAATTTTCACAGAAATAAAAAAGAGGAGGCAGAGGAAAATAGAGACTAGAGATAAGCAAATGCAAGCAAATTAAGAAGACCACTTTCTCATTGAACATTGGAATCTAGATGAGAACCACAGGGAAATTGGAGCTTCCAAGTTCAAGATCATCCTGGATGGGTTCATACTTGTAACGCTGCTCTGGTTTCTTCCAGAAGAGCTTGACCAAGATGATGACGATTCCCATGTACAGTCTCTCCAGATGCAGCTGCTCCCTTCTTCCTTGGTGCAGCTTCAGTACCTAGTTAAACAGAAATAAGATCGCATTAACGAAATGATGATTGATGGAAAACGCAACTACTGAAGATCTAAAAATAGATCGTGGAGGTACCTTCTCTGAAGCCGCTCTTGAATCAGCAAGGCACGTGATGGAGGTAGCTCATCCTGCCAGTGTCGGTGGTCTTTCTACGGATGGCCTTCACGCTCCAGTTATCTGTAATAAAAAACAGAGACTATCAACTACAGTCAACAAGTCTCACATTGAAGGAAATATCATTTCAGGTTCTGTGATTAACCATGATTGAACTACTAAACATAGACATCCCAACATATATATGATTTCCTTACAATTTACAAAGTACAAACCACACACCATAGTAATTTTCTACACAATGAAGCCTCAATTTTCCACCAAAAACACCAAACGAAAGAAACCTCAATTTCACCAAAAACACCACACACAATGAACACCAAAAACCCTCCAATTTTCCACGTCACATGAATTTCACCAATTGAAACTACAAACACAAATTACTAAAAAGCAGCATTCATCAGAGAGACACGCATTCAAATAATAATAGCAAGAAAAAGTGAGATTAGGATGAAGAAAAGAATACCTAACAATATTCATGTGCTGCATTTCCTTGAGGAGAGAAATCTCGCGAATTGCAGTGCTAGGAACGCCTTCATTCTCCTGCTCAAGGCGAATCTTCTATTTTACAAATTAAAACAGCAGCACCAGAACAGCAGGAAGGGAGAGGCTGCGAGAGCGAGGGAGGGAAAGGGAGAAGTTGCGACGCGAGGGAGGGAAACGGCAACTGTGAACTGCGAAAGGAGGGAGGGAGGGAGAGAGGACCGCGCCGAGGTGCTGTCCGCGAGGCTCTGTTCGGCGAGTTGGCGACGGTGAAGGAAAACGCTGCTGGGAGGAAGGGGCTCGACGGCTGTGTATTGGGGATTGGGGATTGATGTTCCTTCGTTAGAGAGAGACTATGAGAGACTAAGAGTGGCGCTGCTACTTGCTAGGTTTAGGTTATTTAGTGTTTGGGCCTCTGGGCATAGTTGTCAGAACCGACCCGGTGATCGAATCGGTCAGGTCACTGGGTCACTGGGTCACTAGTTCAACCGCTGGGTTACTGGTTGAACCGGTTGACTCGGTCCTATGTAAATAAAAAATAAAAAATAGTTAAAAGTTTAAAATTAAAATTTAAAATACATATTTTTACTAACATTTTAAAATATCAAGTTATTTTAAAACAATATGGAACATGAACAATAAATATTTTATTATTTTTACTCTATCATAAATATTTTTATTTTGTTTTTATATTAAAATAACTATTATTTTTAAATTTTAATAATTTATTAATTAGTTTATATCTTTTATACTATTATATACTACAAGTATTTATTAAAAAATAATATTAATAGATATTATATAATTATAAAAAAATAAGTGAGTTTATCATTATTGTTAAATAAAAATATAATTAATTTAAGAAGGAGTGAATTTATAATTAAAATTAAAATAAATTAAATAAAAGTAAACTATTTGATAGAAGATATCTATATGTATTATACTTTGCATATGTTTTAATAGAAAACATAATGGTCTGGTGGTTGTGGAGCATTTTGGTTTCCTTGAGGACAAGGGTTCGAACCCTACCTCAAGCATTTTGGAAATATTTTCTTCCAAACGGTTCGGTCAGACCACCTCACCGGTTTTGACCGGTTCGTACCGGTTCACACCGAATTTGACCGGTTCAATTCCTTGTGCGGTTCAAACACTGGACCGGACTGGTATAGGGTCCGGTTCACCGGTTTTCCAGTCGAATCGGCCGGTCCGATCCGGTTTTTACAACTATGCCTCTGGGTGTTGGCCTTTTAGGGGTTTTTTAAGTGATCGGTTCGGTTTGGGTAAGATTTTTGTGTCAAAACCGAAAATCAAACCAAACCGTAAAAAACAGCAAAACGTGATTTGTTTAGTTTTTTTGGTTTTTGATTTGTTCGGTTTTTTATTTTTTCGGTTTGGTTGATTAGTTTATTTCGTTTGAATCGGTTTTGAACACCCTATTGGTCGAACAGTTTAATCCGGTAATAATTTAATAAATATATAAAATTATAATAAAATCAAAATTTAAATATTAAAGGTAAAAATTAAATGATAATAACATTTTTATATTATTTAAATTTAATTTAATTAAATTACATGTAAATTATGATATAATCCATACTTTTATATAATACATAAAATATTGAGCAAATATAATAAAAAATCTACTAGTGGCACATATAAAATAACATGGTATATATAATTATAAGCATTACATCTATTGAAGATTCATTTGTCACAGTGAGATGGGGGTTTTTACTCACTGTCAGGTTCACGGATTGAACCTTAAAAAATTACTTTTTGAAGGAGATTCAAATAGATGCTTTTACAGTGATCCAACCCCATTGGTCTACGTGTGGAGCGTGCGGATCAAGGAAGAAGTGCGGCTCAACTGCCTAAACCGAGTCCGATTCGCAACAAACGAGTTCAACTTTTGACCGCCATTGATTGAGTTAATTGCAAGTCCGATCTTAATAATGAACCGAACCGGATAAGACATCAATTTACTGTTTTTTCAGTCGAACCGATCGGTTCGATCCGATTCAGTTCTGATAAGTATGGCAAAGTAGTTTAGACTTGCATTTTTTACGAGTTTGATTTTAGAGTCAAATATCCATCTTTTACTCACTCTTAGGTTCAAGGATCGAACCTTAGAGACGCCACTTTTGAAGGGGATTCAAATAGATGCTCCTACAGCGATCCACACCTCACCGGTCTACGTGTGGAGCACGCGGGTCAAAGAGGAAGTGCGGGTCATCAACTGCCTAAACTGAGTCCAGTTCATGACGAAATCATCAGGTTTTTAACTATTTGACTGCTATTGACCGAGTCAATTGCAAGTCTAGTCTTAATAATGAAACAAATCGGATAAAACATCGGTTTATTGGTTTTCTGGTCGAACTCGCCGGCCGGTCTAATTCTGATAACTATGACTAAGTTGTTTAGACTTGCATTTTTACGAGTTTGATTTTAGAGTTAAATATCCATCTATTTAAGTCAAGTAAACAAGCTAGTCCGACAAATTTAGCTTATTTTGACAATCCTAATTAATTTAAGAGCTAGCTCAAATTAATCTTTATTGAATGAATTTTAAAATGATTCTAATTAATAATAAAATTTGTACGATCATATAAAAATAAATTCTTATATATAATAATTTAATTATCTTATCTATTATATATTTTGGGTAAAATATTTAAATAAACCAAATGCATGCAAATATTACCAAAATTATCCAAACCAAGAAATGGTATGTGAATAGGGGTGGCAAACGAGCCTAAATCCGCCGGGCCGTCCTGCGTAACCCGCCAAAAAAGGCGGGCCAGTTGCTGGAAAAATCGAAACCGCCAAATAGCAAAAGTCTGCCTAACCCGCATCGCTTAAACCACAGGCTTTGGCGGGGCGGGCTTCCCCGCCGGGCTAAGGTTATTTTTAATGAGGGGGTATTTTTGTAATTTTTTTGCCAAAACCTAATTTTCCCGAACCTAACTTACAAGAGTATCAAGATAAAAATGGAGTATTTTGGATTATGTTTATGTCACTTTGGAGACAATATTTATAATTATATTTTGGATTATGTTTATTTTGCTTTGGAGAGAATATTTATACTTATGTTTTGGATGAAAACTTGGTTTATAATTATATTTATTAGATATTTATAATTACAAAGACTTTAATGTTTGTGAATATAAAAAATATAATTTTTATGCCATTAGAAATTATAAATTTATTAATATGGTTGTGAAATTATATATGTTATTTTATAGTTAATAGTTAAAAAAAAAAAAAGGAGCTTTGGCGGGCTTAGCCCGCCAGCCCGCAGTTAGGCGGGACGAGGTGGGATTCTAGGACCGCTGCACTAGGTGGGGCGGGGTGGGCTTCTCCGCTTGCCACCCTTGCTTATGCAGATGCTGGATACTTGTCTGATCCACACAAAGGAAGATCTCAAACGGGATACCTGTTCACATATGGTGGTACAGCTATATCATGGATGTCCACAAAACAAACGAGGGACGGGCTTCCCCGCTTGCCACCCCTATATGTGAATCTCCCAAAGGCATTTTGTATATAAATCGAATTAGGTAATTAGATTTACAAATTTTAGTAGTAAATCGAATTAGACTAAATATTTTTACTAGGTGAGCTTTAACTACACATAAATCGAAACAGATAATATCGATTCACACATTCATATGTTTTCAAGTAAATCTAACCAACCTAATTCGATTTACATAGGATGGAAGACTTTATATAAATCTAGCTGTCCTGTCTCGATTTACATGCCATTGATTTATTAGGGTGATTTGTTCTAATAATAATAATAATAAATTAAAGGGTGATTTGTCCTAACAATAAATTATTATTATTAGGGTTAGCTTTTTTTTCTGTTTTCTTTTTTCTTCGCGAGTGAGAGTTAAAGGGTTGGGTGAAAGTGTGTAGCTGAGTGAAAGATAACGAGGGATAAGTGGGGTTAGTAAAATTAGGATTAGAATTAGCTAAAAGAAGAAGTTTAATGTAAATTTTTTTATAAAATTAGAGGTAGAATAGGAATTTTTTTTACTATATATAATCATTTTAATCGGAACATTTTAATTAATATGGAAGCTAAAGCTA
>NC_029789.2:22427600-22430172 GCF_000816755.2 Arachis ipaensis
ATTAAATTTTTTAAATTTTTTATAATTTTATTTTTTTTAGTACTAATAGATGGTTTCTAGAAAAATAATGTGAAGGCAGTTTTAAATTACATGATCGATCACTACAGTTTAAATAGACAATTTTAAATTATGCGTTTAAATTGACAGTTTTAAATTACGTGACTTGAATTAAAACAGCCCATTAAAATTGCCTATCTCTCATGTTAACTGAAACGTTCCCATATTAATTTAAAACGTTCCCATATACAGAAATAAATAATGAATTATTATAAATATTATTTATGATTATTTTAAAAGAGTACTATATTTAATAAAATTATTGTCTTTTAAGTATTATTGTGTGATATTATTAGATTAATTTTATATTGTATAGATACCATGTTACCAATTAACCTCATCAAACTGGCTAATGTAATTATCTAAAAAAAAAGAAAAAAAATCCTCAACTTGTTCTCAACCAATTCATACTTAGGAAACTAATGCCTATGTCTCTCAACTAGTTATCGTCTTCGATGGATCCCATGAATCTAGACAGCAAGTCTGATTTGTTAAGACCTATCGTCGTCATTGCCATCTCCCTCTTCCTCTGCCCTATCATCTCCATGACCACATTGTCCACCACTCCGATCGCTTCCTTCAACTTCTTCTCCAAACCAATGTTCAGTAATCGCTTCAGTTTCCATATGAGCGGCAACGACGACATTGCTCGTTATACTGATAGTTTAGATGCGAGGTCGAAGCTATCTGCCAACTTGGACTCTGGAAAAGAAGGAATGAAGCACTCGGTGTCTATTTCAAATGAGAATTTGCATATGATGTCGAAGGAGAATCTTCTCATGATGTCCTAATGTCCAACAATCTATGTTGCTTGCCGGAGAGTAGAGAAAGGCGTGCCCTTTGAGTAGTTGTGGAACTTGGTCTTGAGGATGTCGTGGACATGTCGGGGTTGGAGGTGATGTTATCGAAGACGTGAAAGTGGATGCTTTTGGTGGGTGAAGTGTAGAGGAGGTGGATGTACCAGTCACAAAGATTTAGGAAGTGTGTGGTCTATGACATGTTGAGGTAGGTGCGATACGTGTGACAATTACACCACAGTTTAATCTTGGAGCTAAAGATGAGGAAGGAAAAGATGGAAAAGAAGACTGTGAAGGTGAAGAATGAGAGTATGAAGGTTAGGGTTATGCGAGATATGATAAAAATTGGAGAAGAACAGTGTCGTTTTCGAATAAAGGGGTCAGGGATCATCTTGTCCCTTGTTAGAGTTGTCAGGGACCATTTTGTCCGTTGTTAGGGACTATTTTGTCCTCCGTTAGAGTTAACGGAGTAAAGGACTTAAGTGACTGACGGAATTAATTGTTAGGGATAAATCGAGTAATTAATTTTAGTTAGGGACTAAAGTGTCCAGTCTGAAATTCTTTGAGGACCAAAATGGATATATACTCTAAAATTATTGTCTTTTAGATATTATTGTGTGATATTATTAGATTAATTTTATATTGTATAAATACCATGTTACCAATTAACCCCATCAAACTGGCTAATCTGATTCAGTTTTCAGAACATTGTATATCATAAAAATTAATTTTTATGTTTTTTAAATCATACATTTGAGATAAAAAAAATTGTAAATAATAAATTATTAATAAATAAAAATAAAAATAAAAAATTTATGAGTTATTTAATTTTTTTTAATGTATAGAATAATAAAATTTTTAGCCAATGAGTAATAGCTCAAATGGCATAGTTTTCCCATACTCAATTAAGAGGTTGCGGGTTCGAGTCTCCTATATTTGGTAAAAAAAATAAAATTTGAATTAATTTAAGTATAATATTAAAAATATTACGTTATTATTATAGGTAATAATCAAGATAAAAAATTTATAAATGTTTGTTTATTTGTTATTTTTTCAATTTTATTTAATTTGAAGCAGATATAAAAATTTAAATTTAAAGAATTCTTTTTTTTTGCATAATTTTAATTGTTAAATTTTTTTTCTTTTAATTTTAGATTTAATATCTTACATCATCTTTAGTTTCATTATTCATTCAAATTTTTTAATTTTTATTTTCATTATTTTTTTTATCATTCTCTGTACACATATCTATCATTATTTTTTTCACTAAATATAAGAAAGATAGAAAAGAGTACTACATGTACTCAACAGAATAAGAAAAAAGACAAAAAGAATAGAAGTGATGTGTAAAATAAAGAAGAGGTAACTGTAGGACAAAGCAAAGAAAATTAACCGATAATTATATTTTTGACCAATTTTTAAGATGACAGTTATATTAATCAGAGACAATAATAATTATACATGTATAAAGAAAAATAAAAGAAAATGATAGTGTATAATATGATGAGATGATATAATAAAAATAAAAATTAATAATTTTAAAAAATAATAAAATTAAAAAAAATTAAATATGTTCAAGATAAGATTTTTTAAAATACATTTTTTTATTTATTAGTATTATTGATGGAGATAAAGAATGATAGGAATATAAATTTTTAAAATTGCTTCTAATTAAACATGATTGAGAAAATAAATAAATTTAATAACATTTATATATA
>NC_029789.2:22430661-22437716 GCF_000816755.2 Arachis ipaensis
TTTGTTACCCACGATAACAACAAAATATTTTTTTAATCTTATTTTTTAATTTAATTTTATTTATTTTATATATTTTACATGTTAAATAATTTAAGGTATTTAATCTTTTTTATAATTTATTTTTAATTATTAATATTAAATTTATAATTTTAAAAATAAAAATATAAAATTAATTTCTTAAACTCAATAGAAAAGTGGTTGAACAGGCACGTGAATCACTAGTTAAAGTAGTGACGGAATAAGGACTAACGTGTTTCCTCACAAATTAGTAGCAACTTGAAATCAGTGAGGAAAGTCTATCAGTTGTTAAGCGGTCGCTAATTCCTCACTAAATAAGCTTTTGATTAGTGACTCAATTGCGACCAGTTACTTCTAACATTCTCTCGGTTAACTTTGAATTTGTTATAACTCTACGACGGATTTCCAATGAGATTAGCGTGTAATTTGCTACAAAATAGGTAGGATATAGCTTTTGCTTTGCAGCAATATTGCCGTTGCCAAGTCGCTCACTAAATTAAACTTGCGACAACTTAGCGACAAATGTATTTCGCTCGCTAATCAGCGACTTGAAATCAGCGAACGAAGTGTGTCAGTTGTTAAACGGTCGCAAATTTCTCACTACTTAGGTCCTAGGCATTCAATATCTGTATTTTTCCTTTAGCGACTAATTAGCAAGGAACACTTTCCTAGCTGAATGATTTTCCGTTGCGACGAGTTAGCGACGACTGTTTTTTGTCGCTACCCTAATTTTGAATTTTTACAATATTATGCGACAAATTAGCGAGAAACTAGTTGCTCGCTAAAAATAAAAACTTTGGTGACAAACTAGCTAGTAATTTGTCCATCGCAAAATGCATTACAAGTCTTTGTAACGGATTAGCTAGTAACATTGTTCCTCACTAATTAGCCTTTTCGCACAAAGTTTATTTAGCGACGGAATAGTGACAATAGTATCCCTCGCTATTTTTCTTTTATTCGATTGAACTTCTAAGTGACTAATTTGCTAGAACATTGTCACTCGCTAATTATTTTGTGACAAATTAGCGAGGAAATTTTCTCGCTCTTTTCTTAGCTATGAAACTGAATTTGCAAGAAACAAACTTACTCGTAAATCTCTCGCTAATCAGTCGCTTTTCTCAAGTTCGGATATTTTGTGACCGCTCATTAATTTTGTCGTTAGTGCGTCACTATTTCGTCGCAAGTTAGTGACAGATTAGTGATAAAAATATTTCTCGCAAAAATTCGTCGCTAATCTGTCAAATTCTTGTAGTGGAAGGGAGGTGATCGCCAACGTTAGTGACACCCAACATTGTCACTAACGTTGGAATTAGCCCACACAAGCCACTATGAGCCACGTTAACTCCCACGTTAACTTAGTTAACGTGGTAGCTAACGTGGATAAGGGAATGATGAGCGAACATTAGTGACACTCAACTTTGTCACTAACGTTGGAGATGGCTAGCATGGCCACATTAGAAGCCACGTTAACCTAGTTAACGTGGACTCTAACGTGAGAAATAGGGGCACATTGGAACGTTAGTTACAATGGTAAGTGTCACTAACGTTCTCGAGGGTTGGCAAGCCTACGTTAAAAGAGCCACGTTAACTAAGTTAACGTGGACTCTAACGTAAGGAAGGGGGAGACTTCTCAACGTTACTGGGAAAGGTAAGTCCCAGTAACGTGTGCGAAGGGCATAGAGGCAACGTTAGTGGCAACGTTTGTGCCACTAACGTTGAAGTTAACGTGGCTCTTACTTGGGTGAGGAACGTTAGTGAAAAAGGTGATTGTCACTAACGTTCTCGAACCCATATTTTCACTGAACGTTAACACCACTAACGTCCTGAGCTAAAGTCTCTGCCCACTTCACACTTTCTCTCTGCAAGTAAAGCCAAGCCCAATGAAGAAGAGAACTGCTTCAAACTCAAGATCCAAAAGCCCATACCCAAGACTTGAAGAGCCAACTAGAAGAACAGAAGAGTAGTATATATAGGAGTAGCTTTGAATTAAATGAGGAGTTGGAAATTATAGGGAGCTTCTGGGCATAGAACTACTCTCTGTATTTACTTTCTCTGCACTTCTAGTATCATCATGTATTCTCCATATTTGTTTTCATTTTCCAGAGCTATGAACAACTAAACCCCTTTCATTAGGTTAGGGAGCTCTGTTGTAATTTGATGGATCAATACTAGTATTTCTGATCTTACCCATTCTCTTTAATTTCTATTACTTACTTTTATGAGCAATTCCCCCATTCCCATTTACAATTCTGCAATTTACTTTCAGTCATTTACTTTCAGTTCTTTAATTCTAGCATTTACTTTTTCTGCCATTTACTTTCCCGCCATTTTCATTTCTGTAATTCTCAACTCAATATCTGATTCGCTCAACTAGAACATTCCTCTAATTAAAGTTGCTTGATCAATCAATCCTTGTGGGATTCGACCTCACTCTATTGTGAGTTTTTACTTGACGATAAATTCGGTACACTTGCCGAAGGAAATTTGTTATGAGACAAGTTTTTCGTGCATCAAGTTTATGGCGCCGTTTCCGGGGATTGATTGTGCATCAACAATGATTAAATTGGAGGATAACTAGATTGAGCATTTTATTTTTGTTTGATTTATTTNTAAACTTTCAGGCAACAAGATGGTGAGACTCTATATGAAGCATGGGAGAGGTTTAAAGACCTAACAAGGAGGTGCCCACCAGATATGTTCAATGAATGGGTGCAGCTGCACATTTTCTATGAAGGACTCTCTTATGAGTCAAAGAAGGCCGTAGACCATTCATCCGGAGGATCTTTAAACAAGAAGAAGACCATTGAGGAGGCCATAGATGTCATTGAAACTGTAGCAGAGAATGACTACTTCTATGCTTCCGAAAGAGGAAACACAAGAGGAGTAATGGAGCTAAACAATGTAGATGCTCTGCTGGCCCAAAACAAGCTCATTACCCAGTAGCTGGCTGACCTCACCAAGAAGATAGAGAGGAACCAAGTAGCAGCAATCACCACTTTATCAACAACCCAAGAAGGAGTGAATGAAGAAGCAGAGGGTAGTCAGGAGCAAGTCAACTACATTGGGAATTCACCTAGGCAAAACCATGATCCATACTCCAAGACCTACAACCCTGGATGGAAGAATCACCCAAACTTTGGGTGGGAAAATCAACAAGACCAAAGCCTTGATCAAAGACGCCCAAATCCCAACAATGCAAGCCACCAACACTTCACATCTAGACCATATCAACACCCCAATAACAATATCTCTCCACATCCACATCAAAACCAAAATAACTTACCTCATCCTTCCACTTCTAATCATGATCTACAATCATTTGATGACAGACTCTCAAGGATTGAGAATCTATTTGAAGGCATAGGCAAGGAGATTCAAGACAACAAGGTATTCAAGGAGGAAGTGCGAGCCAGTTTCAAGAACCAGGGAGACACAATCAAGAGGTTGGAATCTCAAGTGAGATATCTCTCTGAGCAAATTCCCAAACCCACAGATGGATTCCCAAGTGACACAGAGAATAATCTGAGAGGTGAAACAAAGAAAGTAAGATGGGAAGATTGCAAGATGGTCACTATAAGTGATAAGGAGACTGAGGACAAGCCAAGCAAGCTATCAGAACAACATGAAGATGCCTCAGTAGAGAAGAAGGAAAAAGATCATCAAGAACCAGAAATCTCACAATAGGAGCTGCTGAGACTCTATGCACCTTTTCCCCAACTGCTCAATGGTGCTGTGGAGAAGAGAATATACTCAAGGTTTCTAGATTTGTTTGCATCTCTGCATGTCAACATACCATTCATCAAGACTATTCAAAAAATGCCTGCATACATCAAGTATATGAAGGAGCTGCTTCCCAGGAAAAGCTCACTCAAGGGAGGCCAAACTATAGTGATGAACAAGGAGTGTAGTGCCCTCATTCAACCACAGTTGCCTATGAAAAGAAAAGATCCAGGGAGTTTTCATGTCCCATGTGCCATAGGAAAAACAATGTTTGATAGAGCACTCTGCAATTTGGGAGCAAGCATCAACTTAATGCCCTTATCCCTGGTGAAGAGGCTGCAGATCAATGAGATATTACCCACAGATGTAGTCATCAGGCTGGCTGACAAAACTCAAAAACAAGCAATGGGGGTGGTGGAAAACGTGTTGTTAAAGGTTGGGAAATACTTTCTTCCCACAGACTTTGTCATCTTGGACATGGAAGAGAGTCACACCCACCCAATCATATTGGGAAGACCATTCCTAGCTACAGCCAGAGCACTCATAGATGTGGAGCGAGGGGAGCTAATATTGAGGATCCATAATGAACGACTCAGCTTTAATGTCTTCAAACTCTCACAAGAAGCAAACCAAGAAAACAAAGAACCAAGCAATGATCATAATGAGATGTTGACAGAGGAAGCAAGCATTGAAGCACAACCAGCCCATCTGGGAAAGCCCTTGGTTGATGAACAAGGAAATAAGCAGTTGTCACAACTCAAGGAAAAGTTAGAAGAACCTAAACCACCAGAGACATGTGAAGACAACAACAAAATTCCCTTAGAAGAAGAAGTCACCAAGAGCAAGGCAACATCAAAAGGGACAAAGAATAAGGTACCAAGGGGATGGAGGAACAAGAAGATCCCTACGGAAGAATTCTCTCCAGGAGATAAAGTGATCTCAGCTTACTTCTCAGATATCCCCCTAATCTCCCCACTGTACCATCTCAGTTACCTAAGGTCTTCACTATCAACAGAGTTCTCTCCTTGGAACATGTAGAGATCATTGATACAACCACGGATATAAGTCCAAGGCAAGAGGGGAGGACTTGAAGCATTATCAACCTCCCTGATGAAGGAGAAACGTCAAGCTAGTGACGCTAAAGAAGCGCTTCATGGGAGGCAACCCATGTTTTATGAGCTTTTACTAGTGAATAAGTCAATATTCATGAATTCCAACCTAAACTTGACAAACACTTGATGAAATCCTTATATTGCAGTATATAGTGAAGAACAAGTTTGGTGTTCAAAGCGTGCCAAGAAAGCATGAATGCAACTGAGAGCATGCTAGTCTTGGAGCTTTGAACAGAACTTTTCATCACAGTGCTCCAAACTAAGTTTGGTGTCACCCCATGGTGCCACCAATGTGCATATAAGGATACACAGTTAGTTAGTTAGTTGGAGTTCATGAATAAACAAAATCTTTTCTTCTTTTTATTATTCTAGCCGTAAAGTTTAAATACTTTTTAGGACATTAATTTTTCTTATTTTATAGGGAAAAGGAGAGGAACATTGAAGGAGATTGATTGGACAACTAAATGAGAAGGGTTCGGCCACTTCATGAGGAGAAACTACACACTTGTTCTAAAAAAGGAAGGCATTGGAAAATGTTGCCATGCAACATTGAAAAGGATGGAACAAAGGCAAAACGAGCAACAAGAATCCATCTAGAGGCTAATCAACATCCAAGCACATCAAGGTGCACATATACATGAGATGCATCGAAGACAAATAGAACAGGCAGAACTATTGGACGAGCAAAGGGCATTCGCAGAAGGAGTTTACCTGAGCGAGACTGAGCACCATATAAATACTCAAGCCAGGCTCGGTTACTTGGTAGGACAGCTGCCTATATTGCATCCAGGAATCACAAGGTATGAAGAAATGAGGGATGAATTAGCACGAGAAGAAAGACAAAAGGTGGAAGAGAGTCATGAATCAGTGAGGAAGGCACTTGAGGATTGGAAGCAAGCAAGATTGGCACAGATGCGAGGGAATGCAAGAGGACACAAAGAAGACAAACAAGGAGGAAAGCATGGGCATCCACAAGAGTAAAAGGTGGTGACGTTCCTTCTTTGGTCCATCTTCTTCTATGCTTTGAATAAGGAAGATCTTGTGTGAAATAGAACTTGCTTCCATGTTATGTTTGAACCTTTTTAAATTCTGTCTTTTAAGTTTTTGTGTTGAAGAGGTCTCTGTGTGCTAGTCTTTATGTCACCGCATCCTTACTTTGCTTACTTGTATGCCTGTCCCTTTGAATCAAATGAAAAGAGAATGAGTGTTTTAAAAGACCAGAGAGGAGTTCATACTATGGAGTAAGTTCATGAGTTTATGGTATAGTCATAAGTTAGCTAAGTTGGTTCAAACCATAAGGTAGGAGGACAACTATCTGTCATGAATACTGTGCTTGAGACACACCCCATGAGACTAGCTAAATAAGAAGATCCTAATAAGAAAAAGGGAAAGAACAATCAAAGTTGAGGAATAAAAGAAAAAAATAACAAGCAATAAGGCTAGGCACCAATGGTTTTTAATCTTGAGGCATGTGTCTGTGGTGCTCCTGTGTGAGGGATCTACTTGGATGAATAAGCTCTTTGGGGTGCTTTATCACCTGGTAACTTAGGTTAACTAACCTGGGATTATCAGCTGAAAGTCCACTATCAAGAGTAACCCTCACTACAGAGCATTTAGTAACCCAAAGAGGTGCTGGACACCAAGGTCTCAAGAAAAGAAAATAAATAAACCATATGCATGTAGTGTGTATGTATGGGGGAGAGACTTGAGCAAGTAAGTCCTTAGGGGTGCTTCAACACCTAGCACCTTGAACCAACTGGTTCGGGAGTGTTGGCTGAAAGCTTATTTTAAAGAGTTGCCCCCTTACAAAGCACTTAGCCCAAGGAACACAAATAAGCCCTGAAATGACAATAAAAGGATCAATGAATAAAAGTCTCATGGGATGCAATCAAAGTGAGTGTTCTAGGACATGATAAAGGTCTGAAAGCTAGAGAATGAATGAACCTAAGTTGCTATGCATGAAACCACCATAAAATCAGGGGCATGACTTCCACAAGAATGACTCATTTCTCTTGGCATTCCATTCATCATTCTCTTGTTCCAGTACTTGCTTAGGGACAAACAAGCTTTAAGTTTGGTGTTGTGATGCCAGGGTATTTTGGTCAGTTTCACTAACCTTTTCTCTACTGTTTTTAGGGTAGTTTCATGCATTTACTTAGGAAATAAGCTAGTTTTGGGTAGATATTCACTTACATCTTGATTCAA
>NC_029789.2:22437803-22444887 GCF_000816755.2 Arachis ipaensis
AAGCCACGTTAACTCCCACGTTAACTTAGTTAACGTGGAAGCTAACGTGGATAAGGGAATTATGAGCCAACGTTAGTGACACTCAACTTTGTCACTAACGTTGGAGATGGCTAGCATGGCCACGTTAGAAGCCACGTTAACCTAGTTAACGTGGACTCTAACGTGAGAAATAGGGCCACATTGGAACGTTAGTGACAATGGTAAGTGTCACTAACGTTCTCGACCCCATATTTTCACTGAACGTTCACACCACTAACGTCCTGAGCTAAAGTCTCTGCCCTCTTCACACTTTCTCTCTGCAAGTAAAGCCAAGCCCAATGAAGAAGAGAACTGCTTCAAACTCAAGATCCAAAGTCCCATATCCAAGACTTGAAGAGCCAACTAGAAGAACAGAAGAGTAGTATATATAGGAGTAGCTTTGAATTAAATGAGGAGTTGGAAATTATAGGGAGCCTCTGGGCATAGAACTACTCTCTGTATTTCCTTTCTCTGCACTTCTAGTATCATCATGTATTCTCCATCTTTGTTTTCATTTTCCAGAGCTATGAACAACTAAACCCCTTTCATTGGGTTAGGGAGCTCTGTTGTAATTTGATGGATCAATACTAGTTTTCATTATTCTTCTTCTATCTTTTCTCTTGATTTTACTTGAAAGCTTTCGATCTTCATCCAATTGGGTAGTTATCTTGGAAAAGAAGCTATTCATACTTGGATCTCTTCTGAACCTTGAAAGAGGAATGAAGAGATCATGCTAGAAATGCTTTCTCATGCTGGACCAAATTGGGTTTGGATGGATATGTGACTATAATCCTCTCAACACTTGATTTGGGAAATGCATGTGGTATAATCAGTGACCATACTTCATCTCTTCTCATGAGCAATTGACCAAGGAATTGGCTATTGATCAAGATTTGAGAGATTGAATTACAAGAGATTGAATTACAAGAAATTGTAATTCAATCACTTAAGATTGCCAAGGAGATCAATGAGTGCATTGATTGAGGAAGAGATGAAAATGAAATTGATCCAGAGAATGCAACATCTCCTAAGCCCAATGAACCCCCCATTTCTGATCTTACCCATTCTCTTTAATTTCTGTTACTTACTTTTATGAGCAATTCCCTCATTCCCATTTACAATTCTGCAATTTACTTTCAGTTCTTTAATTCTAGCATTTACTTTTTCTGCCATTTACTTTCCCGCCATTTTCATTTCTGCAATTCTCAACTCAATATCTGATTCGCTCAATTAGAACATTCCTCTAATTAAAGTTGCTTGATCAATCAATCCTTGTAGGATTCGACCTCACTCTATTGTGAGTTTTTACTTGACGATAAATTCGGTACACTTGCCGAAGGAAATTTGTTATGAGACAAGTTTTCCGTGCATCATTTTATTATTTAATTTAATTCATATAATAACCTTGAGAGACTAATTTTTATGTTTTGCAAATGTTACTAACACATCCACACAACAATAATCAAGTTCACAACCTTGAGAGAAAACTATGAATCAAATGAATTTTGTTTTGTAATTGTTTGCTACTTAATATTTTGTTGTTATTGGTTAGTATGACACTATAAATTATTATTATTATTATGTTAATTTTGTGTTGGTTGTTAACTTTGTTTTAATTGTCTTTTGAACTTTGAATGTTTAGTGTGTAATTGACATAATTATTATTATAAAACTTTAAATTATTATCATTAGACTCTAAATTATTATTATGTGAATGTTGCAATATTATGGAATAATTATTTTCCAAAATTTAGAGGTTCAAAAGATGTAGAATCCAACATTTGGTGATGTCGTAATAAAGTTGATCAAGACCCGAGCTTCACCCGGTCTAGACTCGACTTTAGTGTGGCTCAAAAGTAACACAATTTCATCGGGTCTAGGGCCGGGTAAGGGTCTCAAAAATAGACCCGGTCATTGGTTAGGGTCGGGTTTGGGTCACGGCGAACCCGACTTTACCCGGCCCCATGTGCACTCCATTAGTTCATTGACTGGTTCGATTCTTGCAATCTTAGTTTATACCATCACTATTTTGTGTTTTTCTGATGCCGCTAGGATGTTAGATGACCTATCTACCGCCAATGCGCTAGTAGACCTATATATAGAATTTATTTAAATATGATACTCTCTATTTAAATAAAATATATGGAGAGATTTATTTTATGTGTTAAATATCTATACACTTGGGCTTATTAGACAATGTACATGAAAAATAATAATTTATCCTCTAATTTCTGAAAGATACTAGAGTAATTGCTTTAAAATAATAACTTAATCTTTTATTTTATATTTTTTATGACTATTTTTTTATTAATGTATGTTCTCTTTATGAGGTAGATTAAAAGCATTTGTGTGATAGCAAAAATACTCGTTCATTGTACAGGAGGAGAGCCACTTATTGGTGTGTGCAATAATAGTATACAAATGCTTCCGAAATGTTTATTGATGATGTGGGACGAAATATGTTTTGGATGAGTAAATATTATAAAAGGGAGAGATGGTTGTGTGTTGAAGGGGTGTTGATAAACAACGAGTTTAATTGTGCATTTTGTTTGGTGTATGGTGTACATGTAAGAGAGAAAAAGCTTACTGTGTGGGAAGAGTTGAGTTTTGTGTCAGGAGTATGTCAAGTACCTTTTTGCTACATGGGTGACTTCAATGAGGTTGTGCAATTGGAAGAAAGAAAAGGAGCTAGAACATTAACAACATCAGGAAAAGATTTTAAAAAACTGGATATAGGATATGGAGCTAATGGATCTAGAATTGAATGATCGTAAGTTTGCATAGTTCAAGGGCCAATCGTACAGTCCACCTTGATAGAGTTTTGATTAGCTTGAAATGGGTTGAGGAATTTTCTGAGATGCGGCTTAAAGGTGGACCAAGAGGATTATCTTATCATTGTCCATTGATAGTAGAGGATAGTAGAATGGGAGGGGGTCTAAGACCATTCCAAAGCTTAGATTCTTGGTTCACACATGAGGACTTTCTTAAAATGGTGAAGGAAGAATGGAGGGGTCTATGAGAGGTTCAATTTACTGAAAAGTTAAAGGCTTTGACAATACCTTGGCATAAGAAGAATTTTAGTGATATTGATTTGAGGATAAAGAAACTGGAGGATGAAATCAGGAAGGTAGATGATATGGTTAGTGATGGGTTTATGTGGAGCAATGAAGGCAAGAAGGAAGGCTCTCATTAATTTATATAAGAAATGGTATGTTAGGAAGGAAATACATTAGAAACAGATGTCAAGGTCTCAGTATACTAAACATATGGATAAGAATACTAAATATTTTCATAACTTAGCCTCAGCAAGAAGAAAGAGTAATTGGATTGATGTCTTAATGATAAATAAAAGATTGGTGAGGAATCAAGCCAGGATTAAGATAGCTATAAGAGACTTTTACAAGAATTTATATCATCAAGAAACTTCACCTTTGATAGGTTTTCGTAATGGGTTAGTTAATCAAATACATGAAGAAGAGTCTACAGAATTAGAGAGAATGTCATCGATTAAAGAAATAAAGGATGCAGTATGGGATTGTGAGTCGTCTCAAACTCCTGGTTGTGATGGTTACAATATGAACTTCATCAAGAAGTGCTGGGGAGAAATTGGGTTAGAATTCACTACAGTTGTCAGTTGTGATGGATTTTTTTCAGTCAACTAAGCTACCAAGAGATTCTAATGTTACATGGGTGGCTCTAGCTCCAAATTTTATTCGAGCTAAGGAGATTAAAGACCTTTAACCGATTAGCATGGTAGGATGTGTGTGCAATTCAATCAAATGTGTTAGTTTGAAAAATAAGGAGGGTAACGCCAGAATTAGTAGGAAAGGCCCAGAGTACTTTTGTGAATGGGAGGAAGATACATGATGGGGCTTTGATTGCTTTTGAAACTGTGCAGTAGTTGAAGACAAGGAAGAAGAGCTCAGCGATAATTAAGCTGGATTTTCAAAAAGCTTATGATAGAGCCAAGTGGAGCTTTGTGAATATTGTACTTCAGAAAATGGACTTTGGTAAATAATGGAGAGGGTGGATTGAGGAATGTGTCTGTACGGCATCTATGTCAATTATGATAAATGGTTCGCCATCTAAATCTTTTAAGATGGAAATGAGCCTAAGGTAAGGCGATCCTCTTTCTCCATTCCTATTTGTTCTTATTGTTGATGTTCTCCATAGGATGGTAAGGGAGACAGTAAAAAATGAACAATTTTTTTCATTGTTGGTTGGAAGGAACAATATTGAGTTGTCTCATCAGCAATTTGCGGGCAACACCATATTATTTTGCCACAGGAAGACGAGACTATCAGGAACTACAAACGACCTCTACAGTGCTTTGAGATGATATATGCACTGAGTATTAATTTCAATATATCTAGCTTGATTCCGGTTAATTACGAGCAGGAGTGGACACAAAGGATGTGTAGATTGTTGGGGTGCAAGAAAGCTTCGTTGCCAGTCATAATATCTTGGTATTTTTTTAGGAGCGAATTCGAGACTGGTCAAGACATGAAAACCGTTAATAGATAAAATGAAAGAGAAACTCAACTTGTGGAAAGCAAAAATACTTAATAAAGTTAGTAAGCTAGTTCTTATTAAATATGTGCTTAATAGTCTGCTAGTTTACTACCTCAACTTGTATAATATGCCCAAAGTAGTGGTAGAGAAGTTCATTTCTTTGCAGAGAAGGCTCTTGTGGAGTAAGGAGGCCGACAAACACGGATTACCTATAGTGATGTGAGAAATAGTACAAGCTCCAAAAAGGCAAGGTAGTTTGGGAGTAGGTGATGCAGTGATTCGTAATACAGCTCTTTTGTTCAAGTGGTGGTGGTGATTTTCAAAAGAAGATTGTCCATTATGAAAGAAAATTGTGTGCTCTTACAATAGCTTGAATCCTAATGAATTACTCTTTGGTCAGCCTATACTTAAAAGAGGGAGTCCTTGAAAGGATATATGTCAGCTACAAATAAAGAAGCAGGAGATGAGAGATAAGATAATCAAAGGGCTATCTTTGGAGATAAGGGTGGAAGAAGGGTTCGATTCTGGGAGGATGATTGGCTACTGTTTGGTGTGTTAAAGGTCACTTTTTTAAGGCTCTTCTCGATCTCAAATCAAAGAGAATCTGTTATAGGAGATTATAGGTTTCGGGATGGGCTATAGTGGATATGAAATTTTCAATGGAGAAGGAAACTATTCCAATAGGAATTCGAATCAGTTAACCAACTTCGTGGGGTTTTACAATCAGTCAAATTAACAGCTAAGAGGGAGGACCGATTAGTGTGAAAATTTGATAAATTAGGCATTTATTCAACTAACTCTTTTGTGTAGGTTTTGCAGGCTGAAACGCTCCCAGAGGGTATTACAAGCTATAGTTTCACTAGTGTTATTTAGAGAGCCTTGGTGCCACCACGAGTTGAGTTATTCACCTTGTTTGTAGTCGGCAGGGTTAATACTAAAAAAGATTATGTAGATTTGGCGTTATTGACCAAAACGATAAGATTTGTGTATTATGTAAAAAAAGATATTGAAAATGTTCACCACTTATTCCTTGATTGTGAGTTTACTTGACATGTGTGGTGTGTTTGGTTGCTTGCTTATAATAAACTATAGGTTGTTCCAAGGGTTAAGTTTGAGAATTTGCCAGGTGCACCTTTAAAAAAAGAAAGAACGTAATAGGTAGTTGATTAGTTTTTTTACTATCATTTGAAATACTTGGTTGGAAAGAAAATTAACATTTGAGAGAGATGACCGATTAGTGTGAAAATTTGATAAATCAGGTGTTTATTCAACTAACCTTTTGTGCATATTTTGCAGGCTGAAACACTCCCGAAAGATATTATAATCTATAATTTCACTAGTGCTATTTGGAGAGGCTTGGTGCCACCACGAGTTGAGTTATTCATCTGGTTTGTGTTAGTTGGCAGGGTTAATACTAAAGAGAGATTATGTAGATTAGGCGTTATTGATCAAAACAATAAGATTTATATATTGTGTAAAAAAGTTATTGAGAATATTCACCACTTGTTCTTTAGTTGTGAGTTTACTTGGCAGTTGTGGTGTGCTTTGTTATTTGTCTATGATAAACTATAGGCTGTTTCGGGGACAATTAAGTAATACTTTGAGAGTTGAACTGGTGTGCTATTGAAAACGAAAAAACGTAATAGGTGGTTGATTGATTTTTTTTTTTTTTTTTTTGCTATTATTTGAAATACTTAGTTAAAAGAATGACAGAATCTTTAGAAATCAAGAAACCGATGTAGCAGAAATAATTACCATCTCGATTAGGAGCTATAAAAAATAGAATAGCTATTGATCCCTATGATTATTGATGGCAATATCAGATATGACTACGGATTGATTTTTTATACTGAACTCTGTTCAAAAAAAAAGTGTACAAATATAGATTTTGACAATAACGGAATTTTATAGAGACATGATAGAGATTATTGCTTGGTTACGCTGTCATCAAGAATAAATTGGAATTGCTGCAACATGACGGCTATATTATTTATTAAGCAACAGAATATATGATTTTGTTACAAAGCAACGTTATGATGATAGTATAAAGTGATCGAATAAGTTAGTAAAGGACTTGTCATTATTTGTTCCTATGTATATGCTTGTTCCTGCAACAATCGAAAATAGTATCAAATATTACATCAAAGGGTGGTTTTGCTCTCTTATGATTCACGATGAACGGTATATGATCACCCTCCACAACCTTGTAGTACCTGATTCATCAAATTAAACACAAGAATACAAGAACTGATTGAATTTGACCTAATTATATTGGGGCAAATTGAAAGAATTAACGGTTAAGGATGGGAGCGTGCGTACCAGATGCCTGGTTTGATGAGTGAAGAATCGTTTTGAAGGAAGCAATTGGGATGTTCAATTGGGAAACGAGGATGTGTCATGGATATTGTGTTTACTGCTCCATCATTCTCCTGCCAATCACCATCCCTTGTATTGCATTGTACACCAAATTTATGTGTTATCTAATAAATATGGCTTTAATTTTGATCAATGAAGCACTGACTTAAAAAAAAATTATCATAATTTTTAAATAAAT
>NC_029789.2:22444916-22450340 GCF_000816755.2 Arachis ipaensis
AAATATATTTGGAAAAATATTCTTTTATTTTTTATTGACATAATTGAACACAAAAGATATATATGTTGGACAAATATCAAATGAATATAGTATTTAAAATGTGTTAGACACATAAATATAATAATTCAAGAAAGTGTATATACTTCATAATTTTTTTATATATGTAAAATGGTTTAATAATCAAAATAGTCTCAAAAAAAAATTATGTTTTGTGTCAATCTCGTAATATCAAATCAAATTGATCTTTTCGCCGTTTAAACAATGACATGTCACAAAATGATTTACATCATATGGTATTTTTTAATTGATAGGAGATCTAATTTGATTTAAGATTATATTTTGTAACAAAAATGTTATTTATATATTAAAATCAATTATAGTATATTTTAGTATTTATGTTCCTATAAATATATATATTGTTTAAGTATATTTTGTATTCTAATAAATATTGTATATTAGTGATGGAATTTAGTGATTAATTTTAGTGTATACTTAACCTAATTAATTTTTTAGAGACTAATTTATTGTGTTTGATCTTTGAAGAAACAAATAGATGCATATCAAATCTTTTAAAAATCATTTTTACTATTAATAATGGTGTATAAAATATGTTACAAAAGTGAGTTCAATGACATTCGACCATTGGAACAAAAAACTGTATAGTTACTTACCTGTAGCCTTTATAAGGTGGAGTCAAGTGTGAAGGATAACACCACTGAGCCATCTGCAAGACCCTCAAGAAAAGCAATGGCGTAATCTTGACCATGCTTGAATGAATTGTGAAACCCATCAGCTTCCACGTACGCTTTGTAGCGTAGCTCATGTAGTATGTTTTTGGGAATGTACGTATATGTTTGTTCAGTCTTATACACCCTTGAATTGTGAGGTCAGGGAGGATCCAATCCCCTGAAGCAAATGGACCAGCATTCCCCAGGAGGCAGTCAACAAGGCCGGATATCCCTGCCTTCTTCCACGACATGTTGAAATGATCAAAGCCAAAGTTATAGTAATTCTTCAGCCAGGGAATGTCGAACCAATCATATATAAGCACCCCAATGCGGCAAATTTGTAGCAGGCAAACATTTTTCAATGATACTCCATCTTCTGGCCTGAAAGCAAATACCCAAAATGCCCTTCTTTCTCCATGACAAGTCAAAGTGATCCAACCCAAAATTATAGCGTTTCTTTAGCATCCAAATGTCTAACCAATCATAAATTATCACCGCAATGCGAAAGAGTTGTAGCATGCAAATAGGTTTCAATGATCTACCATCTCCAGGCCTGAATCATATATATCAAATCAACATTTCATAAATAATGATTATCGTTGAGATAATTCATTATATGACATGAATGATACGAGAATATTTATGAAAATTTTTTAAAAAAAATTGATCTTTGATGTTGCTTTTAAAAACTTTTGAGCATATGGCGTACCAAACAAACATAGTATAGGAAACATTTTAAGTACACCAGGAGTATCGGTTAACCGTTGATCTAAACTATAAAAAATATATATAATATATATTAATTGAAATTAACGGTTAAAACAATTGGTGCACCGGTACTCCCCGGTGCATTTGAAATATTTCCCATAGTATATATAAAAAAAATCAACTACCAACAAGAGTGGAGGCAGAACATTTTGTCGGAGTCAAAATGAAAAATAAAACTTTAAAAGAGGAAAAAAATTAAAATTAGGAGACACTAATATAAAAATTAAAGAACTTTATACAGATTACAATTTTTAATTTAAAAGAATCATTGTCCTCTTATTATGTCCTAACTTTTATTTTTTGTCACTAAATTAGTTATCAATCTTACTACATTTTTAACCAACAAAAATTAATTTTATTGGTGAAAACGTGAATACACACTTCAAATTATCCCACTAACGTAAATATTTTTGCATTTTTTTTCTTCTTCACATTTCTCCTCCTTTTTCGCGTATTTTCTCCTCATCAACGTTCTTTTATTGTTGCTGTTGTTGCTCCTTTTTTTTTCTTTTTTTCCTCTTCCTAATAATTTTGTAATATTATGTATTTTTTTTTTTGTTTAATTTTTTTCTTTTTTGATTCTTGTTAGGAGGAGGAGGAGGAGTTTTGAGTTATTATTTCAGTATATTTTGGATTTAAATAAGGTATTGTGCTTATTTTGAACTGAGTTTGTTTGTATGTTGTCATTATTAAGTAATTTTGATGCATTCTAAATTTAACTAAGGTGCATTTTTGCTCTGTGCTTATTTTAAATTGAGTTGTTCGTGTGTCATCATCAGTAAATAATTTTGGTGCATTCTGGATTTAAATAATGTGCACTTGGTCTGTGCTTGTTTTGAACTGAATTTGTTTGTATATCGTTATCATTAAGTAATTTTGGTGCATTTTGGATTTAATTTTGGTGCATTCTATATTTAAATAAGGTGCACTTTTGGTCTAAACTTGTTTTAAATTGAGTTTGTGTGCCGTCAGCATTAAAGAATTTCAGTGCATTCTGGATTTAAAATGTTATACATATAAGAAGAAGATGACGATGATGACAATAACGATAACCACCACACGGACACTTCGTTGAGTTGCCGTGTCCGCGTGTCGGATACATTTTGGACACGATACTCACTGACACTCGTCCGACACACGTGTCTGGTATGTCCAACCGTGTCTTAATAAAAAATAAAAAATTCTTCGACAAACACGCTTGGACACACCTAAATATCATCACGTATCAGTGTGTCCAGTCTTATTCGTAACATATATTCTTGAAATAAATTTAGATATAAATAAAAAATATTTTAAATACTTGATATAATTAAAATAAGATATTAAAAATAATTAAAAAAATTAATTTATATTTTAATATTAATAAAATATCAAAATATCATTACAATTTATCTAAAAACTACTTTCTATTTTATATGTATGCATGTCCCCGTATCTTATAAAATTTTAAAATTCACGTGTCGGCGTGTCCCGTATCGTGTCGTGTCTCGTATCCGTCTTATTGTCCGTGCATCATAGGATAACCATGATGATAATAATGATGATGGAGGAGGAGGAGGAGGAGGAAGTAGTGGTGTAGTGGTGGTGACGACAAAGGTAACGAAAGAGAAAGATGAGGAAAAAAAAAAGGAGAAGACGAAGAAGTAGCAACATCAGTGGGAGGAGGAGGAGGAAGAACGCGAAGAAGAATGAGGAGAAATGCGAAAGAAAAGGAGATTAGTGGGAGGAGGAGGAAGATTGCAAAGAAGAATGAAGAGAAACACGAAGGAAAAGGAGAGGAGGAACACGAAGCGCGTGATATGAAAAATGATTATAACAACTTGGTTAGACTTTGTTAAGTATTTTGTATGGTTGTCGAGCTTTATTCATTAGTCACTCGTATAGAATGCACATTAAAATAAAAAATACATATTGAAATTTGGAATACTAGAAGGTCATCAGAATTTATTGTTTTTTGTTATCATTTAACCATCAATATTTAAAAATATGGGATAAAGTATGTTGTTGGATTATTAAACTAAAGAAATTGAGTTGACGACTAAATGATGGCTAAAAATAATAAATTTTGACGATCTTTTAGAATTTTTTATTAAAAATAAATTAAATAACATATATTTATATATACAAATATATAAAGACTGATTTTTTATGTGAATATAACATTTTTAGGCATAAAATAAACATATGTATTATGTACAATCACGTTTTAAATCCACATCTAACAACTTTGAACTTTAAAATAAGTGATTTGATGTCAATAATATGGGACACTCTACTGCATAAATTGGAGTGGTATAGAGAGAACATAATTCCTTTTATAATTATTTTTTATTATTTTGTTATTATTTAAAATGTGGATCCTACCTTTATTAATCTCTCTTTCATTCTATTAAAGAAAAGGAAAAATCTGTACATCTTTACCATATAATTCACCCAATAATATATATAACTTATCAATAGAAGTTAACAAGAGAACTCACTCCATGCCATCAATGTAAGTTCTGGTGGTCCCATTCAACGTTCCTGATAGTGAAGTGATGCTTAATACCCAGTTCTCAGAGGTGTTTCCATACCCCTTAAATGCCTGGAAATAATAATATTAAAAAAGAAATGCAGAATGTATTAACCATATATCACACGTAACACAACCCATGGATTAGGAGCAACAACCTTATCAGCAAGCATTTGTTGCAAGACACGCACAACCTGTGCTCCACCTGAATGCCCAACAAAGTGAATAGGATGTTCCTCGTCCCAGTCTGGGTAGTGCCCTGTCACCCCCAATATCGATCAGCACAGGAAATTATGCATATAAATAAAATATAAGTAAATAACATAAGATCCTTGAACGAACCTCTTTCGTAGATTCGTCCAAACTGTGAGTGCCCGCAAGTTTTGCTGTGTTCTTCGCCATAATCAACTTGGCCACCTTTTAAATAATAGAACAATTCCCGTGCTCTGTATATAACCAGAAAGATAATTTATATTATAACACTTGCAAACAAGTGTGAAGAATTCTCCTACTAGGACGATCCATACTAAACCTCACCTATCATAAACACTGGGTAAAGACCCCAAATAAGGGACAAGAACCCTTTGATCTTCGTTCTCTGCCCCAGCAAAGTTTGATAAAGAACCTAACCTCTGGGAATTAAGATTAATCAGAGAGTTAAAGAAGTGAAATTTAAGGCAAAAACATAAATGGGAAAACAAAGGAATTAAGGGGAAAAAACATTGGGCTCACCCTTTTGTCAAATGGCCCAAATCCCAAAAACCCATGAACCCAAACAATAGTAGGCAAATCATTATCAACCTTGCTTTCTCTTTGTCCTTTAGGTATTGTTTCGTCTCCGGTCCCAACATTACTGATGTTAGGCCTAAGAAAATGCGGAAACTCTTCAAGGGCATGTGAGATTTCTCCTGCAAATGCTAAGCCAAAATAATAAAATTCACAAAGAAAATGAACCAAGTAGCTCACGACTAGTTCCACCAAGTGTTGATAAGTAGCCCAAATTGCAATCATCTTTGATGGGTGCCCAAAAAATATAATCAACAAGTTCCAAAAAATGAGCTTGTTTAAAATGTTCAGTGCACGAGTCGTTTCTAGCTCTTGAAGCTAACAATGTTCTCATTTTATATATCATACGATAGGTTCCTCTATTTATTAAATAAATCATATAAGGTAAGTATGTTTAGAATGAACCTTAGGGAAGCCTGATAAGCCTCTTTGGACGACTCATAGTACATATTACCTTCACGCAAGTACATAAATGTCCAAAAAAACACACACACACAAACTTATGTCTTAGGCTAAATATTCATTCATGCAAAGTGGTGTCCATATTTTGTCTGGTAGTCAGTAACTCATTTACAGTTTACACCATACAAAAAAAACTGAAAAAGTCCAATTTGTCCTCACCAGGCGCCA
>NC_029789.2:22450364-22457534 GCF_000816755.2 Arachis ipaensis
TATAATATCCCCTGCCCAATAGATTAAGAACTACTAATATATCGCAAATCAGAACTCCATATAAGGGGTTGTCACTAATCAATGAGTTACTATATACATAAAATAAAATTCAAATTCCCAACACTTGCTTAAACAATTGAATAAACTAATCACTCGACTAACCCAAATTAATTTCTCACTTGGTTGTTAGTTAACATTTAGTTGTATAATTAGCATTTCTCAAAATTACCCGGGGTTAGAAACACATGATTTGTGTTGCACAAAGAGTAAAACCAGGCCTATGAATAAGTCACAACCATTGCATTTATGCCCATGGCCAAGACCCTTGGCATCTTTACAAATTACTATGGCAAAGCTTAACACATCCAAAAGAGACTTACATTTGAACAAATTATATGTAATTAATTTTCACTTTTGATAGCATTCATAGCACTGTATACACTACTTGATTCTGATACTTCTCATAATTCTACAAATAAATTGGAAAAATGAGAGAAAATTTTTACATTTACAAAGGTGAGGGGTAGAAATGAATTGAATGGCCTTTTTTTTTTTCTCTGTTCAATTGATAAATGGGGAGAGAGGGTGTGTCTAAGAGATGCAAATTTAAGGCTAGTGATGGACTTCATTTGGCACTGTTGGAAGCTTCTTTCTGAAAACATGCTTCCTGCAGCGTTCAAAAATGCTGTCATAGATTAAATCAAACTGCACTCCTGCTCTCTCCCTGTTAATAATGAATTGTATGTGATCACCTTCAACATACTTGTAGTACCTGTTTCAATCCATATATCATAGTTTTAGTTAGTGCACTCAATAATTTCTCACAATTTAAATAAGAAACTTTGCATAAATGCTAAAATTAAAGTAATTGAATAGGCTAAATACCGTTACTAAGAACTCCCTCTATTCTTATACTGGATAAGTCGTTTTAACATTCCTAGTACATTAATAAATGAATGTATTTGGATAAGATTGCATAGGATTCATTGATTTATGAATATATTAGGAAAATCAAAATGATTTATCAAATATGGAATGAAAGGAGTACTTAGTAAGCAATTTGCAACTTGCAACTAGATTCCTTCATTACTACTTAGGGAGCATTCAATCCAGAACATTTTTCAGAACAAAAATACCATGTGCACTCTAAAAATCAACCACCATGTATTTATGTATAAATACAAGTGTTGTTTGATTCATTTTTAATGTGTATTTTGTATTCTAACATATATTTTATACAGGTAGCTGATTTGGTAATTGATTTAGTGTACACCTAGCATGATTGTCTTAAGCAGTAGACTTCTTTTCTCCCCTAGCTTTTCTGACCATAAACTTAATAGATGAAAGGGAATCATCCACATAAATTTGAAAACTCCGAAAAGAAGTGGAAAATGATCATTGCATTTAAGTGCTCCCTAATATCAGTTTAAAAAAAAATGATATTGTCAATTTTATAATGATGTTAATTCATTGTCAGCAATACATCTCTGCATTATTTACAATAACTTATAAGATGACGGCACTGCATTATATAATGATTTCCAGTAGCTAAAGTAGTTTGTCCAAGATTATCAGTGTTGGAACTACCAATGTGTTATGGGCTACCAATGTGACTCAAAAAACCCAGATATGGGATGGTGTTACTTACCAGATCCCAGGTTCTAAGGGCTGGCAGTCAGAATCGTTTTCTACAAAGTGGCTGGGGTGTTCAATTGGGAGACGTGGATGAGTCATAGATATTGTGTTCATCGCTCCATCATTGTCATGCCAGTCCTCATCTCTGCACAAGCAGTTACATAAAACTTTGGTTGATCAACGTTCATATAAATTTCGATTGGGTTATTAAGTAAGGAACTACAGATGATGACGAAAAATAAATCTAAATATCTAATGCATTCAAGAACCAACCTGTAGCCTTTATAAGGGAGAGGAGCATTTGGAGGATAGGTCCACTGGCTCATTTGCAAAACTCTGACAAAGAGTAGCGGGTGAATTCCAAGTATGCCTGAAGGAACCGTGATTCCCCGGACCTTCCTGGTACGCTTTGTAGCGTAGCTGAAGTAGTACGTGTCTGGAAATGTGCGTAGTTGGCTGTTTAGTTTTATAGTACCTTGAATTGTAAGGTCAGGGAGGATCCAATCCCCTGAAGCAAATGGACCAGCATTCCCCAGGAGGCAGTCAACAAGGCCGGATATCCCTGCCTTCTTCCACGACATGTTGAAATGATCAAAGCCAAAGTTATAGTAATTCTTCAGCCAGGGAATGTCGAACCAATCATATATAAGCACCCCAATGCGGCAAATTTGTAGCAGGCAAACATTTTTCAATGATACTCCATCTTCTGGCCTGAAAGAATCCCAAATTGTGCGTGGATTAGCGTTTAGATCACTAAATGTAGCAAACTCTTTGATAATTTGCAAAATGCAATCAAATGATACAAGAAAGAGAGAATTTGTCGAGAATTGATGGTTTTCATTGAAAAGCTCAAGAACTTCCATTGATGCAAGAATTAATCCCCATAACAAGAAGCAACAGCTAAACAGCCTTCTAGTACTA
Source organism: Arachis ipaensis (assembly GCF_000816755.2). Lineage (NCBI taxonomy): Eukaryota > Viridiplantae > Streptophyta > Magnoliopsida > Fabales > Fabaceae > Arachis > Arachis ipaensis. The sequence goes on from NC_029789.2 coordinate 22,452,921, forward strand.
CATCATCCTGGTGATTTGTCTATTTTTCATTTGATTCGTTTTCCATGGAAGTTGGAACAATTGCATGCTGTCACAAATCCCACTTTTTAAAATTGAACCAAGAAGCTTAAATAGATAGGTTGCTAAAGTAAAACCCTAAAGTATTCCCTCCAATGTTGACAAGGCGTTATAACTTTTCTGGTATTCTTATATGAGCAGAACATTGCTGAATCCCAAAGGGTTAGTTGATCCCTCTTGCTTGCCCAACTGGGTTTAAGCCATTTTATCCTATCATCTAAAAACTATATTCATAGATTGATGTATTTGGATGAAATTTATATCCAGATGCATTGAGTCATAGCATCTAAATACATCAATTTAAGAATGTACCAAAACAATCAAAACAACTTATCCGGTAGTTCACTGGGATTAAGCATGAAAATGATGTTATCAGGCCTCACCGCATGCCGTCTAAGTAGGTTCTTGTAGTGCCATTTAACGCTCCAGATAATGCTGTTAGGCTCAATACCCAATGTTCTGATGTATTTTCATATCCCTTGAATGCCTGAAGACAAATTTAGAACACCAAATTATCAAAAAGAACGAACACCAACAAATAAAACAAGACAACCTCATTATGTGCCAATAGGACAGAGAAAATCAGGGATCAAAACCTTATCAGCAAGCATTTGTTGCATGACACGAACAACTTGTGCTCCAGCCGAGTGTCCAACAAAGTGAATAGGGTGATCCTCGTCCCATTCAGGGTAGTGCCCTGCCAATAACACAACAAATGCACCATTGAAACTCTGGAAAAATACAAAGGAAGCAGAACAGAGTTCGGTGCAAAAGAACAAGAACAAACTGAAAGCATTGAATGAATGAATGATCCCTCGAACCTTGTTCATAAATTCTTCCAAATTGAGAGTGTCCACAAGCCGTGCTGTGCTCTTCTCCATAATCAACTTGGCCACCCTTCAAATAATAGAACAATTCTCGTGCCCTGAAATAAAAATAAATAAATAAATAATTAAGTAATCAGAATTAAAAAAGATATTTGTTGGAAAATCACACACAAACCGATTAAGAGGAAACCCATGATAAACATCAGACATAAATTATTAATTTTTTTTCTCTTAAGCCTTAGAACCTCACCTATCATGGACGCTGGTTAAAGACCCCAAATCCGGAACCAGAACCCTTTCATCTTTCTTCTCTGCCCCAGCAAAGTATGACAAAGCACCCAATTTCTAAAAGAGAAAACAACAATCATGTACAATAAAAAACCCAGCAAAGAAATTAAAATCAAATTATATTATTAATTTATCATATTATTATTCATTGGAAGATAGAAAAACTTAGCCCAACCCAACAAAAGCTAAAACAAAAACGTGTAACTTTGAAGCAGAAAAAGAAAAGGAGATTGGTACTTGGTAAATCTTACCCCTTTGCCAAATCCAAAAATCCCATGAACAAGAACAATAGGAGGAAGATCATAACCATTGGTAGAAGCAGCACTGTTTTCTTCGTCAGCAGAAATTATTCTCTTCTCACTGACCTTATTGACGACATCAACAATCTTCTTAGGCTTTTGGTACAGAATTTCATTGAGCGACTCAGATAAATCTCCAGCAACAGCTGAGCTGAAAATGTAGAATCCATAAAGCAAATGAACCAAAGAGCTCACAAACAGTTCCACCAGCTTCAGATACCCCATCCATAACCTCAACATTTTATCAAACACCTTGTCTACAAGAAGATGAAGAAGAAAGAGGAAGAAGAAGAAGAAGGACCAACAAAAGACCAGAGATTGATTTCAAACGAAAGAGCCTTCCTTTATACCGAAACAACAAAAGAAGGCTCTCTGGAAGCAACAAGTTTAAAGGAGTCAAACTTTATTTTAATTGAAAAAAAAGTTGAAGCTTTGAAGGTGAAAGAGACCCTTGTGAAGATCTCCTCCTCTATGCAGAAGAAACCTTGTTGGATATGGCAACGGCAATGGCAATAATAAGAATTAAGAAAAACTTACGCGCTCTTTCTTTTCTTTAGACTTTGGAAAAAAAATTAAAAAAAAAAAGGTCTTTTGACGTTACACACATTTTCTACGTTTTCTACCATACAACACAAAACCCAATGACCAATCAGAATACGGCAATACCCTTACTTCCATAATAATAAAAATAAAAATTAAGTAATATTGTGTTGAAGAAAAAAAGAAGGGGGGGCTGGATTGGGTTTTTTGAGCTATGACACTTGTCCTAGCAAGATCCTTGAGTCTCCGATTTTTTTTGTCAATTTTGGTGGGTACCACTAAAATTGGGTATAACTTACTCGAACCAAAGATTAGTGCCAATTTTTTCGGCTACTAATTTGGAAAAATTGTATTAGAAGAAAGGCTTGAAATTATGTGCCTAATGCTTGTACTACTAAACACTATTTGAGAAAAATAGGTGAAGTTGGTTAGATTATTTGCATTATTGAGTAATAATATTAATAATTCAAAGGGGTAATAAGTTAGTAGTATACGAGTAGAGTTAATTATTCTAGGAGTTTCCTTCCAGGTCTAGTGTGCTGTAGCAAAGCTGGAAGGTTCCCCAGTTATGAAACCAACTCCCCCAACTGTATTCATTCACCACCTTATCCATTCAATCTTTTGTGTCTTTTATTATTATTATTATTAATTTATTATTATTGAAATTTGGAATCAAATATTCCAGTCCCACCCCTTCCCGAAAATAATAATAATAAAAAAAATAAAATCCTCATAGAAATGATTGCAACTATTGGGGTGTAAACGCGCTTTAATATTGTGGTCGGCACTTGCCACAGAAAAATGTGTAGGGACATACAGATTTATTAGGGGGCTGGATTTCATAACTGTGACTCCATTCAAAACTTTCGTTATTATTTCTATAGTGGGCTGAATTCAATAAAGCTTTTCATTTATTTATTTATTTTTTGAAACGGGACCAATGCCCAAGCAAAACAAATAAAACATGAGGATGATAAATCTAATCCGAATGAAAATAAATACGCATACTAGTTGTTTCTTTTTTTCTATTTTAGTTGGATATACCAAGTCTATTTGTTACTATCTAAGAGTATTAGTCTATGTCGTTAAGGTTATCTCTACTTAGGTTTAGCAAGTGTATTTTTATAAGTATTGTTGAGTTTATTGGCTCCTTATACTGCAATTCTTGTTCAATAAAATAAAACATTTTCATAGAAAAATCTACAAAAAATTTTTACAATATTATTTAATTATATTTATTATTTTAAATAACTATTTAAGTGATATGAAAGTAATTACTTTTTTAGGATAAAGTTAAAAAAATAGATGTTTTTTATTATTTGTGCAAAATTTCGACCTATTGCAAAATTTAGAATTGGGTATCGACGGCCTCAGATGAGTTAAGTTGAAAAAGATCTAGGTTGAAATTGGTTGATCGCACATGGTCCAAACTTCGAAGGAGTGAAGACTCGATCATGAGAAAACAAAATGTCGATTATGAGATGGGTCGAGTCGAGTTAAGAAGGACCTATGTCAAAATTTTATAAACCGCACGTGACTTTATCTGGAGCACTAGTCAAAACATGGGGGTTTGGAGACTAAGGTAAAAGCAAAAACGTAGGATGTCTACCTTGGAGAATAAAGTCTTTCACAATCAAGACAAAGTCGTAAATTGTGAAAACCTAAGAGAAAGAGAAAAGTTAGATTGTAGTAAGGAGAGAAATATTTTGTAATCCACTATTATTATCTATATAAATAGAAGAAATTTAAAAGAGTTTAGGACTTTAATATGAATATTTCACCATTATACAAAATTCTGCCAAAAATCAAGTCACACCGACACATTGGAAAATAATAAAATGCAAGTATATGTGAGTGTCTTGGAATTCACTTTTATTTTATTTTTTTTTATTTTTTTTTTAATTCGTTTCTTTTCATTTATTTACTTTACATATTTTATTTTAATTTTTTCAAGCATTTTACTGTCTTTCAATTTCAATTTTATCTTTTTATCTGTTCAAAGTCTTATTTATTTCATATTTTTTATTATAATTTTGTTATATTATTTGTCAAAATTTAATACAATTGATCATTTTATATATTTTTTTATATATATACTAAATAATTTTTGGATTGAGTCTAATTTTTTTAAAAAAAGTTATATTTATTCTCCAAATTGAGATTTTTATTTAAGTTTGATTCGATGTACTATCAAAATTATCAAAAATCAAATGAAACATTTATATAATTAAAATGCTTATAAATAAGTCTATAATCTGTAGTTGCATTCAAACGGACCACTTTTTGGCATAATTCATGATAAGATTAATAGCAGAAACTAGTTAGATTTTTGTATTAGATTTCATTTAATGATGAGGCAAGGCTTTATTATTGTTGTTGTTATGTTTGATTTATTGATGTGATTTTTATCTTATTTTTTTGTATTTGGTGCCATTTTTCATTAATGGTTTATGTGATGTATATCTGTTGTTGACAATTGAAAAATGAATGAAGGATTTCGATTACATTAGTTGATATAAATAATACATCTTCATTGAGCAAGTACTATATGCGGATAATATCATATTTTATATTTTCTATAGAATATTCTTAGATAGTTTAGT
>NC_029789.2:22458909-22463523 GCF_000816755.2 Arachis ipaensis
AAATTGAGTGACAAATAAATTTTAAATGCACAAATTATCTTTTTTATTTACAAAATTGATATTTCTGTTTTTCAATATTTTTATAATTAAGAGATTTATAATGTATACATACAAAAAAATTATATTTCTTAATAAAATCATTTTTTTGTTATATAGATATGATTTTAAGCCATCATTCATAATATTGTGTACAAAGACACTAACAGCCAACTAAGGGTGTATACGGGTATGGATAATTTGATTATTCATTTAAAATCGATCCAACTTGATTATATTGATTCTGAATCTAATGAATAATTATATATAATCAGACCAAATCCAATTAAATCCGATCTCAATTAGTTCGGGTATTAATTTTGAGATTGTAGAATTTAAACTAACCACATAGTTTAATATTAATTAAAAATTAATAAAATTTTGTAATATATATGTTCCGAGAGTTACTTGAAATATTGATTTGGGTCTGAAAGTGAGGTTCAGGTCCCTTTGAGTGGTAGCGTTCGACTTTTTGGTGTCGATGTGCCGTCGGCCGAGTTCCTCATGATGAGATGGGGATGGTACCTGCAAAAGACTTCAATACTTAAGTTAGCAAGAGTTTTAGTCAGGTTTTTAGTAGATTAGAACGTGTCTTATACTTGAGGGGTGCCAATGCATTTATAGTAGAGTTAATAATCACCTTTATTGGAGTAGTTTCACCTGTATTGATGGATGACCGTTTTCTTTATCTTAGGAGTCTGTTAAGATCTCCCTTCTAGATGTAGTGGAGAGATTTGCGGGGGCAATTACTTGTTTGGACAAGTAGGGCTGCACCCTTCTGTCGGTGTTAAGAGGTCAAGAATGGAATAGAGGCCACCTTTTAAGGTTTGGCCTTTTATCTTTATCGGGCCTTTTATCCTTATTAGGCCAGACTTTTATGTTTTAGGATAGGGTATGAACAATATATATATTTTAATCCAAAAGTCTTTCAAATGGGGTATTTTGTCCCCTTTTTATTGCAATTTTTTGTCTTTCTTTTTCTATTTCTATTATTTATTTTCATTTTTTTTCTTCTTTTTATTATTAGTATTATTATTATTATTTATAGAATTTTTTAATTTTTTTTCAATTTTATCAATTTTTTATAAATTTTATTTTCAATCGGATACCTAATTACTCGAATCAACCCAATCCGAATTAATCTGTTTGAATTGATTTAGATCCACTCACAGAAAACCCCAAAATCAAACCAACCCAAATTCATTAAAAGAGGTAAATACTAAATCGGTATTCGAAAGATTCTGCCGCTGACAAAATGATACCTGACTTTTGTTATTGACAAAATAGTCCTTGAAAGATTTTAAAATTTGACAAGTGTACCCACGAGTTCGCCGGAGCATATCTCCGACAAGTACAATACTGACATGGCCACTACATTTTGATAACATGGCAAAAATCCTCCCCCAACCTAATCCTTCCCCTCCAACGCACTTCCCTTTCCCCCTCCCCAACCCTAATCCTTCCCTCCCCCTCCCTAACCCTAATCCCCCCTCCCCAACACACTTTCCCCCTCCTCAATCCAAAATCCCTCCTTCTGAACCCTAATCCATTTCCCTTGCCCCTTTAAATCCTAATCCCCTTTCCAACACACTATCTCACACTCTCAACTCACTCTCCCCCAAAACGACAGTGGAGCTCAACCTTCTCAGTCTTACAATGTCACCGACACCACATTGTCGCCATCTCGTCGTCGGGTCTTCTGCGTTCGCCAGTGTCGTCTGTCTCCTTCGTCGACATTGCGTTGTCTGTGCACCTTCACTGTTGTCGCCTTCACTGCTTGTATCTGCTTGCTGCTCGCCCCCAGTCACTGCCTTATCTCCTCTGTCTGTGTTCCATCTTGGCTCCGTCATGTCGTGCCTCCTCTGTCTCTGGTGTTCTTCTTCTGGCCTTGTCTAAATCTGCTTCTTGCTTTGGTGGTGTCTGTATTAAGCTCTATTTTATTTTATTTTGATTTATATATAAATTTGTTTGTTTTCTCTGAATTTTATTGTTATTAATCTTTTTGAATGGTAAATTAACCTAAAAATTTGGGATAATTCATGATTTGGGACAATTTTATTGATGTTGAGGTTGTTGTTGTGATGTTGATGGAGGAAGCGGGGAGTGTACGTTGGGGAGGGGGTTGTGATGGGGCGGGGGTTGCGATGGGGGAGAAGTGTGCATTGGGGATGGGGCTGCGACAAGGAGGGAGAGGGAAGGGGAGGGAGCATAGTTAGCAGAACCGGACCGGACCGGCCGATTCGACCGAAAAACTGGTGAACCGGACCTGGTACCGGTCCAGTTTGATATTTGGACCGTACAAGGTATAGAACCGGAACGAACCGGTCAAATCCGGAGTGAACCGGTGAGAACCGGTCAAACTCGATAAGATCGGTCTGACCGAACCGTTGTTCGTTCAAATCCGGAGTGAACCGGTGAGAACCGGTCAAACTCGATAAGATCGGTTTGACCGAACCGTTTGAAAGGCAAATTATCCAAAATGTATGATATGGGGTTCGAACCCCTATCTGCTGGAAGATCAAAACCTCTCCTTGCCGCTGAGCTGTGTTGATTTTCATTAATATATATGCAAATTATAATATATATATATATATATCTTTCATCAAATAGTTTACTTTTATTTATTTTATTTTAATTTTAGTTATAAACTCACTTATTTTTTCTTTTCATAATTATATAATATATTAATATTATTTTTAATGAATACATATAGCAATTTTTTATTTTACTTATATTCAATTAATTTTAATTTTAAAGTCACTCATTTTTAAATCAATTATATTTTATTTAACTATAAATTTTATTAATATATATATATATATATATTAAAAAGATAAAAAAAATTATTAACCATAATTTATTTTTTCTTTTTATGATTATATGATATCTATTAATATTATTTTTTCAATAAATAATTGTAGCATATAATAATAGGTAAAGACTCGCATGCAGTTATCTTCATATGAAGTTAATAATTGAAAATCGTTAGATGATATTTAGTTAAACTTGTCAAATCATCTAACTGTTTTTAAATATCAACTTCACATGAAAATTAACTGTATGTAAGTTTTTATTTATAATAATATAATAATACAATAAATATAAATTAATTAATAAAGTATTAAAATTTGAAAATAGTTATTATTTTTATAAAAAAAATAAAAGTACTTATAATAAAGAAAAAATAATTAAATTTTACATAATTACTTAATTATACCGGGTTAACCGGTTCGACCAGTGACCCACCAGTTGAACCAGTAACCCAGTGACCCAGTGACCTCACCGGTTCGATCACCGGTTCGGTTCTGACAACTATGGGAGGGAGTATGCGTTGGAGGGGGCTTTGGGGGTGGTTTGCCAAGTCACCAAAACACAGTAGCCACGTCAGCATTGTGCTTGTCGGAGATTTGCTCCGGCGAGCTCGGGGGTACGCTTGTCAAATTTTAAAATTTTTAGGGACTATTTTGTCAATAACAAAAGTCATATACCATTTTATTAGCGTCAGAATCTTTCGGGTACTGATTTGATATTTACCTCTCATTAAAATTTAATCGATTCAATTCTTATTTTATCCCAAATTCAAATCAACTTAATCCGTAAATACTCCTACTACTAATAAAATTGGGAGAAAATTTAAATTTTGATTTATTTTTAATAGTTTTAGAATAAAAGACACCATATTTAAGTTTGAAAAAAATAAAATAGTAAAAACAAAAAATTGAGTAGTTTTTTTTATAAATGTAGTGTAATTATTTTAAAATAAAATTAAAATAAAATGTTATTAGAGAGAAGCTAAATACAATAATAAATAGTAAAAGACAATTCAAACAATAAATGTAACCATAAACTAAAAGTGGACTACGAGTACTATGGTACTACCCGTAGCCCAAAGAAAAATTCCCTTTTTAATTTTCATTGATATTAGTGATATATATCATACATGTAAAATGAGGAATTTGATTTGAATCACTATTAGATACCACAAATTACTTATTAGAGCGTAGCTTGCACGGGTGAGATACATAAAAGTTTGGTGGACTAATTCAGTGCTTCACCAAAGCCATGTGATGATTGTGTGGCACATGCTCATTCCGGTTTATTTTCTATTCTTATAATTTCTTATTCTTATATAATATTAACAATTAACAATTAGTATGTTTTTGGAATAAAACAAACAAAATAGGTGCAAATTGAAGCCGTGGGGGCTGCACACTCTGTCTGCTCTTCCCATATTATTGACCTCAACTATTTGGTGAATCCATTTGTCATCTCTGCCTACCAGAGAAATTATTAAATATTCTGGGAACAAATTACATTTTATAAACATTATTTTAATATTATGTATCATATGTAGATAATAAATTAACAAGTTGTTGGACGAGTGATTAACAATTTATTTGAGTAAGAAATTAACAATAATTTTAACGGAGTGTTTTTAGAATATTATTTTTAATATTTATAGAAATAAATTAATTTAGAATCAAAATTTATATTAAAATTAATAGATGAAATAAAATTTATTTCATTTTAAAGAGATAAAATTATTTTAATAAAATTTTATTAATTATATAATTATCT
>NC_029789.2:22470016-22480135 GCF_000816755.2 Arachis ipaensis
TAACAATCATATAATGTCATAAATATTGACGCATTGTTTTGTAAAATTAAAAAAAAAAGAAAATAAAAATTAAGATTGGAATTGTTCTAAAAATAAAATAATTCGAACTTTGGAAAGTATACTTACTCAAAAAGGGGAAAGTGTTCCATCTGTCAAAATTACCAATAACAATGTCTTCCACTACTTTACTTTATATCGCCATAGTTTAGTTCAGCTAAAACAAGGCCTACTTTATATTCTCATGTTTTGGAATTTTCAAAGGATTTGACTAATTGAGAGGAATTAACAATGCTAATTAGCATTTTAAACACCGGAAATACGGTTGGCTTAATCGAAGGAATACCTTTATTTTTATTTTTGGTAGTTAGCTAAGAGGTTCTCTTGGTATATTTTAATTGCAAACCTAGGCTTGTACGCGTTGACGTTTGAAATTCAAAGCCTCCAAAATCTTCTAGTAATTCTAGGTCACCAATTTTGAAATTTCGTTGGTGCCACTGTTGGTCATCAATAACTTCGGCTCAATTTTATGGAAATGGAGGCCATGTGTGTGTTATGCGTTGATATGGAGTTATGGGGGATTGGACAAATATGTGGAACAGTTTTGTTGTCAGTTTAATATGGAGGAACTCGGACCGTGCGAGTTCTTTGGATTTAATTTTTGAACAACAAATCGTACGGTCCGATTTGCAATGGAGGGGAACAAATTTTGGGTTGTTGAAATCGTACCCTACGTTTTCTTTAGTAGGTAATTTTGATGCATATCGCACGGTCCGAGTTCGTATGTGAGAGTTTGAGTTGAGGCACATTGAACTCGGACTCTCCGTGTTGTGGAAGGGCTTAGAGGAACTCGGATGGTCCGAGTTCGTGTCCTTTTTTTTTGTTCAGTTTTAACCTAGTCGAAGGGTCCGAATTGGTTAAGGATGCTGATATAAAAGAGTGAAGTGGACTGCTGGGAGCTTAGTTCCGTCTTCTTCCTTGTTGAACGGCTGCTTCCTCTCTTCTTCTATCTGGGTTTTTTAATTTTGATTTTGAAAGTCTAGTTGCTAAGGCTAAGCTTATGCTTATTTTTTGTTGAGCTAAAAAAATGAGTGACAGAGTATTACTAAAAATATACTATTTTGGTCAGATTTTGTTACATACGAGTGAAGGAGTAAAATTTATTTGTGAAAACCCACTAGATCTTGTTATTCCTTTTATTATCTCATTTGAAGAACTCAAAGGTGTAATCTGTGAAAAAATTAATTCTGAGCGGGCAAGAAAGATATCATGTATCCTATACAGATATCCCATACCGGTATTTGGTGGATTCATCCAGTATCAAACCAAATATGTGACGGACGAAGCGAGCATGCAGGAGATGTTTTCAATGTATATTGAAAACCGGTCCCAGATCTCGTTCATCGAGTTGTATGTTGAGTTTGAACAATCTGAGGCTGACTGGAATATTCTACGGGAAGATTATAACAGTGACAGTGAAGAATAGTTCGAAAGCAACTACGAATTTGTTGGTCCAGATGGAGATGAAGATCAAGGTGACGGAACCATGACCCCAGATGTGACAGAAGTGGCAAATACACTCGCAAACGAAGTGCCGTTTGAGGAGCCATCATTCATGCGAGTATTGGACTTGGAAGCCATGCATGTTCCGGAATATCTGGATTATATGACTGCAGGTAACGTAATCGTGGTATTAGGATTTTTTTAGTTAGAAATTGATTGAGTTATGAATAATTTACTTTTTATTTACCATTAATTAATCATGCGTTGAATGTAGTGGTGGTCAGGATCGAACCGGGTTATTACAATATTTACCACTAATAGAAAATTTACTTTTTTAACTGTTATATACTACTAGTATTTATTAGAAAATAATATTTAAATTCTCTATAGTATGGTTATTACAAAATGCGTGAGTTTGTGGACATTATTATTTGCACAGGTTTCATCCGTTGTACGGTTCAAACTCCATGAAATGGACCGGACCGGTCTGGTTTGTTTGGTTTGCCGGTCGAATCGGTCGGTCCGCTCTAGTTTTTACATTTGCTGCTTATGTTCTTATTTTATTTAGAGTGATATAATAACATGTTGCAAAGTCTAGAGTTATAGCATACTGGATGCAGTGAAATTTGATTTACCTTTAGAATCGGTTTTGAAATACCTGTGTATTAATGAAATTTTTTCTAATGGTGGTTGTCGCAGCAGAAGTTCCTATTGTCGCAGATGGTGAATTTGCCATTGGTATGGAGTTCAGTTCCAGAGAAGTTGTTATTAAGGCGGTAAAAGAGTATACGATACGACAAAGCGTAGACTACCGGGTGTATGAGTCTGAGCCGTTGACATTTTATGCCAAGTGTACATAGTATGGGTCAGGGTGTGATTGGGTTATCAGGGTTAGCATGATCAGTAGGAAGTACTGTTGGGTTATAAGGAGATATAATGGTAGTCACACCTGTACCAGAGCCACCATTTCACAGGATCATTCGAAACTGGATTCTATCACAATTGCAGAAGCAATAAAGCCAAATTGCGTTTGCTATTGTGGAGGGAGAGACTTCTGATGCATGGCATTTTTTCCTTAGTAACCTGCGTCAACATGTTGTAACTCGAGATGGTGTCGGTCTAATATCCGACAGGCACGAGTCCATCAATGCAGCTGTGGAACGCAGTAACGGAGCTTGGTCACCGCCTAGAGCTTTTCATATGTTTTGCATCAGGCATATAGAGTCAAATTTTCTGAGGAAGTTCAAGGCCCCGTACCTCTAAAAATTGGTCGTCAACATTGGTAACCATTTAGTAAATTTAAGCAAATTATTAATAGATTCTTCCTTAGATAATTCTATTGAAAATGATTACTTTTCTTTCTATTTGTTGTGATCTACCAGGTTATTCGAGAACGGTGCGGGAGTACAAAGTGCGTTACCAGCAGTTACGGAAACGTGGCAAGGCGTACACAAACTGGTTAAACCGAATTCCTTGCGAATAGTAAGCATTGGCCTTTGATAGTGGGTACCGATGGGGTCACATGACGACGAATCTAGTGGAGTGCATCAATTCAGTTTTGAAGGGTGCACGCAATCTTCCCATTACTGCTCTTGTGAAGGCAACATTCTACAGACTAAACGAGTTGTTCAGATATCTATATCGTCGGTCACCACGCTCCCAGTTACGCCACCTAATATGATATTTTCAATTAGCTCAACTGAATCTTAAATATCAAGAAACGGGTACATTGTAACATAATATTACCTATTAGCTAGTGGAAAGCTGCGGGGTTCTCTAGGAAGCGGTGATAGATACGGCAGTCGGATCCAAGCCCAACCGAGCAGAAGTGTTAGTGGTCCATCTATTTCCTTACAGTTATAGCGAGATGCCCTACATAGGGCCCTGTAAAGGTGTGCTAGACATGCCGAACCCCAGCTATACTGTCCAATATTGACAAAATCACGAAGCAAGGGTAGAAACTTCTAGTGCACGCCTGCCCCAGACTTATCCCCAAACAATATCGTCCCAATCAGCAACATAATGTGGCACCTCACATACCTTTGTATACTGATTTCATCAGTCAATTCTAAATTCTCTTTTAGATTCCGCAGCCATGTCAGTTTGATGCAGCTAGATCGACAGTCCTCCTTACGCGATGCAACACCAAATTGAAGCAAACACTCCGCCTCCATGGCTTCAAAACTACTCATTGTCATTCCTGTAACTGGAAGACCATCTGTGGGAAGACCAAGAATTAGAGCCACATCTTCAAGAGTCACGGAACATTCACCAATGGGAAGGTGGAACGTATGTGTGTCCGGGTGCCAACGTTCGACTAGAGCATTTACCAATGCTTTCTGACACTGCACTATCCCAATCTGAGATACATGATAGAAACCGGTAACTCATAGATGCTCCTCTATCCTATTGTTGTACCGATCCGGAGGAACTGGATGGTTACATGTCAACATTCTTAATTTCTGCAAAAAAAAAAAAATAACAAATTACTAGTCAGATAAACAACAATAATTACTAACCTACCATCATCAATCATTTTAATGAATCCTTACATAACTAATTATTCTAACTTCTAAAATTATTTAATTAATCCTTAAAATTCTATTCACAACTGCAAATAAAAATCATTACTAATACATATATTGCTAATAAAAATTCTCAACCATATTGTTACAACATCTAGAATTAATTTTAATATTAATGACTCATCTGTTAAATATTTTTTCCTCAACAATAAAAAATATAAACAACCAGTATATGCCATCACTCATATTCTAATAATGGTAACAATTAACTTGCTAATAACAATTATGACAATTAAAAAAATTTATACATTCTCATAATAAAAAATCTAACATGCCTTAATTAGAATAATCATACTACTCATTCAACATTAACACTATCTCACAATAACAATAACATTAACATCAACTTCTCCATCAGTAACAGTTATAGTTAGTTAATTGTTTAAAAAAACATTTAAATATTAACATTTAAATATTAACAGTTATAAACTAAAAAAAATTACATTCTACACTTAAAGTAACCATTCCCTGTTTAGTTATCTTTTTTTATTACATTCGGAAGTCTTCAGACCACAATAATAATAACAAATTTCACTATAATAATATTTATAATTAAAAATCTGTAAAATTTTTTTTTGAAAAATTTAACAAATGTTGAAAAATTAGTAATAATCATTCAAAAAAATTTTAAAAAAATTTACATAATCAGAATCATTGAGATAATGAATAATGTGAAGCTCAGATCGATCAACATCTTTAACTTTATATTTTTTTGGCATGATTGTTTATCCTCCACCATGCAAAGCAACCAGAGAAAAGGAGAAGAAGATGACCCTGAGAGCGAAATGTGAGAGAGACTGAATTGAATTCGGATGGAGAGAGAGAGTTGAGGGGTCTTTGTTGGTTTCAGGGGGCACCGTTCGGGGTAAAGCATCAGCGCGACGCGTGTCAAGTTTTGGAATAACTCGGACCGTGCGATAGGTTAAAGAGAAATCGGACGGTCCGTGACCTGGGACGTTCTCGGAGGGTCCGAGTTGCAGCCTTCACGGAGCCAAATCCACGCTACTCGGACCGTGCGTTTTGTATTTGGAACTCGGAGGGTCCGAGTTGTTCGTCCCCGACACCACAATTTTGTGAAGCACTTCCCACCCTCATATCAGAGTTCTACACCATCCTTGGCTCCATATGTAAATTAAAAAGTGCAATAACTTCCATTCTGTCACTGCAAAGAAATAAATTGTTTAGTTAATTACTTTTCCATTCTGCTGGTCCAGAAGTAAGTAGCAAAACAACTTATTATTTTTATTTTAAAAAATCTCAAAACTTATGTATAAATCATAATTTAAAATTATTACATACCTACATTTACATATTAAGAAAACTCTGGTGCATGCATGGCCTCCAAATCCAACGACCACATGAAAGTCGGCTGCTCAAACGGCTGCTGGTTTGCTAGTGCATTTACCACATCGGTCACATCTGCCACCATAGCATCGTCAGCTTGATCTTCGTCTACACTCGGATCAACGACCTCATCATAGTTACTTTCAAATTCTTCCTCACTATTAATGTTGTAATCTTCCAATTTAATATCTCAGTCCGCTGCAGATTGCTTGAACTCAATATACAGTTTGATGAACGATATTCGAGACCGGCTTTCAAGATACACTAAAAACATTTCTTGCATGCTCGCTTTATCGGTCACGTATTTCGTTTAAAATTGAACGAACCCACCAAATACAGATATAGGATATCTGTACAGAATACACGACACTCTCCTAGATATTTGAGAATCCATCTTCTCACAAATCACATCTTTTAATTCTTCAAATGACAGTGTGAATGAAATTATAATATCTAATAGATTTTCACACACAAATTTTACTCTTTGAGATGTTTGTAATAAAATTTGGTCATGATAATACACTTTTAATCTCACACTATCATCCATGATAATAGAGAAGAAGAGAAAGACAGAAGCGAGCTTCAGAGATTTTAAGAGTGTAAGAAGAAGAAGATGAAGTGGGTAATTCGGTTTTGGGTTGGTTATATATGAAACTGAAATCGAACCGTCCAACCGTTTTTTTTATGGTTCAAATTTTTTTGAACACTTAAGTCGGACAGTCCGATTAGTGGAACGGCCTGCCAAAAAAATTGTCTGCTAAAAATCGGTGGGTCTGATTTCATTGTTCAGCAAAAATTTTGTCCTGCAACGTTAAAATCGGTTGGTTCGATTTCTTTGGACAAACAAAATTTCACTCTCCTTGTATGAAAATCGATAGGTCCAATTTCTTTGTAATCAGATATACATCCACCACAAATCGAACGGTCTGATTGTGTCCCCTCTCACCTACAAGAAATCAGATCATCCGATCAACAATATAAAACTCCCCTAAATTTTATAATCCGGTGTTACACCAAACTAGATGTCATATACAAAAAAATTAGCCCAAAAATAATAAAAAAAATCACACATTTTTTTACAATATAAAAAATTTGAGAAACTTCTTTAAATGTTGGATATGAAATTTTTTTTGGTATTATTCTCGACGATAAAGATGTGTAATATTAAACAGTGAGGTAGTGGGTTGTATTATTTGAATTTTTTATTTTTATAAATTAAATAAATGTAATAATTATCGAAATAAATAGTTTAAAAAATATTCATGAAATAAATATTCTTCTCTTATCTTATTTATACTGTAAACGAGATAATTTTACAGATATTTTGTTTACAGTGTAAACGAGATCAGACAGATAGGGATGGCAAAATTTTTCGAGACGCGGGGATCCCTGTGGAGACTGCCCCGAATGGGAATCCGATTGTGGGGAATTTTCCCCGCAGGGATGGGAATGGGGGACAAAATTTTTCCGAAGCAGGCGCGGGGACCCAAGCGGGGATCCCCGCCCCGTCCCCGCTATTCCCCGAAATTAATGAATTCCTTAAATTATCCTTAATAGTTTATTTCTCATATATGTTTTTTAGTCATTTCTCACACACACACATATATAGAAACCCAAAACTCCTATTCTTTATTTGCATAATCCTTCTTCAATTCAGAGATCCTAAGGCTGTCCATACTCCATCCAACCTCTCTGCAGCCACCCCCTCGTCACCATTCTCACCGCATCGTCACACCTCACCGTGCCATCACCCTTACCGTGTCGTAATTTCTATTTGCGGCGTTCCTTTTCGTAACTCTACCGTCGTGTCCATTCTCTTCTCTGTTTCCGTGTCTCCCACCTCGTCCACTGCTTTTTCCTTTGGCTTGTCGTTGCGTCCCCCCATTGCGTTATTTCGAAATAAGTCACCATCGTGTCATTTAGACTTTTTGTATAAAATCTTGCAGTTTTTGTATAAGATAGATACTTGCAGCTCTATTCATATGGAAATTAATAATTAGTTAGAACTATTATGTAGATGGAGAATGTGGTCCCCGCGGGAAATGGGGCCCGTGGGGAATGGGGCGGGGATGGAGAGCAAATCTGAGGGCGGAGATGGGGAGCAGGGAGGCATCCCCCGTCCTCGCCCTACCCCATTGACATCCCTACAGACAGGTGGACGTGACACGTGTATATCTCGTTTACAGTGTAAATAAGATACATGTATTTTTTTAAAAAAATTTGAAAATAATAATATTAATAATCCAAACTTTTAGCATGTAATTAGTACATAAAAAGGTTGGTAGAAGAGATTAAAATGGATATGTTTGATTAATTAGTACTCAAAAAGAGTACATAAAAAATTTTAGATTAAAATATGATCCAATTGGATTGATTTAAATTTGAAAAATAAAAAATTCATACGTGTTGAAGGAAAATTCTATGATGAGAATAAATACGGTAATTGTGCCCACTCTTAAAAATTGAAAGATGGGAAGCGTGAAGTTGATGCACGATAAATAAAACAATCATTTGCCAATTGTTAAGAGAGGTTGATGGCCTGCGATAGTGGGAAGAGAATTGAAACAGTTATCTCGCACGTGGATAGTGGGAGATAACGTGAGAGATAACCGTTTCAGTTCTCTTCTCATTATCCCCATCAACCTTTCCTAACAATTGCCAAACGGTTATCTCATCTTTCTGTGTTTTATTTATCGTACATCAACTTTACGGCCTCCTATTTTTTCATTTTAATCTCTTCTACCATATTAAACCATTCTTCTACTTTAACCCATGACAACAACAAAGAAGTCTCACAGCCCACAAATTCAGCCCAACAGAATACATAAATTCAATTATAATTTTAGTCTTTATTATGTTTATCTTATCTTTAGTTGTTCTTATCTTATCTTTATTTGCTTTTATCTTTTATAGGACAATGCTCTATATATATTTAGTTTTACCGTCATAGTTTACAACACACACTTCAGTACAATTCGATCAATCAACAATAAATAAAAGTTCTTTTCTTTGCTTTTCCTACTCTTTCACAATTTTATGTACTAATTGCATGTTAAAAGTTTGAATTATCGATATTATTAATATTTTTTATTATTTTTAATTTTTTTAAAATACATGTATCTCGTTTACAATGTAAACAAATTAATTAATTTATAATTATATTTAATTAATTTTATTTATTTTTAATTTATAATATTTGATATTAATTGTTTCTCACCCCAAATTAAAATTTTGAATGATACGTTGGAGAAATAGGGGTGGAGATCACTTCCTTTTTTTTTTTAAATTTATAAAATAGAAATTCGCTAATAGCAAGAAGGGGTTTTCTCTTTTCTTATTTTAATTTTAGAAAATCATATCATGCAAAGCGAGAAGAGTTTTGGTTTTATTTTTTAAATAAAAAGAATAATTTGGAGAAATTAATATGACATTTTCAGACATTTGTATAGTGCAAAAAATTCACTTTACCAATTAAAAACATTTTAAAAATGACTTAATATGATATTCGATTCACTGGATGATAATTTTATTTTCTACGTAAAAATACAATTTTACTTTTTTATCAACAGAAGAATTTCACTCAGTGGAACCGATGCGGAAATTGAAACTAATTAAGATATTCGCTCTCATGCCCAGATTTATAACAGCACTAATAAATTATCTATCTTTTTCGTATCATAATATGTGAGTCTCGCAACAAAAACTTATATAAATTTGTATATATAAACAATATGTTCTCTTTAAAAAGTTGATTTTCATATCATTGTTTTACTAAAAGCACACTTTAAATACTAATAACTTCACACACCTTTAATATTATCACAAATAAAATATATATTACCCGTATTATATTACTTTTATTTTTATAATTAAAACTCTCATCATATTACTACACTCTTACAGTACTATATATATTACTACATTCTTAATATTAGAACTCACATTTATGCCAATAAAGAATGTTTGCTGCGAGAAAAAATAAGAAAAAAGGTGGGATTTATATATACACAGTTTGGCTGTGTAAGGGATAGCTACACGCATTGTTATGACATACATGTGTTTCCATCAAGCTCTTCTTGCAAGGCATGGGAACCTTGGAGATCAGAAGTAGCACAATCCCAATTAGCTCTACGACACGTGTCATAATGTCAGCATTAGGTGCTCATTGTTTGCGAGAAGTTATGCGCACTCATGCACACGTTCATCTCACTTAGGGGGTGGCAATCATAGTAGCTAGAATCTCGATTTAACTCTTAAAATCTTCCGATATTACGATTTTAAATGAGTTTATCGATTTTACAAAATTTGTATTAAATCTGACGATTTTACGATTTAAATCTTGTTAAGATTTTACGATTTACGTTTTTTATTTATTTTTTCGATTTCACGTAAAATCTCGATTTTCTCTACCTTGACTGGCAATGGAACAGATAGGGTAGATTTTTGTCTTATCTAATTTCAATTCGTTATTAAATAATTCGTATAGAATCTATTTCACTTTTATCTGTGAATAGTAAAAAGTTGAATCCTAATTTATTTTTATAATTATTAAAATTTAACAAATAAAATTAAATATTAAAATTTATATAACCATCATCATATAAACAACATAAATTAAAATAACAATTTAAATATAATATAATATTAATAATAATTTTATTAATTATTTTATACATATTATATCAGGACA
>NC_029789.2:22480261-22487781 GCF_000816755.2 Arachis ipaensis
CAGGACATATATAGAGTGGATATTTATCTACTCTGAACAGATAGAAGTAGTGGGTACTTGCAGATTTAAATAATATTGTCATCTCAAATGTTATTATTGTTTCACTTATAGCACAATGCCAACAATAAACCAATATATAAATGATTTCAGTGTTTTTTCATGTTTTATTTCTAGTTTCATATCTCTTTTTCTCTTTCTTGTTTACCTTTTATTTTTTTTGACGTCACTCAGGAATGGATTTATTCATTGGGGAGTGAAAGAAACTGCCCCAATAAAATTTCAAAAATTCTTGAGTAGTTCTTTGTGAAATGTCTTAATTATTCTCATTATAAAATTAATTTTGATCCCACTCCAATTAAATTCCTAACCCTTCTTTTGCTCCCCCAATTTTTTTCATTGCTCCAGCCTCTGCAGTCTGCCTTCACTACAATAAATATGGCTTTTAGCAACGCCAAATTTTGCAACGCCTTAAAACCATTCTCTTAGATAGTTTTAGACAACGGTTTTTTGTAGTGTTATTGTTGAATTCAATTTGTCATTATTTTATAGCAACAAATTAAAACCGTTCTCTTTGACTATTTTAAAGAACGATTTTATAACCGTTACCATGAATTATTTTTCAGCAACAATTTTTTTTGTTTAAATAATTGTACAAAAGAAACGCATTAAAACCGTTGCTGAAATGCTACACTTTAAAACCGTTCTATTAGATGGTCTTAGACAACGGTTTTTACAGTGTTGCTCTTGAAGTACATTTTTTCATTACACTATAGTAACAAAATAAAACCGTTCTCTTTGACTCTTTTAAAGAACGATTTTACAACCATTACAACAATTGTTGCTACTCTTCCTCCCTCTACCGCCCTAACCGACGCCTTCAGAATCAGAGACGTCATCGAACCGCAGTTTACCAGGAAGCCGGAAATCGCACCATCATCGCAAGTCACCAGGAAGCCCTAAATCAAAACTCACCATCGTCGCGCCATCATCGTCGCTGCATCCTTCCCAAAATCGTCGCTGCCTCCTCCTTCCCAGCGTCGCTGAGTCTCTCCTCTCCGCGGCGTCGCTGCTTCTCCCTTTTCCGCGGCTTCAGTGCTTCTCCGTTCTCTGCGGCGTCTTTACGTCTTCTGCTTCGCTGCTTCTCCCCTGTTCTGCTTCGCTGCTTCTGCTTCACTGGGTTGTGCTTCGCTGCTTCTACTTTGCTGCTGCTGCTTCACTGCATCGGCCATTTGTGGGTTGTCATCTGTGGTAAGTGTTCTTCTTCTCTGATTTTCTGTTGCTTAGTTAGGGCTTGATTGGCTGTTGGGTATTTTCTGTGGTATTTTCTGTTGCTTAGTTAGGGTTTGATTGGTTGTTGGGTATTCTCTGAAAGTGGTGATGTTTGTGAACATGAACAAGAAAGGTGTTGAATGTTGACTAAGTTTCTGTTCTGCTTTGAATGTTGTTCTGAGTTTCTGTGTACAAGAGGATGTGACTTTAAATTTGTTTTTAATTAATTGAAGTATTCAATAGCTTAATCATGTTCATGAGATTGGTTCAGTTGGTTCTAACAGATTTTTCTACTCTTACATAAAAGAAGCAGAATTTTTAACGAACTCAATAGTGAAAAAATCTTATTAGAGTTAACTGAATCAATTCCATGAATATAGTTAAGTGGTTGATTACACTAATTAATTATTAAAAACAAATCTAAACTGTTAGTAATAGTTTCCTTCTTTCTATTGTGCTTAACTGCTTATCCATTTTTTAGTATATAAATTTTCTTTTGGGATAACTGAGGCAATTCTATTGCCAACCAGTGTGTGGTTGTGACCCTGTTCTGGTAGAATACAAGCAAATTTATATAATATTGGACAGTTGCAATTTTTAACACATACTGTGATCTGTATTGTTTGGGTGGGAGCTAAAAAGTCTTGTTTTCTTAAAAGACTGAATTTTAATAATTCTATTGTTTATGTTTATGTTTATGTTTTGCATCTTTGTTTATCTCTATCCAATGGCTGTTTAGTAGGTTTGCATATAAAATCTATGGGTAATGACACCTCTACTGTGCCACCATCTGCTATATGCATGCAATGCAGTTGAAGTATTTTCTTTTTCTTTTTTGATTCATTGTGCTATTAAATTATAGAGATATGCTTAGCAGCTTAGCTATGGTTTTTTTATTTTAATTTATTAACCCAATTTTGACTAGTTGGGTACTGTTTGATTTTTTAGTTATATATCACTTTTCTTAGTTTAATTAGTTTGTTCAGTTTTTGTTAAATTAGTCAGTTTAGTTATGCATGCTTAGTGGATTATAGGTGGTTAGGAAATTTTATCTAAATTGTAGTGGATTTAGGTTGAACTTTTTGGTTGCTGCTGATGCCTTTTATGAATGGTTTTCTGAGCTGTTTTAATTGACAAATGATGGTTGTTGCATTACTGTTTCAAATTATATAGTGCTGCTTTATCCTTGTTAATGGCTGATTTCATGTCTTGTTTTGATTGAGTAATGATGATGATGGCCTTATTATGAGCTGTTTTATTAGTGCTGATTTGATTTTAGTGAGTTCATATGGGTTAATTTTGCTGTTTGTTTAAATTCAGAAACGTCCTATTTACTGTCATAATGCTGCCAAAATTTCTAAAAATTTGTGTGTTAATTGAATTTCAATTTGTGAATTGAATTTGGTAATTTGTTACTTTAGTTTTATTCCGTGACCAAATTCAACTCAAAAGGTTAATTTAATTTGTCTTTTTTTTTTTCAATTAAATATCTTATAAATCAATAAGAGGGATGGAATATAATTAGTATCTTTGTATAGAGACAACAGTGAAGAAAACACGAGGACCTACACAATGCTTGAAGATTCATGCAAGACAGTTGGAAGATAGAGAAGAAATTACTCTAGATATTGAAGGAGAGGCAATTGGTCCTACTGATGAAGCTGTAAACAACTTGAGCAAATTTTTGGGCACAATGGCAAGGAATTCAGATTTTTGTCCATTAATTTACACAAATTGAAAGGGGATTAAAGTTATAGAAGCCATTTGGGAATATGTTCAAGTGAGAATATTAATTTTTGGTATTTTGAATGTGATTGTGGATCTTACAACAATTTTTATAAGTCAAATTTGATGAAAAATGTTTAATTATTTTTCTTTAGTGACTTTATTCAAATAGTTTAGATTATTTATTGATTTTAAATAATTAAAAAAATGAAATTAATTTCATTCACGAGAAAACTACTATTGTAAATAAAGAATTATATATTACAAAAAACCGTTGTCAAAAGTTACAAAGGACAACGGTGTTAAAACCGTTGCCAAAAAACGACACCAACGGTAACGCTTTAAAACCGTTGTCTTAGATGACTATAAAATGGCAATGGTTTTAAAACCGTTGCTAAAAAAAACTAATGGTAACGCTTTTAAACCGTTGTCTTAGACAACTATAAAATGGCAACGGTACAAAAACCGCTACCAAAAAACGACACCAACGGTAATGCTTTAAAATCGTTGCTGTTGTGGATAACAAAACTACCACAGTTTATAACCGTTGCCTATCCAGGTACGGTTTTAAACCGTTGTATCATGAAAAAGAACGGTTTAAAACCGTTGCTTCCTGAGTAACGGTTTGAAGCCGTTGTTTAAATTTTTTTTCAAAACCATTGCCTATACCAGTAACTTTGGCAACGGTTTTTTGGTTACCGTTGCCTTAGGTGAAAAACCGTTGCCTTTGAGCATTGGCAACGGCCGCATATACCACTGGTCAAAAACTGTTGCCAAAGCGTTGCCTAAAGTTTAGGGAACGGTTTTTCAATCTACGCGAAAAGCCTTGTTTGTTGTAGTGCTTCCTATCTCCAGAGACCAGAGCCATTGTTGGCTTGCTGCCACGTGCTGCCACTCCGCGTCTCAGCTAGTGTCACGACTCTCTCGCTGATGACGTCTTCGCCCTCCTGTCTCTAGAGTTACTGCCGCGTCTCCGCCAGTGTTACTAGCTCATTGGCTCTGTCAATTTTCCCTTGCATCGCCGCGATTCTTCCGCCGTCCCGCGTGGCTTCGTCGGTTTTTCCTTGTATCACCGCCGCGCCGCGTCTGGTGGAGTGGTGGTTCTGCCTTCTTTTTTAGTGATCGGTTCTTCTTTCTTCTTCTGCAAACACAGTTTGCGATCCTCTTCTCTCTTCGATCTTCAGCAGAGAACGCCTTCACTTGCTGCCTGCTGCCGCTGAGTACCACATCGCTATTGGGTTCTGCCTTCTAGAGTTCAACTGTTCAGATTCAGTCTTGAATTATTCTTGGTACATTCATAAATCACGATTCACCGAAACTGATATCTGCTTGCTTCATTGCTTATTCGCTTATTTGCTTTATTGTTGTTTGATAATTGATACAGTTGGTTTGTTAATTGTGATTGAATTTGTTCTGATGATGTAATTGCAAATTTAGTTTCATTAATTTGTTTATTAATTGTTTTTAGTTAATTTATGCTCTTCTTTGATTTTATAGCAGTTTCTGTGGAAATTTTTTTTCGATGAGTTTGACTTACTGCATACTGTTCACTGTCAGTTTGGTTTTAAGGTGAGTACAGAAAAGGAGATTGGTTAGGTTTAGGTTTCTCTTACTGTTGGAAGTCCTCAATTATTTTATAGTTTTATTTTGCTAATTTTGTTTCCTTAGAGAAATTTTGGAATATGGTTAGAGTTTGAAGATTTGAGCATGTGATTAATTTTTGAAACTTTAGGGCTGTATGTTCAACTTGTGGAAATGATAGGTTTAACTATTTTAAGTATTATAGTTGATTGAAGGGTGTTCTCATTTTGCCTTTCTTCAGCAGAGAATACCTTTGTCTGCTGCCTGCTACCGCTGGACGCTGCACTGCTACTGGGTTCTGTCTTCTAGAGTTCAACTATTCAGATTCAGTCTTGGAATATTCTTGGTACATTCATGAATCATGATTCACTGAAATTGATATCTGCTTGCTTCATTGCTTATTCTCTTATTTGCTTCACTTAGTTTCATTAATTTGTTTGTTAATTATTTTTGTATATTGACTTACTAGGAATTAGGAATTTGGGATATTATTAGTTGTTGTTGTTGTTAGAAATTAATTTAAATGATATATGTTTATCAATTTTGTATTTATAATTTTATACTGTAATTTTCAATTTGTGTAGAATTGTGAATTTTTTTATTAATTAATTATTAATTTTTTTAGAATTCGATGTAGAGAGTCTTATAGCAGATCTAGGATAACGACCAAAGATTTCAAGTTATCACCCAAATGACAGAGACAAAGTTAGATGTGCATATTTGAAAAAAGGTCCTTGTCAACCAAGGACTCATGATTTTTCGCAAACTACATGTGGTTCTTCCTTTCAAAGATTTAATCCTAATTGGTTTGATGACTATAGCAACTGGTTAGAGTATAGTATATCAAAAGATGTTGTTTTTTGTCTTTGTTGTAATCTTATAAAATCCGAAACTGCTTTTGTAACTAATGACTTTTCAAATTGGAAAAAAAAAAGGAGAGACTACAAATTCATGTTGAGATTAGTGATAGCACTCATAATCAAGTTTGGAGAAAATGTGAAGCACTTATGCGACCAAAACAACACATCACTGCTGCTATTCAAAAACAATCTGAGCAAGCTAAAAAGAATTATCAAATTCACTTGACAGCAACAATTGATTGTATTAGATTTCTTTTGCGACAAGAATTGGCCTTTCATGGTAATGATGAGACAGATGATTCTGTTAACCAAGGAAATTTTTTGGAACTTCTAAACTTTCTTGCGCAACATAATGAAGAGATTGGTCGTACTTTCAAAAATGTTCATGAAAATCTTAAACTAATAGCACCATCAATCCAAAAAGACATTGTAAGAGCTGCTGCAAGGAAAACGACAAAAGTTATTGTTGATGATCTTGGGGATGAATTATTTACTGTTTTAGTTGATGAAGCTCGCGACATTTCTATTAAAGAGAAAATGTCAGTTTGCTTAAGGTATGCAAACAAAGTAGGACAATTTAGGGAGCATTTTCTTGGTCTTGTTCATGTTTTTAATACTAATGCTTTATCTCTAAATTAGCATTGGAATCATTATTAGAAATATATAATTTAAGTTTATCAACAGTACATAGACAAGGATATGATGGTGCAAGTAACATGCAAAGAGAATTTAATGGTTTGAAAATTTTGATATTGAAAGAAAATTCTTATGCTTTCTATGTACATTGCTTTGCCCACCAACTTCAGTTAGCTCTTGTAACGGTTGCAAAAAAAACAAGTTGAAATTGCTTTGTTTTTTAATTTGTTAACCAATTTGTGTAATGTTGTTGGAGTTTCGTGTAAAAGAAGAGATATGCTTCGTGATAGTCAGATGACTAAGACAATTGAAGCATTAAAAAGTGGAGAAATTTCTAGTGGGCGTGGTTTGAATCAAGAAACAGCTTTAAAAAGAGCTGGAGACACTAGATGAGGTTCACACTATGAAACTATACTTAGATTAATTTCTTTATTTTCTTCCGTGGTTAATGTTCTTGAATATGTTGAGGAAGATGGAAATAATTCAAAACAAAGAGCTGAAGTATGTCATTTATTGAATGTCATTCAATCCTTTGAATTCATTTTCAACTTGCACTTGATAAAAAATATCTTGGGAGTTACTAATGAGTTATCTCAAGCATTACAAAGGAACGATCAAGACATTGTAAATGCTATGGCATTAGTCAAAGTGTCTAAGCAACGGTTGCAAAATATAAGAGATGATGGTTGGTCTCTTTTACTTGACAAAGTCTCATTGTTTTGTGACAAACATAATATTACTGTTCCAATCATGGATGATATATTTGTATCGCAAGGAAGATCAAGACGCAAAGCTCAAAAGATATTAAATTTGCATCATTTTCAAGTTGAGATATTCTATCAAGTAGTTGATAGACAAATTCAAGAACTCAATAATCGTTTTACAGAGGTGAATACTGAATTGCTTCTTTGCATAGCTTGTTTGAATCCAAGACACTCATTTTCTGTATTTGATAAAGAGAAGTTGATCCAGTTAGCTCAATTCTATCCATTAGAATTTTCTTCCACTCAACTTTTGGCACTTGACAGTCAACTTGAGAACTTCATACTAGATGTGCGTTCTGATGATCAATTCTCAGAGTTAAATAAAATTGGTGCTCTTTCTCAGAAGTTAGTTGAGACTAAAAAAATTCTTGTTTATCCATTAGTGTTTCTTCTTTTGAAGTTAACTTTAGTTAGCAACTGCATCGATTGAAAGAACTTTTTCTGCTATGAACATCATAAAGAGTCGACTTCGTAATCGTATGGGAGATAAACTTTTAAATAATTATTTAGTGACATACATAGAAAGAGAGACATTTGATTGTATTGATAATGAAAAGATTATTCAATCTTTTCAAAATATAAAACCTAAAAGAATGAAATTCTAAATTATTTGTTATTATTTTAAATTATTATTTTATTATTTTAATTTATTGGTTAAATAATTTAAAAAATAATCATATTTATA
>NC_029789.2:22487804-22490100 GCF_000816755.2 Arachis ipaensis
AATTATGAAAATTATTATTATAGTATATATATTTTGTTCTAACGGATAAATTTTTTTAGATCTATCACGACATCACTGTCCAGGTGGGTAGAATTTTTACTGTCTAAGCGTTGACATTGTAACTGGATGATAAAAATTATAAAAAATAGTTACATGATAACCAAGTAAATAGTTACATGATAACCAAGTAAATATAGTTTATTTGTAAGAAAATGATAAAAATTAATTTGGAGGAGGATGCGAAAAATTCATGGTAGGAGTTGTAATATCATTATCAAATACACGAGCATTATGCGCAGTGCCTTCCATCCAGGTAAAGCAAAAATAAAGCACATGTTCCAATTACATACAGCCATTATATTTTGTATTGTATATCCTTTTCTTCCAATAAATTTGGGTTGATCACTTGGACTAACCACACATAGGATATGAGTACCATCAATTGCTCCTATAGCATTTTTAAAAAATGACCAATATCGTTGGTCATTTTTTATTTTGCTATGAACATTCTGAAACTTAGGATCCGATGGCTTAATATATTTAATAGATAATCTCAAGCAAGCAACCAATACCCAGGGACGGTTCTACGTACAGTGGTGTGGGGGCAAGCGCCCCCACTACAATTTGGATTTTTTTGAGTAGTATATAATAATAATATTTATTTGTCCCCATTAGATTATTAAATTTGACCTCACAATAATTTTTTACTCAACTTTTGATACTTAATCGTCAATTTAAAAAATTTATATTAGAAATTTGTTGGAATAATCAATTCTCAAATTTAAACGAAATTAGTATTCTTTTTTTAAAAATTAACTCAAAAAAATATTATTTATCTTCTTTTCAAATTAGCTTTAATTTTTGCATAGCAACTATATTAATTGAAAGAACTTTTTTAACTATAAATATCAATAAGAGTCGGCTTCTAAAAACATTATATTATAAAAGGATAAATAAGCAACACACAAATTTTTCTATTGTCTTATCCTAACATAACAAAAAATTTATGGACAAATTAAAATGGAGTATAATAATAACTTAACTAGTTTTGCATGAAAATCAAAATAAATAAATAAATAATTTTGCATGAATGGTAATGGATTATATGCTGTATGTTTGCGCCAATCTAACAATCTTTGCTCATATATTTTTAAGGATACAAACATTTCTCTAGCAGGTTTTTTTTTGTGACTTTTCTCTAGCAGGTTTAAACATCATAAATTGACAACAACGACTATAAAAATCGGGATCACTAGTGATCATTTCCATCTTTTGAATCTCAGCCATTACTTCCCCAATAAATGCACTGGATACTAAAAATGTGGACACAATAGTTGAGCGTGATTCAGATCCAGAAATAATTCTATTTATTGCATCTGCAATTTGCTTTGAGGCAGGAATTTTTAAAATTTTTCTTCTTTTTTGTTGTTTCACAAACCACATCTCTCTTTCTTTTTTACGTACTCTTTTGACTATTATTTTCTTGAGAAGAGCTAAGATTTATGTGTTGAAATTCAGAACTAACTCCCATACTAGCACATATACCTTCTTCATTATCTCCAGAACCTTCTTAAATAATATAGTTAACTCATCTTTAAAAGGAAGTCTTTTATTTCTGAAATTTTCATATAAGGATTTTTCTGCATGTGTACAACTAATCAACACAAGATTTATTACCAAAATTAAAGTTAAAATTTTTGCTTTAATAATAAGTTACTACGTACCAATTATTTTCTCTCCCACCATTCATTTGGTGTATCAACGGTATGTTTAGTATAATTCCATCCTAAACACGTTTCTTTGCCAAAAAGCTTGTACCATGCTGAACCATTCCTTCTTAAGATTGTCCCACTTATTTTTCAATTGAATCTTATCATATTATTTTTCAGTTTTTTCATTAAATTGAGACAAAGCATCCTTCCAACCTTTTTTTTGTAAGAGTGATTTTACTGTTTAGCAACTTGATCTAAACATGTTTGGATAAATTATTTAGCAGTCTCCCTTTGTGAAATATGTGATTATGTGCATCTTTTTTATAGAAGAAATGAAGTGTACAGTTAGTAGATATGGAATAAATTTCTTATCTAATTCCTTCAACGGTAATTAACCTTCCCGCAAAAGCTTGAATTTTTAGCTTCACGTGAACGTACGTTTAGAGGTGAAAGCACTTATGGGTTAGGGGTTCCAAAAAGTTGCCAAACATGACAATAGGACGTTCAAGACGCTCAAACGGGCTTTTCTATTTTTATTTGGTTTTTTAAAAAATAAAATTTTATTATTGAAAAAATGTAATTTT
>NC_029789.2:22490158-22490747 GCF_000816755.2 Arachis ipaensis
AGAATTGAATTGATTTTGAAAAGTGAATTCGAAATTCGATCTTGTCAAAAACAAAATCCGATCTAATCCAAATTAGAGCTATTTCAATTGACTTTCGATTTGAATTGGATTGAATAGTCGTTTTATTTAGATTGATTTAGATTTAAACACCTCTAATTTAATATTATGAGTGAAATTACTTTACAAATGAAAAAGGTTTTAGGAATGAGAAATTCTTATTTGCATAATAGAATAAATAAATTTTCTTTTAGATTAATTTATTTTTATTTTTCATTTCTTTCTTATATTTTAAAAAATTTGACAAACAAAATTATTCCATTAAAAATTTCTTATTTCATTAAATATATAAAAACATCTCTCTACCAATCGTTAATTAGAAGGGATAAGTATTGTTTTGGTCCCTAACGTTGAGGGTCAGAATCGAAATCGCCTCTGATGTAATTTTTGATTTAAAATCGTCTTTAATGTTGCATTTCATTTTAAAATCGTCCTTTTTAATAAATTTTTTTCTAAATGACAAAACTATCCTTCTTTTATAAATTGTTATTTTAAATAAAAAATATAAAATTAAAAAAAAAGAAAGAAAAGA
>NC_029789.2:22490784-22492820 GCF_000816755.2 Arachis ipaensis
AAAAGGGGAAAGGGAGAGGGGAAAGGGGAAGGGGGGACGGCGCCGGCGCTCCTCACCGCTGCTCCTCAGCTACTGCTCCTCACCGCCGCGTTCTCGTGTTCGCTCATCTTCCTTATCGTTGGTCCTCTTCCCTTCGCCCTCTAAACCCAACTCCCTCCATAACCGCCGTGCTTACATCTGTTAATCTCTCTCCCCTCTCTCCCTCCTCTGATTTGTGTTGGATTTTAATAACTTAATCGTGGCAAGGTCCTTATAATGCTTGGTCCTAGTTTTGATTTGTATGGTAGAGGAGGAGGCCGCTGCCATAGTCGCCACCACCAGAACCCCTCGAAATCTGTTCATTTGAATGGCAGTGAGCTTTCTACAGGAACGCAAGGTATCTGACCTCTGCCTTGGGAAACCACCATTGAGGTCCCTCTCTGCTTCCTCCAACATCGCACACGCCTTGGCTACTCTCAACAACTCCGAAGACAACTTCATTAGTGTTTGGATCGGACTTGCAATCATCGCAGCAAGAAGGAAGAAGAAGGAGGAGAGTGCTGTAGATGCGTTAGCAAAGTGTGCATGGTTGATGTTGTTTGCTTCCTTTCCAGGGAAGACAACCTCTTGTCTCCCTCTCAAGCTATCAAAGCTTCTCTTCCTGTTATTCTCACTCAACTGTTCTCTCTGCTTCTGCTGGAAATGTTAGACCTCATATTTTTCTTCAATTTTTTGAATCTGAAATTTTAACTCATAGTAGGTAAAGTAAATTTAGATTTTAATTACTGAGGCTTGTTTACTGGAAGCAATTGATATGATTCTCCAAGGAG
Source organism: Arachis ipaensis (assembly GCF_000816755.2). Classification (NCBI taxonomy): domain Eukaryota; kingdom Viridiplantae; phylum Streptophyta; class Magnoliopsida; order Fabales; family Fabaceae; genus Arachis; species Arachis ipaensis. Next base: position 22,491,594 of record NC_029789.2, read on the forward strand.
CACAGAATCTCGTGGTACCAATTATAGCAGCAACAAGAAAGAGTAGAATCTCAAGAAGAAAACAGATTCAGATTCAGAAATCATTGTCAACAAGCCAAAATAGGGGTAGTTTAGGAATAAAATTAAAAATTCTATTAAAAAGGACGATTTTAATACGAAAAAAACGTTAAGGATGATTCTAAATCGAAAATTACGTTGGGGACGGTTTCGATTCTGACCCTCAACGTTAGGAACCAAAACAATACTTATCCCTTAATTAGAATTAATACCTGTAGAGCTATCATATACAAGATTGCGAGAATCAAACCAGTAAAGTAACTGGTTTAATAATTTAATGGTTCAACCGAAATCGAACCGGAGTTCAATCGATTTAATTAAATATAAAATAATATTATTAAAAATTTAATATATAATTTTAAATATTTAAATTTAATAATTTTAAATTAATAAAATTTAAAATTTTACAATTTTACATAATAAATTATCCATAATTTAATATTAGAAGTTCACAAATAATTTTAACTTAGGAAAATCCATAACACCACAATCAGAAAATTAACCCAGCAAAAAAATTAACCATCAATAAAATTATTTCAAATAGTTTAACAAAATACCACCATTAATACAGTCATTTAACAAACAGAATAGTATCAACAAAAATGATATGAAATCAATCATCATAATTTATTCCAGTTTCATACAAAATTAATAAAAAAAACATAACAAAATAATCAGAAACTCAATAATAGAATATTTCAAGTTTAGAATCATAATAAACAGAAATTTAAAATCATAAAAATTAACAAGAGAAAAAAAAAATGAACAAGCGGGAGCTTATTGGTAGCGAAAGAGGAACCAAACATACGGTAACAGAGGAACAAAACAGAGGGCGAGGAAGGAATGAAACCCACGAGAGAGAAACTAAGCTAACAGCGAGGGAGGAAAGAAGAGACAGAGACAGGGATCGGGCAAACTGACCAACGGGGAGGAATCAAACTGATCGGGTTGAAGAGGAGACGAGTCGACGTAGAGATGTCTACAAGCTTCGATATGCAAGTCTAAAGGCGACGACGTAGAAGAGAAGAACTTCGATATGACCCTCTGTCTGTCATTGCTGACGGCAACGTGCATGGGGAGAAGGGTTCGGTGACCGCAAGGCTGGGCGCTGGCTGTAGCTACTGGTTAGGCATGAAGTCAGAGAGAGAGAGAGAGAGAGAGAGAGAGAGA
>NC_029789.2:22492839-22496610 GCF_000816755.2 Arachis ipaensis
ATTTCAAGTTAGTGGGTTAAGGTTATTGCTTTTGCTTGGAAGAGAGAGTACTTGAGAGAGGAAGGATTGAGATTTGGGAACATTTATTTTGTTTTTTGTGATAAAAAACTGAAATTAACCCGTTTTGGGAAAGGAGAGAGATTTTTTTTTAAAAAAAAATCTGAGTTGGTTAACTCTCTAAAAACTTGGCTGGTTTCGACAGTTTATTGGTTAATTGTTAGTTTGGTCGGTTTTTTGCAGAGTGGTTTGCCACATGAACTGAACCGGCCAGAAGATTGGTTCTCGATAAATTCTCTTGAACCAGTCGATCCTGTTTGAGTTTTAGAACATTGATCATATAGTAAAAGGTATTTACAAATTTGATTAATTAATATTATTATTAATGTTACTATTAATATTAATACCAACCGCTCATTTATTGTTAATTATAATAATAGTACATAGTACTATTTGACTAAAGGGATACAACCTTTTAAGAATGCTGTATGTTGAAACATTATACCTTTGACTAAAGAGACACAACTCTTTAAGAATGATATATGTTTGAAACATTGTATTTATTGACAATAGAAGAGTCACAACAATTTATGTACGGGACAAATTATAATTACTGTGTACAATATATATATAAATAAAACCTTGTCCACTATTTAATAGATACTAATCAAGTGTGTATTTTAACTATTAAGAGATTTTCTTGTTTAAGAGAGTTAAAAATTTCTTATTATTGCTAATTAAAAAATTCATAGGTTTCATTATATCCTAGGAGAGTATTATCATCAACCCTATAGCAACTATGTGTGGAGACAAATATCTCTCTAAAAAAATGATTTAATCGTGCTTTAAAACCAAAACACAATTAAAATTTTGTCATCTTCATATCATTTTTTTTTTTTAATAATTTTAGAGAGATATTTTGAAGATGGCTCAAGATCAAAACACCACGTTCAAGGTCATGAATCAAGAGCTTGTCAAATTGGACCGCTTTGATGGAATGAATTCCAACCTTTGGAAGAACAAGATGATGTTTCTTCTTTAAGTTCTCAATCTTGAATATGTGATTGACTCAAAGACTACACCAATTGCTGATGTCGTTGAAAATTCCACATCGGAAAAAAAAAAAGAAAAATGTTACTCAATTAAAGAAGAAACATGAAGAAGATACGTTTGCATGTCGAGGTCATATTCTCAACACTTTATTCGAACAACTTTATGATCTCTACATGTTAATTCAATCACCATTGGATATTTGAAAGTCTTTAGAAAAAAAGTACAATACTAAAGGACAAAGAACATATAAGTTTATTATGATAAAATACTTTGAATTTATTACGAATGATACTATGCGTGTTATGGATCAATTTCAGGAATTACAAATCCTTGTAAGTAGACTTCGTGATCTACAAGTGGTGATCTCTGAATCATTATAAGTTGGAGCAATTATTTTAAAATTGCCTTCATCTTGGAATGGCTACATGAAGAAACTTTTACATCTTGGTGAGAACTTCACAATTGAAAAATTACTAAGGCATATATATATAGAGGAGGAAACTCGAAAACATGATATTGTGTATCTTTCTCAAAATTTTAAAGTGAATCATATTGGTGAAGACAAAACCAATAAGAGAGAGTATTATCATTGTCACAAGAAAGGACATTATATCAAAGAATGTAAACTTCTGAGAAAGGAAGCACCACAAACCATACCTTAGTGGATATGGTTAATTTAATGTTACCAAATGCAAAATTATCTTATAATTTGTGGGGTGAAATATTATTAACATAATGTCATATACATAATAGGATACCATCAAAACATAGAAATATTTCTCTTTATGAAATTTAGAAAGGAAGAAAACCTAATTTTAATTATCTAAAAGTACGTGTGGGGATGTTTAACCTTTTATCAAGTTCTTAATTAAAAGAGAATCAAATTAGGGCCAAGAGTCATAAAAGACACTTTCATAGGATATGCTCACAATTCTAAAGTATATAGAATATTAGACTTAGTATCTAATGTAGTTGTTGAATTAAGAGAGATAGAATTTATTAAAAATAAATTTATCAATGATTCAATTTCTAGTTCAGAATATTCCAAAATGATATTAATATTTTACAAGAAATAAATAATAAAAAAATAAACATCTAAACGACAAAGAATTGATTGAACTAAGGAAGAGATTGAGAGTGAGAAAAGAAAATAACTTGGGTCTAGATTTTATTTCTTCTCAGGTTATCGCCTTTTTAGTAGAAGGAACTGGGAATTATATGACAAACAATATTTCTATTGTGATGAACATAGAGGGTGATTCTCAAACGTTTAAAGATGCTATGACTTCAAGGGACCCTGCCTTTTGGAAAGAAGCAACAAATGATGAATAGACTCAATATTGTTAAATAATACTTAGATCTTGGTTGATTTGCCTTCAGGATCAAAGTCTATAGGATATAAGTAGGTATTTTAAAGAAAGTATAACATTGATAGTTCATTACAAAATTTTAAAAGCAAAGTTAGTGGCCAAGGAGTTTAGACAACAAGAAAATCTAGACTATTTTGATACCTACGCTCCTGTAGCAAGAATAACTTTTATTAGAACTCTTATAGCATTAGCATCCATTCACAAGCTTCATATACATTAAATAAATATTAAAATAGCTTTTCTAAATGGAGATCTTAATGAAAAAATTTATATGGAGCAACCAGAAGGTTATGTGCTACCCGAAAATAAAAATAAAAGTGTGTATATTAATTAAGTCTTTATATGGCTTAAAATAAGCACCTAAACAATGGTATGAAAAATTTGATTCAGTGGTGTTATCAAATGGCTTCTCATATAATAGTGAGAATAAATATATTTACTCAAAATTTACTAAGAATTATGGAGTAATCATTTGTCTATATGTTGATGATATGTTAATCATCGGAACAAATTTAGAAGAAATTCGTATAACGAAGGAGTATCTAACTTTTAAATTTAAGATGAAAGATTTGACTGAAGTTGATACAATATTAGACATAAAGGTGCATAACAATGAAGTTGGGTCTCAAAGAAACAAACATGTATTACACATTCTACTATGGAGGTTGAATTTGTAGCTTTATCAGCCGCAAATAAAGAAACAAAATGGTTAAGAAATTTGTTATATGATATAAAGTTGTGGCCACAGCAAATGATAGCCATATCAATATTTTGTGATAGTGAATTAACCATGTCTCGAATATATAATAAGGTTTATGATGGAAAATCTACACATATAAGTTTAAGACATGAATTTGTGAGGCAATTAGTAGATAATGGTATAATTACCATCAGTTATGTAAGACCTCAAAAAAATTTAGCAAATTTTTTAACTAAAAGTTTGTCAAAGGATAAAATCAAAGAAATTACTGTTAAAATGGAATTAACACCTATTATTGTTAAATGATGAAAACTCATATTTATTCTAGTAGACCACTAGTTTCAAGGTTTAATGGGTAATAACAAGTTATTTAGCAATTTGAGCACTAAGATATATGATTTAGTGTCATGTACAAAAATCGGAGGGTGAGTTAAAATTCTTAATGAAATGATAATCTTATTCACCACTTATATGAATATAGGAGTGGTGTCGCTTTAATCGAAAATTTTAGAGATTTTATTTTCGTAAATATTCATGAAATCAAGATGAGCACAATATCATATAAATGCTTAAAATTATAGACTCTTGAACATGAAAATATAAGTAATGTGTCGATTTTTTGTACTAACATATGAAATATAATTTTAAGTG
>NC_029789.2:22497399-22499110 GCF_000816755.2 Arachis ipaensis
TATTAATTATAATAATGGTATATAATTTTATTTGACTAAAAAAATACAACTTTTTAAAAATAATACACTTTTTAATTTGAATGTGGAGACTATAATTGAGTAGAACGGAGTTATGGGGAGTAGGGGTGCTTAACAAAGGTGTGGTGTCAGTAACGAAGAAATCAGACAGTCCGCGTTGATAGTGAGTAGTCGGACGGTCTGATTTAAGCTGCACAAATCGAACCGTTCGATTTGTACCCCCATTCACATGTCGCGCATGCAACTAAGCGAGATGGTGATCCCCTTTAAGCCAACAAAACCCCGCCTGAAGCCCCACTCTTCATTGTGTCTCTTTCTTCACTTCGTTCTCCACCCATCTAGCAACCATTTTTTTCCATTTTACCACCTTTTTCAACCTTTGAAAAAAAATCAATTACAATGTCAAAGAAACAAAATTATAAAAATGTTGATCGTCCTGAACTTCATATTATCAATTATCTCTGTCATTCTAATTATGTAAGTTTGTTTTTATTTTTTTTATATATCTAAAATATTATAAATAATGTTAAGAATGTGCCTCCCGTGCTCGGGGGAGGCGCCGTCGCGACGGAATCCCGGCGACAGCAACGGTCGCCCCCGAGGGATGCGACGCAGACTCACGAGAGACGCCCCTTCGGGGGGACGGGTGATAACCACGCCAGGATAATGCAGGAACTACGCCACAGAATGCAGGACTTAGAGCGCAGGCTAGCAGAAAGAGAGCGCGACCAACGCTCCCCAGAGCGGAGCCCCACCCGTTCCCGTTCAAGGAGCCGCTCGAGACGCACGCCGAGCCCCCAACACGAGTCGGAGAGCACTGAGGAACGGGTACGCCCCAGAAGAAGAAGTCGCGACCCCATTATCTACGCCCGACGCGAAAGGCGGCGCGCGTCGAACAGAGGCGACGAGGAAGCCCACCGCGAGAACAATGAGTCGAGAAGAACTGCCCGAGGACCCGTCATAATAGGAGCGACCCCTTTCCACCGCTCTGTACTCGAGGTCCGACTACCAAAACACTTCGACAAGCCGACAGACATGAAGTATGACGGAACGCAAGACCCCCTGGAACACTTGACGGCCTTTGAGGCCAGGATGAACCTAGAAGGGGTGGGAGATGAGGTCAGATGTCGCGCTTTCCCGGTCACCTTAGCGGGTCCGGCAATACGGTGGTTTAACAACCTCCCACAAGGCTCGGTGACCCAATTCTCCGACATCAGCCACGCCTTCTTGGCTCAGTTCACAACTAGGATTGTCAAAGCCAAACACCCAATCAATTTGCTGGGGGTGACCCAGAGACCCGGAGAGCCGACCAGGAAGTACCTGGACCGTTTTAACGATGAGTGCTTGGAAATTGACGGTCTGACAGACTCGGTGGCAAGTTTGTGCTTAACGAACGGGCTCTCGAATGAGGATTTCAGGAAACACCTCACCACGAAGCCCGTCTGGACGATGCAAGAAATCCAGGGCGTGGCCAAAGAATACATTAATGACGAGGAAGTCAGCCGGGTTGTGGCTGCCAATAAACGGCAGCCCGCCTACAACCAACCCCGGCACTACGAAGCCAGAGAAAGACCAAAGGAACACGCCAAGGACGGCGGTCCGAGTAAACCATCCAAACCGTTCCCCCGAGTTGGGAAGTTCACCAACTACACCCCCCTCACGGCATCGATCACTGAAGTTTTCCAACAGATAG
>NC_029789.2:22499212-22509039 GCF_000816755.2 Arachis ipaensis
TACAACATCATCCTGGGGAGAAAGACCATTAACGACCTGGGGGCAGCTATCAGTACGAAACTACTGGTGATGAAGTTCATCGCCGATGACGGATCCGTAGGATCCCTCCGGGGCGACTTGGAAACGGCGGTCGCTTGCGACCATGCCAGCCTTTCTCTCAGGAAAAAATCCAAGGAGGCGTCAGGGGTTTTCCTGGCCGACCTGGACGCCAGGGTAGACGACAAACCCAGACCAGAGCCAGAAGGAGACTTGGAAAAGTTCAGAGTCGGCGAGGAGCACGATAAGTTCACATTCATAAACAGAAACCTCCCGCACGAAATAAAGGAGCCTTTGATGGAGATGATCAGGGCTAACGCCGACCTCTTTGCCTGGACGCCTGCCGACATGCCAGGAATAGACCCCCAGCTCATGTCGCATCACCTGGCCGTAAAGGCAGGAATCAAACCAGTGGCCCAGAGAAGGAGGAAAATGTCGCAGGAAAGGGCAGACGAGGTAGCCAAGCAAACGGCCAGCCTTTTAGAAGCAGGATTCATCCGGGAATTGGATTACTCGACTTGGTTGTCGAATGTGGTTCTGGTTAAAAAACACAACGGGAGGTGGAGAATGTGCGTAGACTACTCGGACCTCAACAAGGCTTGTCCCAAGGACTGCTACCCCCTACCTAATATTGATACGCTCGTCGACGCAGCGGCAGGGTACAAATATCTGAGTTTCATGGACGCCTATTCAGGGTACAATCAGATACCGATGCACCGACCCGACGAGGAAAAAACGGCGTTCATAACGCCAGGGGGCATCTATTGTTACAAGGTAATGCCATTTGGCCTAAAAAACGCAGGAGCCACATACCAAAGGTTGATGAATAAGATATTCAGCGAACTCCTGGCAAAACAGTGGAAGTTTATGTAGACGACATACTCGCAAAGACCGCCCGACCTGACGATCTCCTGAGTGACCTTAACGACGTTTTCTCGTCCCTACGACAACACGGCATGAGGCTTAATCCACTCAAATGCGCGTTCGCCATGGAGGCCGGAAAGTTCCTAGGCTTCATGATCACTCAAAGAGGAGTGGAAGCCAATCCCGAAAAATGCCAAGCGGTCCTCCAAATGAAGAGTCCGGGTTGCATCAAAGACGTCCAGAGACTTGCTGGGAGATTGACAGCTTTGTCCCGTTTCCTCGGCGCATCGGCGGCAAGGGCCATACCTTTCTTCAACTTAATGAGAAAGGGAATGACGTTCGAATGGACACCAGCGTGCGAAGAGGCATTCAACCACTTCAAGCAAATCTTGGCGGCACCACCAGTCCTCGGGAAACCCAGAGCCGGAGAACCACTCTACCTCTATCTATCAGTAACCGAGGAAGCGCTTGCCGCGGTCCTCGTTACAGAAGAGGCAAGAGCACAACAGCCCGTCTACTTCGTGAGCAGGGCACTCCAGGGACCAGAGCTGAGGTACAGTAAACTGGAAAGACTGGCGCTGGCGCTCCTAGTATCCTCCCGAAGGTTAAGACAATATTTCCAGAGTCATCGTATAGTCGTGAGGACAGATCAGGCGATTCGGCAAATACTACAAAAACCCGATTTGGCTGGTAGGATGATGACCTGGGCCATCGAGCTCTCACAATATGACCTACAGTATGAGCCGCGACACGCAATTAAGGCCCAAGCGATGGCAGACTTCTTGGTGGAAGTAACGAGCGACCCTCCCGAGGAAACGGGCACATGGTGGAGGCTTCATGTGGACGGAGCCTCTAACCAAACGTCCGGAGGAGCAGGGGTCATCTTGGAAAGCCCAGCAGGGGTCATCTACGAGCAATCGACCAAGTTCGAGTTCCCCGTGTCGAACATCCAAGCAGAATATGAGGCTCTCCTAGGCGGACTAATGCTGGCTCGGGAAGTCGGGGCGACGAGGGTCGAAGTATGCAGCGACTCCCAAGTCGTCACCTCGCAGATAAACGGAAGCTACCAAGCCCGGGACCCCCTCCTCCAAAAGTACTTGGAAAAGGTTAAGCAAATGACAAGCCAGTTCCAGGAGGTCATTATCCAGCACGTTCCAAGAGAAAAGAACACACGAGCAGACCTTTTGTCAAAGCTTGCGAGCACAAAGCCAGGATCGGGTAACCGGTCGCTCATCCAGGGCATGGTGAAGGAACCAGCGGTCGCCCTCCACCTGACGGAGTCGAGTCCCTCATGGCTGGATCCCATTACCAACTTCCTGGAACTCGGCAAGTTGCCTGAAGATGAGAAGGCGGCCAAAGCTTTAAGAAGGGAGGCGGCCAGATACGCAATCATACAGGGACAACTATTCAAAAAGGGACTCAGCCAGCCCCTATTGAAGTGTTTGCACCCCGACCAAACGGACTACGTGCTTAGAGAAGTCCACGAAGGGTGTTGTGGACATCACATCGGGGGCAAAGCCCTGGCGAGGAAGCTCATCCGAGCAGGATACTACTGGCCAACAATGATGAAGGACTCGAAGGAATTTGTCACAAAATGCACAAAGTGTCAACAAAACGCCAACTTCCATAAGGCACCAGCCTCCGAGCTAAGCTCGCTAACGACTACACGTCCTTTTTCACAATGGGGGGTCGACCTCCTGGGACCCTTCCCGGTCGGCCCAGGACAAGTCAAATACCTCATTGTAGCCATTGACTACTATACCAAATGGGTAGAGGCTGAACCACTAGCCACGATATCGTCCTCCAACTGCCGGAAGTTCATGTGGAGGCAGGTGATAACCCGTTTCGGCATCCCGGAGGTCGTTATCTCGGACAATGGGACCCAGTTCACCGACAAGAAGTTCATAGAGTTCCTCTCTGGCCTGGGGATAAAGCAAAAGTTCTCCTCAGTAGAACACCCCCAAACAAACGGGCAGGTAGAGGCCGCAAACAAAGTCATCCTTCTTGGTCTAAAGAAGCGCCTAGACAGCAAGAAGGGAAACTGGGCCGACGAACTCCCCTCCGTCTTATGGTCCTACCGGACAACCGAGCAAAGCGCCACGGGGGAAACCCCCTTTCGCCTAACCTACGGGGTCGACGCGGTAATACCAGTCGAAATCGGCGAACCAAGCCCCCGACTACTCCTCGCGGGCATGAGCGAAGCGATTGAGAAAGACCTGATCGAAGAAACAAGGGAGATGGCTCACCTAACAGAAACGGCGCTGAAACAAAGAATAGCCCTACGTTACAACGCAAAAGTCCTCAAACGAGACTTCGAAGAAAGGGACCTCGTCCTGCGACGCAACGACATCGGCGTCCCGACCCCAGGAGAAGGCAAGCTGGCGGCAAATTGGGAAGGTCCTTACAGGGTAAGGGAGATACTTGGCAAGGGCGCCTACAAACTCGAAAGACTTGACGGGAAGGAAATACCCAGAACATGGAACGCAAGCAACCTAAAGAGGTTCTACTCCTGACACACCGGCTCACCGACCAGGGAGCCTAGCCAGATAGTTAGTATTCGCCCCACCCACATGTTAATTCAACTTGTTTATTTACTTTGTCAAATACTTACCCAACTGACGAGTAATTTTCACTTGTTCAAATTTTTTACTTGTTAAAACTTTCTTACTTCATATCTGCTCCTCGTGACCAAAATCTAAAACGGCACCCCGGGACTGATCACCCCGGGAGCCAGACGGCTCATAGGCCTCAACCAATTCGACGACTACGTGACCGAATCGGTCCGAACTGCTACCAAATGCGAAAACGGCAAGACGGGCACAAGATATAAGCCCGCCCAGGATAAACGGTAACACGAAAACGACAACATGACAAAATAATGAAACAAGCAAAAATCGTAGCAATTAAACGACGATAGATCATAAAGCGTCAAAATACGGAACGGACAAGTAAAATTGTTCAAAGCAAACAAAACGACAAAGTCACAACAAGTTGTTCAACAAATGCATTACAAAATATCATAAGTTACGAGACTTCACTTCCTCGGCATATCGATAATCTTCCCGTCTTGGATAGTTTTGAAAACACCAATTGACGACGTCTCGAAATCAGGAGCAGCAATCTTCAGCTGAGCTTTCAGGGCGTCCTCGGTCATCAAGATGGCATTCTTCCCTTGTTCCTTGGCCACCTTAAGCTTCTTCTTAAGCTCAACGGCCTCTGCCTTAGTGGCCTTCGCCTCTGAGATAGCTTGCTCCCGTTCCCTCTCCAACGCGACAACCCGACCCTGAGCGGCGTTCAGTTGACCCTCCAATGTCATCTCACGCTCAAGAAGCCGGGCCACGGTCTCGTCGGACGCCTTCAACCTCTCCGCAACAAACGAGGACTTCTCCTCAGCAGCATTAAGCTTCCCCCCATCTCGGACAGCTGACCCTGGAGGAGTTCAACTTGAGCCTTAAAATCATTGTTCGCCTTAACAGAAGACTCAAGCTTCCTCCGAAGCGCCTCCATACCGGATAACTCAAACTCGGCCTTCCGAGCTATCACGGCCCCACGAAGCAAGGTGTGATACATCCACCTCGCCTGCCCAGACAGCTCGGTTGCATGAAAATGCTCTTCTGTCCCCGGTATCAGTTGGGAATCAATGAACTTAGAAGCATCAAAATTCCTCTCCATCACGGTAAGGACCCCTTCCGGGCTAGAAGACATCTTTCGCTTCTTAGGAGTGTGGATAAGCTCCACGTCACTATCCGGTTGAGGGGTGTGAGTCGCCTGCCCGTCAGCAGGTCCCTCCTCATGAAAAGGGGAAGCCTGACCCCCCAAGCCTTGCTTTCCCGACGCTTCGGTATCATGAGCAGGGGAAGCTTGGCCCGTCTTTTCCCCTGATGGGCCCTCCGACTTGCCGGCGTCCTTCTCTCCGGCATTCTCATCATCACTAGCATCAAAAAAGGTCTTCATCAGGTTCTCAAGACCAGTCACGGTAGCAGACATTTCCACTGCAATAAACAACAAGAACGTTAACCGTCAAACCGACAAACATAAGAAGCAAGAAACATATACAAACGAGAAAAAGAACTCACGAATATAGCTCCGGCCGGCCTCCCGTTCACCCATGAGAAGGTGGGGGTTCACGGGATTCTTTTCAAAGATAGCAAGAAGAACGTTCGCTATCTTCTTATCTATAGCCGACAACCTCTTGTACGATACTTTCACAAAAGGATTCGACCCCGCGCCGAAGCTCCAGTAAGTCTGGATAAGGCGCTCCCCCTCTAACGACAACCAGAAGGGGTGGCGACCCTTGACGGGACGAACCTTGAAATACTTATCCTTAAAACCATGGTAGGAATCCTCAAAAAGGCTAAAAATCTTCCTACCCTGGGCAGCACGGAAAGAAAGAAACCCTTTTCTTGCTTTCCCCTGTTTGGAGGGGTTGGTAAGGTTGAAATAAAAGAGAAAAACGTCCACCGACGCCGGTAGCTCTAGGTACTCGCAGACCATCTCGAAGCAGCGGATCGAAGCCCAGCTGTTCGGATGAAGTTGAGACGGGGGGACGGATATCCGGTTCAGCAGCGCCATTTGAAAATCGGAGAACGGTATCCGAACACCAACTTGTGTGAACATGGATTTATAAAACCAGATCCAATCGGGGACGCGGGGAGAATGAAAATTGAGCTCATAAATACGCTCATGAGGAAGCGGGACAATGGCCTCATAGTTGGCCTCCTCATCAGTACCCCCACACAAGTAGCCGGCTTGCCGGAACTCCGTCAGCTCCCCCAAGTCCATCTGGTTGGGTGAACTCCTTATATCGTCAGTCACCCAAGCATACGGGTCATAAGCCGCAGCGGATCCGGAAGACCGGGAGACAACGCGAGGCATACCTACAGCGGGGTACCACTCCGTTAGTCTATGAGGTCGGGAGCCCGAAAAATTCTCAGAAACTACACCTTTTCAACTCAATCATAACCAGATACGACTAAAAACTACACCTACCTCACAAACCACCCAAAAAGGCCTATCCTGGAATGGTACCCCTTCCCTAACTCACCTATCCCAACACTGGAAAAACCTCTTAACAAAAATAAAACCAGCCATGCAGTAGATGCAAACAACAAATCACACAACAACAGAGCATAACGCAGATACCAGAAGAAAGAAACCAGAAGATTACCTGGAGCGATGAAGGAAATCTGGGCTGGAAGTTGAAGCAGGAAGGAGTTCGCACAATCTGGAATGAAAGCTTTGGATGCTAGGGAGAAAAAGGGGATGGAAATAGTGAGAGTGGGAGGTGGATAGGGAAAAAACTGTTTAAAAACCACCCCCAAAAGCGCGAAAGGAAGCAGGGGCAAGATTGTCTTTGCGCACGGGTTTTTCAAATCATTATGAGCATTAAATGCCCAGCGCGGAGAACGAAACGGCAACAGATGCCATAGCAGATCAAGAGACGCGCGCAAGAGACGCGTCCCTCCCACGATCACCCGACCCGACGACAACGCACGAGTGTGAACGTCACGCGCCACCGATGGCCCCCACGACCATCGCTGACGCGTCGGGGGCACTGTTACGGCCTGGCCCAAACTCGCGCGGGTCGACCCGACCCGAGTTCTCGCCGGCCATATAATACGCCCTCCACCCGACCCGAACACGCGTCCCGTACGGCTTGCACACAGCCGAATGACAACGCCCTTGAGGGCATGGGCCTGGCCATTGAAGGGGCCCACTACTGACATAGCCCCCACGGCCATCGCTGACGCGTCGGGGGCACTGTTATGGCCTGGCCCAAAACTCACGCGGGTCAACCTGACCCGAGTTCTCGCCGGCCCAATGGGGCGTCCTCCACCCGACCCGGACACGCGTCCCGTACGGCTTGCACACAGCCGTGGGACAACACCTTTGAGAGTATGGGCCTGCCCATTGGAAGGGCCCACCACTGACATGTAGCATTAGTCTAATAAATTAGTTACTATTATTCGGGAATTGTTAATTTTTAGTAGTGAATTAGTAATTGTTATTAATTTACTAATAGTTTGTTATATTTTTGTAGAGTTCACAAAATTTGACATGTAATTACTTACTGTCTTTGGATCGTTATAATCATGTTGTGAAGGAGTATTTACGGTTAACTGGTTTTTATAATGTCTCCCAAATTGAAATAGTTCAATGCCAGAAATCACTGGTAAATGCTTTAGTCGAGAAGTGGCACCCAGACACACACACGTTTCACCTTCCAGTTGGTGAGTGTGCTGTGACACTGGAAGATGTGGCTTTGATTCTTAGTCTTCCGACAAACGGTCTTCTAGTGACAGGAGTGACTATGAGTAGTCACGAAGCCTTAGAGTGGGAGTGTTTGCACCAGTTTGGGGTTGCACCAAAAAAGTCAGAATGTAGAGGAAGCTGCATAAAATTGACGTGGCTTCAGGATTTAAAAGAATGTTTACAGTGCGTTGATGAAGACAGTATTCAGAGTTACATGAAGTGTCACATTATGTTGTTATTTGGTACGATCTTGTTTGGAGACAAGTCAGGGACAGTAGTTCACTAGAAGTTTCTGCCTTTGTTTCGTGATTTTGTTAGTATTGGATAGTATAGTTGGGGATCGGCATGCTTTGCACACCTGTACAGGTCGTTATGCAGGGCTTCTCGTTTTGATTGCAAGAAAACCACTAACACTTCTGCTAGCTTGGACTCCGTCTACCACATCTTGCGCCAGTTCCTAGGGAACCCCGCAATTTTCTGCTTGCAAACAGGTAACATTATCGACTTACATTGTACATTCATATTTAGGGATCAATTATGTTAATGAAATAAATTACCTTAGGTGGCGTAACTAGGACCGTGGAGGTGGACGCTATAGATATCTTAGTCTTGCTCACTTTAAGAAGTCATTTGATGATCTTCAGGAAGGCTAGGTTTGTTTTTATTAAAGGAGTATTTATATTTATTTTAGTGTAATTATTATTTGCATTGTAATCATTTATTTCTTTTATTGTGTGCAGTTTGTGTGGCAGGCCTATGCCATTGATCGCATTGAGCCGGACATAATTCCTGCAGAAATCTACATTGTCTCAATCGTGTGGAGCGCTACGGTGCCATTGGTATCATTTGAATGCATTGAGTGGCATGCAACTAATCGATTTAGGTGACAGTTCAGTTTCATTTAGGGAGTTCCTCATCAGGAACGGAGTTTGGATAAGGCATATAGGGAAGTCTTGACTGGTCCTAAGAATCTTGGCTAGGTCACAGCCATGACTCATTCATTTTGGGTGATGCAGTGGACAAATATGTATAATCACATTCTTACTGAGAATCCCGTGCCTCAACAGCATCTCTTAGAGATTTACATGCATTGGTATCGTACAAAATATGGCAACCACTTGAATTTTTTGGATCTTGTGGTGTAAGAGAATGATGAGGGTAATCCTTATGACACATGGCCTCAAACCATATGGGCAAAGTTTCGTACGATACTTTCCAACCTCCAAATATTTTTTTCACTGACTTTTGCTTAGCCAACTATGCTTTTCAATAGCTGATGGTGTAATTAAACTTCGACTGCACTTCCGCAATAATTGATTTCACATTTATGGAGGGGTCAGCCTCAACCAACGGCTTTATTGCTTTTGCAATTGTATTCAAATCCAGTTTCGAATGATCCTGAGAAATGGTGGCTCTGGTACAAGTGTGACTTCTATTATACCTCCTTATAACCTAACAGTACTTTCTTTGGATCATGCTAATCCTGATAAGCCAATCACAACCTGACTCATACTGTGTACACTTTGCATAAAATGTCAACGGCTCCGACTTATACACACGATAGTCTACACCTCTTCGGATAGTATAATCCTTCATCGCCATAATAACAGCTTCTCTGGAACTGAATTCCATTCCCACGGCAAACTCACCATCTGCCACCATAGGAATTTCTACAACGACAATAGCCATACCATAAATATTTAATAAACGGTCCACTTTAATAAGTGAGATTAAAAGTAAATCTTTCTATAAAAATGTTTACATCAAGTCATTATCTCAATTTTAACTGAATGAAAACATAATCATATACATCAATACTAATTAATATTAGGACAACTATCATTTAACTAAATCAATAACTAACTAAATAATTATTATCTTACATTTAACCATTTTAACACTTAAACAAATGATAATTAAGTATATTTTTGTTTGCCAAGCACCTGCATTCATATATTCAGGAAACTCCAGAGCATGCATGGCTTCCAAATCCAAAACTCGCATGAAAGATGGCTCCTCAAACAGATTTTTATTTGCCAATGCATTTGCCACATCTGTCACATTTGCCCCCATAGTGTCGTCACCTTGCTCTTCATCTCCGTCTGGACCAAAAACTTCGTAATTGTTCTCAAACTCTTCTTCATTATCATTATTGTAATCTTCCCATTCAATATTTCGGCCGGCTTCAGATTGTTCAAATTCAATATACAACTCAATGAACAGCATCTGAGCGCGACTTTCAATATATATTGAAAACATCTCCTGCATGCTCGCTTCATCAGTTATATATTTGGCTTGAAATTGAACGAATCCACCAAATACCGGTATAGGATACCTGTGTAAAATACATGATATTTTTCTTGACATTTCATAATCTATCTTCTCACAAATCACACCTTTTAATTCTTCGAATGAGATTGTGAATGGAATAACAATATCTAACGAATTTTCACAAATAAATGTCATTCCTTCAGATGTTTGTAACAAAATCTGACCAAAATAATATATTTTCAATAAGACTTTGTCATCTATGTTTCTCCCTCACATGAATATAAACTTCACTGTCAATTTTTTTGCACTCAAACAAAATAATAGAGATACAAGTGTGTAGAAGAGCTCAGGAAAGAAGAAGAAGAGCACAAAAAAGAAGAGATTTGGAATCTTGTTACACACAC
>NC_029789.2:22509308-22521787 GCF_000816755.2 Arachis ipaensis
ATTTTATAATCAAATCGGACGGTCCGATTTGATTGTTTTCAATTAAAAAAAAATAAACCCTGCTGAAATTGAATAGTCCGATTTTCATGGCCAAATTTTAAAAATTTTTCCTCCACACAAATTAGACCATTCGATTTATGACCCTAATTTTAGTAACAAAGAAATCGAACAGTTTAATTTTTTTATGCCAATGTTCAGATAAAGCTGTTCTACATTCCTGTATAGCACCCCACAACTTTATAACTAGACACAATACATACCCAATTTTAATATTAAAATAAATGAGCCAAAATAATATATATTTAAAAAAAACAAGAGACAAAAATAATAACGATGGAGAGAGAGAGAGAGAGAGTGTGTGTGAGGGAGAAAACACTGAGTGGAGTAGAACTAGGAATTTGCAGAAACGAGATAATAGAATTTAGAACCGAGAAGAGTATCAACGTTTGGAAAACGTGTCTTTTTCCGTTTTTGTCAACAATCTGCCGAATGATATTTCGAAGAAGGAATTATTTCAATATTTCCATTGAATAGGACGAATCAATGACATCTATCTGGCTCGGAAGCAGAAAAATGAAATTGTGTATATGTTTGCGTTTATACGATATACTACAAAAGGAGGAGCGATGAAGGCCATAACTGAAATGCATCATACAAGAATAAGGGGAAAGATAATATATGTAGGTGAAGCTAAGTACAGAAGGGCTATGGGAGAGGAGAACACTGGGGTACATAAGGGCGACCTTGCAAGGATTGAGGTGGAGAGCAGGCAACTTCAGAAGGGTGAAAGTTCTACAAGACTGGAAGAAGCAAAGAAGATAAAACCCGCCAAGGACAGCCAAGGTAATGGTTGGACGAAGAAGGTTGAAGTGCCAGTAGCAAAAGAGAATTTCGATTGGCTGTTGAGGAGTTTAGTAGGCGGAACCACAAGACCCATTGACTTCAAATCATTACGGAGAGCCATAGTTAAGAACTTTCCTCAGGTTGTTGAAGTCAGGGAGCTTGGAGCGTACAAAGCTCTACTAATGTTTGATTCTGTGAAGAATGCAGAGGTAGCGTTTACCTTCAAAATGAATAGCTTCTTACAATTCTTTTACGGTGTATAGAGATGGGAGGAATCTGAACGTATTGAGACTAGGAGAGTTTGGTTAGAATGTCATTGAGTGCCTTTACATGTTTGGTCAGTGGAGACGTTCCACACGATAGGAAGCTTATGGGGAGAAGTAGTCAAGTGTGATGATGTGACGAAGTCTGCCTTATCCTTCAGTGTTGGTTGCGTGTTAATTGATACATGTGTCTTTGATGTGATCAAGGAATGGATCCATATCACAGTAGGGACTAGTGGATTCGATGTATTCGTGAAGGAAATAGGAAGGGAAATATATGGAGATGAATGCTTTTTGGAAGACGCAAGCATAAAGGCAATATGTGTGACCAATAGCACACCTGCCGGAGATATGGGGTCGACGGCGGCGGTTTGGGATCCGACCGTTGACCTAATCAGGACACGAGCTAATGACGGTGGTGAAAATAAGGGCAATATGGTCTTAACTGACATTTTTTTTGAATGAATGCAATCAAGATAATTTAATGGCCTTGAAGAGGCAAGGGCTAATAGATCCATTTAAAATTAATAGGTGTAATGAAAACGCTGATTTTAGGAGATCTGATGATTATTTAGAGGGTGAATCTGAGAGAACTGTTACACATATATGCTTTGGAAAAATATGTGGGGCCAAATATCTAGGGACAAGACATTAACGTGGATTTGTGATGGATGTTAACTCACAAAAGAGGGAGGCCCACAAGATAGTGTCCAACAAAGCTAGTCTTCAATTAGAAAATCCAACTCGGTGGAGTCCAGACGCAACAGCTACGCAGACTCCAGGGAGACCTGGGTGGGTTTTACCTACAACAAGAATGTGGACATGAGGCTGGGCGGGTCGGTTGCATGCGAGCGGGTCCGGATCTGGGAAGGGGCATCGTGGCTTAATCAGGGAAGCACTCTGCGAGGAATGCTGCACGATGTCTTCTTCAGTGCATGGGATGGACAACCAGGACGTGCGAGATACAGGTTGCTCGCTTCCCTGCGCGTTGAGGAGAGGTGATCATTGTAGGTCTGGCGGGGAAGCAGAGGAACGGAGCAATGGTCCGGCACAATGCAACGGCAAGGGAGTGAGCACAGTGGCACGAAAAACGAGGGGTGACCTTGATGACAAACTGGAAGTGGAGGGGTTTGTTGATGAACCAAGAAGCTGAGCTGAAGATGGAAATCAACACATGCTGGTTCAAGACAATGATGGCAAGGTGAGCGGTTTGGAAGGGATAGAAGGGGAAGATGAAGGTCTAGGTCAGGACGATGTGAATGCACGGGCTACGGAGGATGCTGGACCTGAGGCAGAAATTGAAAGCGCAATACCAGAGTCTGATCAGAGAGATACGCAGGCAGGACAGATAGTAGAAAATAAGGAATCATGGAAGTTAGCAGTGGAGTCAGGTGCGGTTTTTCATGACGATGAAGAAGATATTATGGCGATTCTACAGAGTCAAAATAAAGCTATCACAGCAAAAAGAAAGCTGGCAAAACAAAAGGAGAAAGCGAGGAGGAGTAGGCCCAAATAACATAACAAGGTGTGTAGTAATTCTTTTAAATGATTTATAGTTGTTGGAATGTTAGAGGCTTAGGAGGGTATGGAAAGTTGAGTATGGTGAAAGAGTTGAAAAAAAAAGTATAGGTTGAATATGATAGGTCTGATTGAAACTAAGAGGGAGGTGGTGACCAAGTTTGATGTAGCACGCTTGTGGGGGTGTGATACGGTGTGTTGGGACTTTGTGGAATCAGTTGGTGCCTCTGGCGGTTTATTGTTAATATGGGATAATTATTATTTAAACGTTCGAACTGCTATAAAGGGGATGGTTGGCTGTGCGTTGAAGATGTGCTGACAAAAAATAATTTTAAATGTGCTTTTTGCTTGGTGTGTGGTGCACATATTCGGAGTGAGAAACTGGTAATGTGGGAGGAGTTAAGCTACATTGTGGGTCTATGTCAGGTTCCGTTCTGTTTCATGGGAGACTTTAACGAAGTACTACGATTGGAAGAAAGAAAAGGCGCTATTAGTTTACCGGCATCTGCGGAGGATTTCAAGGAATGGGTGCAGGACTTACAGCTAGTAGATTTACCGTTATCTGATCGGAAATTCACTTGGTTTCGAGGTTGATCTTGTAGCCGCATTGATAGGATCTTGGTCAGTTTGGAGTGGCTTGAGGAGTTCTCGGATACTCGTTTGAAAGGAGGACCGAGAGGCCTGTCAGATCATTGCCCATTGATTTTAGAAGATTCTATAATTTGTGTGGGGCCGAGACCTTTTTGTAGCTTGGATTCTTGGTTTACGCATGAAGGGTTTTTGAAGCTGGTAAAGGATGAGTGGAAGAACTTGGGAGATGATATGTTCACAAACAAGCTTAAGGCGTTGACAGTATCGCTAAGTAGATGGCATAAGGATAATTTTGGGAACATGGACTACAGGATAAAGAAGTTTGAGGAAGAGATTTAGAAAATTGATGATATGGTTAATGCTGGTAGTTATGACGGAACAATGGAGGCTAGATGAAAGGCTCTGGTGTCTTGTTGTGCGAAGTGGTATGTCAGAAAAGAGATTCATTAGAAGCAATTGTCCCGATCCCAACATGCTAGAGATGTGGATAAGAACACTAGATACTTCCATAACCTAGCGTCGGCTAGAAGGAGGAACAACAGAATTGATTCTCTGGTGATTAACGGAAGATTGGTTCGGAATTAAGTTAGAATAAAGACTGCAATTTTGGGTTTTTATAAAGAACTGTATAGGCAGGAGTATGTTCCGCTGATTGGAATCCGTGATGGGCTGGTTAAGCAGATTAATGACGAAGAGGCAGCAGCACTAGAGGAAATGCCATCAACTGTGGAAGTACGAGAGGCGGTTTGGGATTGTGAGTCCAGTAAAGCACCAGGTAGTGATGGTTATAATATGAACTTCATAAAGAAATGTTGGGATGAGCTTGGTCAGGAGTTTACTGCAGCTGTGTTGGGCTTTTTCCAGAATGCAAAGCTACCAATAGATGCTAATATTACTTGGGTGGCGTTAGCTCCAAAATTTATGGGAGCCAAGGAAATCAAGGACTTAAGACCGATTAGTATGGTTGGCTGTGTGTACAAGGTGATATCCAAAGTGCTGGTAAGAAGAATGCGACTAGTGATGCCACATCTAGTGGGAGAGACTCAGTCTGTGTTTGTAAAGGGCCGGAAAATACATGATGGAGCCCTCATTGCTTGTGAGATGGTCCAATGGCTAAAGCTGCGAAAGAAGAAGGCGGCAATTGTGAAGTTAGATTTTCATAAAGCCTACAACAGAGTGAGATGGAGTTTTGTGGATATAGTACTACAGAAGATGGGTTTTGGTCTTAGATGGAGGGCGTGGGTGAAGGAATGTGTGACTACAGCGTCTATGTCAGTGTTGATCAATGGGTCACCATCCAAGCCGTTCAAGATGGAGAGAGGACTCAGACAAGGAGATCCACTATCTCCTTTTCTGTTTGTTCTTGTTGTTAACGTTCTGCACAGGATAGTGGGAGATGCGGTAAGAAATGGTCGAATCTCTCCACTACTGGTGGGTAGGGACAATATAGAATTGTCGCATCTACAATTTGCAGATGACACAATCTTATTTTGTCCACTGGAAACGGAGACGCTTGTGAATTATAAGAGGCTCCTGCAGTGCTTTGAATTAATGTCTGGCCTGAGTATCAACTTTGAGAAGTCGAGCCTAATTCCAGTTAACTGTGAGAAGGAATGGGTGATGAATATGTGTGGTCTATTGGAATGTGCCGAAGCGGTGCTACCTCTCAGGTACCTAGGAATTTCTCTTTGCGCTAACCCTCGGTTGGTGAAGAGTTGGAAACTAATCATAGACAAGGTGGAAGACAAGCTGAGCTTATGGAAAGCTCGATCTCTCAACAAAGCTAGTAAGTTGGTCCTCATAAAATCTATTCTCAATAGCCTGCCGATTTACTACTTAAGCTTGTATAAGATGCCAAAGGCGGTTGCAGAAAAGATAATTGGACTGCAGAGAAGGTTCTTATGGAGTAAAGAAGATGGAAATAGCGGGATACCACTGGTGAAGTGGGAGGTAGTTCAAGCTCCGAAAAAATAGGTGGTTTGGGGGTGGGAGATGCTTTAATTAGAAATGCGTCGCTTCTATTCAAGTGGTGGTGGCGCTTCTCAAAGGAGGACTGCCCGCTTTGGAAGAAAGTTGTATGCTCCTGTAATCAGTTGGACCCAACTATAATGTTGTCAAACCAACCTTTGCCATCAAGAGGAGGCCCATGGAAAGATATCTGTCAGCTTAATATTAAAGAGCAGCAGATAAGAGATATGATGATCAGTGGCTTATCCATGGAGGTGAGAAACGGCAGAAGAACTCGTTTTTGGGAGGATGCTTGGATACAAGGCGGCTCGTTGAAAGATTGTTTTCCGAGACTCTTCTCATTTTCAAATCAACAAGGATCCGTAATAGGAGACTGTGGGTTTTGGGATGGGTTAGAGTGGGTGTGGAACTTCCAGTGAAGGAGAGAACTCTTCCAATGGGAGTTAGAGTTGCTCAATCAACTTCACGACTGGCTACGGGTTGTAAGATTGTCAGTTGATAGAGAGGATTCAGTTATATGGAAATTTGACAAAAAAGGTGTTTTTTCTACTAATTTGTTTGTACAGGTGCTGCAGAATGAGACCCTCTCAGAGGACATCACGAGTTACAGCTTCACTAGTTCCATCTGGAGAGGCTGTGTTCCTCCAAGAGTTAAACTATTTGCATGGTTTGTATTAGTTGGCAGGGTCAATACGAAGGAGAGGCTGACTAGACTTGGCATTATTAATCATAATGACAATATATGTGTGTTGTGTAAAAAGGACATAGAATTAGTGCACCATTTATTTTTTGCTTGTGAGTTTACATGGCAGGTGTGGTGTGCTTGGTTGACGTGTGCTGATAGAGCATGGACCATTTCAGGGACCGGTAAAGAGTTCTTTGAGAGTTGGACTTGAATTCCAGGTGGCAAGTCTGAGTAAAGGAAATGGCTGACAGGATTCTGCGCGATTGCTTGGAACATTTGGTTGGAGCGGAACAGCAGAGTGTTTCAGAGCGTGGAGACAAGTGTTGAAGGAGTAAAGATTAGGTCATTCTTGAGTTACAGGGAATGATTTGGAGTTGATCCATTTTGTTGTTGATGACAATGTCGGAGATGACAACAGATCAGAACTTTTTATTTATAGTTATGTCTTGTATTTTGTTGTGTTGTCTTCTTTTTACTCCATTTTATTGTGTTGAGCTCCATTTGTTCAAAAAAAATTATATTTTTTTAGTTAAAGAGACACAAATCTTTAGACATGACATATTGATGATTATGACAAGGAAGATTTTATTGCAATAATTGTGAAGCATTAAAAAATAAAGAGAAAAGTATTATGATAGCGCTATTAAGTTAATGCATGCAAGAAACAATTTTGTTAAAAGAAAGAGCGCGCCAACTGTTCAGGATTTTTTAATAAGAAAACAAGTGTTCACACAGAAGATAGAAAGCTCCATGCCACTGTTTGTCGTGGTCGTGGACCACGTGAAATGGCAACGACAAAATAATTAAATAACAGAAAACAAAATAAAATACCGTTTTAACAAGAAAAATACATAAAAGAAAAAAAAAAGACAGCAGGTAGAATTCGATGACTCATTGCTTGCGTGTCCAAACTCCAAACTCTAGAATCTTCTCTTCTATCTCCAGATTCAATTAATCATCGATTGACGTGATAAGATGCCTTATTATTTCATTGCAAATTATTCTGGTTCTATTTTCTGTTCCACTTTTAACCAAATAATTTCTGTACTATGATCAAACATCACATGTATTATTATATTATTTACAACGCATGGCAGGACTAATTATTTCTAGGAGAAACTTTTTTCATACACAAAATTGATTTAAACATTAATTCGAAGGAACTAATAATTAAATTAAATGTTCATGCAACTTGAACGAACACCTGTTATTAATTCATCATTTCATCTACTGTTTTATTAAATTATTCTTTGTTTTTTTTACGGTACTATTTGTTTGGCACAATTTATGAGTTATGAAAAATGTAAACATAAAATTTGAGTAGTAGTATATGTAAAGGGAGATTCTATGGTACTGTCTGTCAAAATCATCATGAGATGTAGTCTGTATGTGGCATGATTTTAAAGAGACGCGTGTATGGTATGGCTGGTTAAAAGGAGTGTGCATAATAGAATACCGTTACAGGTTTTTTTTTCCTTTCTTTTTTTCGTTTTTGATGTGTTTAATTAAGTGTTAATCAAAATTTGTTGAAATATATACGGATTTTTATATGATTGATAGTGAGAATTTGTTGATATGTAGATGAATATATCATATATGGCACACTATAATTAATAAGAGATATTTTGCAGTATAATTAATATATAACACGGTAATTAAAAATTCTAAATTTAAAATTTAAATAAAATATTAACAAATATCGTGTTATATATTAATTATACTGCAAAATATCTCTTATTAATTATAGTGTGCCATATATGATATATCCATCTACGTATCAACAAATTCTCACTATTAATCATATAAAAATCCTATATGTTTCAATAAATTTGCATTAACACTTAATTAAACACATAAAAAACGGAACATCAAAAATGGAAAAACTAAAAAAAAAAAACCGTAACAGTATTCTATTACTCTTACTCTCTTTAGCAAGCCATACCATACACGCGTTACTTAGAGATGATGCCACATACAGACCACATTCTATAGTGATTTTGGCAGACAGCACCACAGAATCTCCCATATGTAAATGTAAATGGCATATTTGGATTTGCAGCATTTGGTCGGCGTATCTACTGTCTCGTCGTTTGGTCCACCACTCATCAGTCACCTTCACCACGCTGCTAAATTATTACTTCTATGTAAATGTTACTAATATAGTTATATATAAAGAAAAATACTTAAATTCGTTCCGAAAGATTGTTTATGTTTTAAATTAGTTTTTTAAATATTAAATCAATTATATTAGTCATTAAAAAATAAAATATATGCTAAATTAGTCTTTTCATTAATTAAATAATAATATATTATATTAAAACTATTTAGTTAGCACAATTTGTCTCTATTTTCTTTCTATTGTCAGTTTTTTTTATCTTTTTCATTTAAAAATTTCTTTGTTAAAAAGAATTTTAAACTATAACAAATATAGAAAAACAAAAATAAACAACTAGTAATAAATTAGACTAAATCCTGAGTGAAATCCAAAAGAATAAAATTTAAAAAATTTTAGGGACAAAAATGACTTACATTGTATATATTCAGAGACTAATTTGGCTTTGAATAAAGTTATGACATGCCAGACGATACCTTGCATCAGTGGCAGATTCAGAAATTTTATAAGAGGGGGGCCAAATTAAATACAAAATAAATTAAAATATAACATAACAAAAAATTAACAAAATATCATTTATAGTATATAGGTCAAAA
This sequence comes from Arachis ipaensis, assembly GCF_000816755.2. Lineage (NCBI taxonomy): Eukaryota > Viridiplantae > Streptophyta > Magnoliopsida > Fabales > Fabaceae > Arachis > Arachis ipaensis. Next base: position 22,517,886 of record NC_029789.2, read on the forward strand.
TTAATAATTATATTATATAGAAATTAACATTCAACTACATACTTTAAGATTTTGGTATTTTTAAATTTGTTCTGCGATATTTCATATAACTAAAATTATCAATTATATAATTTGCTAAAGATTTATCTTTTATCTTGTTTTAAAGTCTTGTTTTAATAATTTTTATTGTTTAAAAAGTTTATTAAATTATTACTATTGCCATAGAAAGAGTCAAAATAAATTTTTTTTTATAGTTATTACTTTTTTACATTAATACAAACGAAAAATAAAGTATTTTTTATTAAAAATAAAATATTTTTATTAAAAAAATAAATTATCTATTTATTTTAAAATTCAATAATATTTTATTAAAAAAAACAGAAACAAAAAAAATTTTAATATTAATTTTTAAAAAAAAATTAGGAGGACCATGGCCACCTTAGATCCCCCCATAAATCCGCCATTGCCTTGCATGTCACGTGTCGCTGACATGACACATCAACCAATCATCTTATGACACGTGTCATTAACTTACCATGCCATCATGTCACGTGCCACTTAACATGACACATCATTATCTGAATGATAGAATGACCGATTTAACTTATGTTATATCTTTTAGGGATTAATATGACTAATTTAATCTTTCCAAGACCAATTCAAAAAGTAAGTGATCTTTCAAGAATGAATTTGAGTACTAACCCTAAGACACATTTTAAATCATAAAAGTAATAACATTGTAGAAAAGAAATGCTAGACAATTAAGTTTTTTTTTAACCGAGTCCAACTAAGAGCCCGTTTGAGAAGTAGCAGAAGACTTTTTTTGACTTTTGGATTATGAAAAGTTACAATCTGCGTGTTTGGCACTATTTTAGAAAAAGCTTTTAACTTCTCGAAAAGTTAATTTACAGCTTTTCAAAGGAGTAGAAATATATGACTTCTCTACTTCTCGATAAGTCATTCTATCACTTCCTTAAAAAAAAATTAATTTCAAAACAAAAAAATCTATTTTCCTTCTTGACTCTGTGAAAAATACTGACCCTTCTTCAGTGTCAAAATTAAGAAATTTTGATGTTACTATTAAAAAATTTTGGCATTATTTTTTACGTAAAGAAAAAGAAGTTTTTACGCATATGTTTGTGAGTAAATTTTGTTGAATTTGGACTAACTTAATTAAATTTGGTTGATGACAATACTAAAATGGTAGCCAGACTCATTGTAGAGAATGGATTGCTTTCTTTTTTTTCATTTTTTATTTTAAATTCTTTTCTTTTTGTTTGACTGATCCACATTATTTGAAAAGGTTACGAATTGTTTTTTTTTTTATTGTCTTTTGGGGCAACACCATTTTAATGTGTCAAATATTGATCCTTTTCGTGGTCTGGTCCAGGAATAAGGGCCCAAATGAACTATGAGCTGGAAAACGAATTTCACTGTTCAAAAGATCTGATGTACCAAAAAATAATAATAATAATAATAATAATAATAATAATAAAGAGACCAAGTTGTATAGCTGGGTCATCGTCTAAAACAGGACGGCCAACATCATAATTTCAAAAAGTATTCTAGACAGTACATAAACATAGGGGTGCACAGACCCGGCCCGGCTCGAAGGTCCGGCCCGATTCCGAACACTTTTGGGGCTAATTTGGTGTGATTTCATCGGGTTTAAGGCCGGGTAAGGGTCTCAAAAATAGACCCGGTCATTATTTCGGGTCGGGTTCGGGCCATAGCTCGGGTCACCCGAAGTCGGCCCGGTGATCCGGTCATCATACACAATTAATATTTTGTGTTATTAGTGATGGATCATGACTATTCTTATGTGGAATTTAAGTATTGTAAATCTTAATATTTTGTGTTATTAGTCATTATAAAACTATAAGTTAATGTTTTATGTTTAGAATGCATAAGACTTTAGACTAATGCATAATATTGTGTTATTTGTATTGATTTAAATATTTGGTATTATTAGACAATATTAGTATTGATTGTGGTTATACTTTAGTATTGATTGTGGTTATGCTTTAATTTTGAAGAATGGTTGGTTCTTGTTATATTTTTCTAAGTGAATTTTACCATGTTAAATAATGGTTGGAGTCTTGAAAATTTGGATATTTTTACATGCTAGCTTACAAAAAGGTATCAACGTAATGTAATGTTAGCGGCCCGGTTTTTACCCGGTTTCACCCGGTTTTTACCCGGTATAATTGTGGCCCGAAAGTGTATTGGTTTCATCGGGTCTAGGGCCGGGTTCGAGTTTAATAAATAGACCCGGTGTATATTTCGGGCCGGGTCTGGGTCACATCAAACCCGGCTTCACCCGGCACATGTGCACCCCTACATAAACATAAAAAATAATTTATAATAGTAAAGTTGGTGGAGTGGTTAGCTTACTCATATATTTAAATAAGAGGAGTGTTATGGGGACAGCATTTTTGTTAAATTTTGGTCAACACTTAACCATCAAAAAGAAATTGAATGATTCTACATTATTAGATGCAATCTCACACCATTAAAAATATTATTGATGGCTAATTGATGGCTAAAAACTCCAAAATCTGCTGGTCCCCTAGATTTTTTCTTTAAATAAATGTATCGAATTTGAATCTCACTTAGTGTATCCAATAATCTATTAGTGATCGATTTAATAATCATTATTTTGTCCTTTAATTTTTTAAAGATGACATGAGAATTTTTTTGATTCTGCTATTCCAAATTAGAATTATTATTTCTTCCTTAACCAAAAAAAAAAAAGAATTATTATTTCTTCTAAAACTAGTAATTTTTTGTCGCTAAGTGATTCTAGGAAAAACCCACCTCCGTTCATGTTAGTTCCTAATAATGATTAATATTCTTAACAATTAACCATTATAGGTATTATAATAGTAGAATTAATAATATTAAATTAGTAAAAGTCATGGGTGATGAGACTATCTTGTGTTTGTATCATGTCATGTGTACCGAGCCTTAAAATAATAAAAAACCAGAAAAATACCAGAATCTCAGCTTTGTGAAAGCAATGTACAATTTATATAATAATTAACACCATAATAATATGATTTTTTTTTTCCAGCGACTGATCTGATGATGAGACAAGTTGCATGAATAGTACTACTAGAAACGTAAGCTTTAAGATAAAGATAAATCGATCGGCGATAATTAATGCAGAAAAATATAAACATAAATTTGTGTATGCACAGGTTCATGGGGAAGCACTCTAGTATAAAATAGCTCCACTGGATGGAAAACAATATTTTATATAATAAATAAATCAATGCATGCTGCTTCTAATTAAATATAAATTAAATTTTGGCGTAATTTGCTTCTACTTTTCATTTTGTGGTAATGTTCTAGATTACAAGCTAATAAGTTTGAATCAGGGATGCTCAATCATCACTACAAATAGAAAAATGGCACAGTGCATACTCTATATATATAAAGCTCATATAAGTCAAAAGTACGCCATTAAATTGTTATAGGTATTTAGTTTAATTAGTAAATAGTTATAAAATGGCTGAATTTATATTCTAGTAGTTTTTTTTTTAAATAAAAACTGATTTGTTAGGAGATTAAAACGATAATTGAGTGAGTAGTCAATAAGATGATACGTGTAAAGAAAAATGGTATTTGAGTAAAAACAAAGAGGAGAAAAAGAAATTTAAATATTATTGTTTAATTGTTTGTTAAAAACTGTTATTTCTAATTTCTTTACTATTTCAAATTGTTTTACCTAAACAAAGAGTATTGCACTAAAGACAAAAGACATAATGATTGTACATGAATTTGATATATCACTAAAACTTGAAAAACAACAAAACATAAATTCAAACTATTTAAAACTATCTTATTTAATATTCATTAATTATTATTAAAATAATTATATAACTTTAAATATAATAAATATATAAAAATTATTAATATCA
>NC_029789.2:22521910-22522256 GCF_000816755.2 Arachis ipaensis
TAATTTTAAATATTATCTTTTTAGTATTAGCGTTAATATATGTTATTTAAGACAAAAAAAAGTTAAAATTGTACCGGCATATTTTTAAGTTTATACGGATAATACTAATTAATAAAGTATTTAATATTTAACTTGGGACAGTTAGGGATAAAGTAGAGTTTGAATTTAATTCTAATTCTACTCTACAAGTTGAGAATATGTTGATTTTAGTCCTACCCATTCTTAATCTGTAGATATTCGATTTTACCTACATGTGGATTAGTAAAAAGATGCTATATTATTATATAATTTAAATTAAAAATTCAACATAAACAAGACAATCATTCCACAAACAACATAAACATTA
>NC_029789.2:22522281-22525448 GCF_000816755.2 Arachis ipaensis
AGTCGGAGCAAGGAGCACGAATTTTCGACAACGAGACGTAGAGAGATTGAGATGAGGGATTGATGTATCATTATTTTATGATATATTTTGGACTGAATTGAGTGGGTTTTGTCAAATATTCTCACACCTATTCATGTAAATTGCATGTTTTTAAGTTTTCTTTCTGATTTTGTGCTATGATTGAAAACTTGCTTCCTAGGCCTTAAAACTGTTAATTTTTAATTCTCTTTTATTACCATTCGATGCCGTGATGTGTTTGTTAAGTGTTTTCAGGTTTACAGGGCATGAATGGCTTAGAGGATGGAAAGGAAGCATGCAAAAGTGGAAGGAACTTAGACCCAGATCCAAGCCCGAAAATACAGACTAGAGGCAGAAATAGAGCTGAGACTAAGGACTTCACTTTCCACTTTTAGTTTTTGATTAGTTTTGAATTTTAGAGAGAGAAATACTACTTCTCTTAGGGTTTATGACATTCTTAGTTTTGCTTTGGAATTAGATCTAGAGAAAGCTGCTACTACCTTCAATTGGAGTCATTGTTTTTACAGTTTTCTTCTCTATTACTCTATTACTTTTGCTTTTCCATTTAATTGTTTGAATTCATGTTTGGATCTTGTTATTTTGAATTTATTAATGCATTAAATTATTTTTACATTTAATTTTAGTACTTGTTTGATTATGCTTAATTATTGTTCGTGCCATTTTTTATTTAATTAATTTTTCACAATTATCATGTCTTTTATTTACTCCTATTATATTTTTATGAAAATGGCATTCATGTTAATAGAGTAGACATTTTAATTTGGCTTAGGGGTTGATTAATTGGGATTCCTTGAATTGTGATACTTAAGTATTATCTGTATTTAGACATTGCTGGCTAACTCAATTTTCACAAATTCTAGTCCTTCCCCACAAAGTGACTAGGACTTGTGAGTTAGAGTTAGTGAAGCCACTTGACTTTCCTTCACTTGTTAGAGGATAACTAAGTGGAAGCAATGAACATTTACGATTCTACTTGGGAAAGACAACAAAAATAGAAACTCCAATTCTCTCCCCTGACTCAGGCCTTTCATTTCAAATACATAACACATCTTTGTTATTATTTATTGCTTTAATTCCTAGCCATTTATTTTTCTGTTCTCAATCTCAAAAATAACCAGAAAAATCCTAACCAATAATTTGCATCTTGTGTCAACTCTTTAGGAAATGATTTGAGATTTTGCTCTTAGTTATTTAATTTTAATTGTGACACAAATTAAATTAATAGTAAAAATTTTATCAGTTAAGACTGTACTTGCAATGCTATTTTTATCAACAATTCTTAACTAGTATTTTTTCATCTATCATGAATTAAGACCGACTATTGGATAATAAAGAAATAAAATATACATAAATGATAAATGTTAGGAGGTCCATATTGTTGATAGAAAATAAAAGTTGACTAATATTAATTCAAATATAAAATAAATACAAAGAAAAGAATATTAATCACTTTGTCTAAATGAATAAAGTATTCCCACTAAAAACGGTAGTAGTATATTTACTATTTTTCTTTAAATTCTAGATTTACATAAAGGATCCACCGATCCAGGTGGTAAGAAACTAATAAATAATAATGCTACAATAAATGGTCCCCACAAAAAATATTCTGATCAACAGAGAAATGTAATTTAAATATAAGAATAAATGGCCCAAGCTGCTGCTTCTTTTTTATTTTTTTTTGGACTTTACCAAGCTCCTTTCTTAATGAGCTTGAGAAAATAGGCAAAACCAATTTCATCCAAACCCAAACCCAAAAATGCCACCAAGTAAAAAAAAAAAAAAGATACCTATAATTCATAATTATTATTATTATTCCCTTAGGGACATCTGACATTTCTTCCAGGTCCACCATAATAAAAGTAATTCCCCCAAACCCTATTGATTCCTCCTTGAATGTCATAGCAATTAGGGTGGTCAGCAAGAACCTTGAGATTTGACAAAGGAACCAAATTGTTATCCCAATCCACAACTTGCATGTTCCTAAAGTATGAGGCTTTTCCAAAACCTTCCCCAGCAAAGTGACCACTTCCCATTTGTGTTGAAGTGTGATACCCTGATTGCCTTGAATTCACAATTTCACCCCCAAATTGCACCATGCTTCCATGATTTCTTAGGTGTGTGAACAACACTGCTGGCCAGTACCCCACTAAGATCCCTGATCCAAATTCCAGCCACCAGTTCCCATGCTTTGGATCCTACAAACACACCCAATATTTCAAATTTCACATTCATTTATTTATAAGTTCTACTGTTCAAGAATAAAGTCTCTAGATAAATGTTCAAGATTATTTCTGAATGTAAAGAGAGTATATTACATGTTTTACATCACTCCAAAATAATACTTTTAGATAGTTTATAAGTGTGATTCCACCTAATCTCAATTCTAATATAATTGATAATACAGCTATCATAATAATCTTTGTTAATGTTATTTTAATAGAATGTTAGAGCCAATCGTATTTCGTATACTATAAGCTAGGTCTTCTATATATATACTCTTGAGTGTTATACATTGCTTAAAAATACGGTAAGCATATGGCATTTATGAGTGCTATTTTGATACCATCAATGACGGATCTCTTTTCGTTTTAGTTTAATTTAATTTGTGACATGGCAAAGATGGACATAATTATGAAGAGCAACATGTTAGCCAGGTTGGCCAGTGAAATAATGGGTCAAAAAGAGGAGAAAGAAATAAAGATGGTGAATGTATTCACATTGGGATTTTGTTAAATTATGATGGTGTGAGTTCAGAATTAGAAACTCTTTGGTGGCCAAGAAAAAAAAGAAAAGAAGAGAATCTTGAAAAGAAGCAGAGCATAAGGGAGCTTACAGTTCATTATTCGAATTCTACAGTGCATGCGTGTAATGTCCCAAAGTGTTAAAGTGAGTAAAGTAGTTCATGTTACTATGATGGGTCACCGTTCAAAAGTTTGTGAACTATGGATTTCGTTCTCTAAATCTGAGTTATTCTATGCAACAATGTAAGTTTCAAGAATGTAAACATACTTACCATAAAATAATACGAGTATATAATAATACATTAACTCTATCGGTTGTTTTCCACAAAAGATATTATATTACGAATAAATATTTAAATTAATTTTTAAAAAATTTAGATTGAATAT
>NC_029789.2:22525454-22528466 GCF_000816755.2 Arachis ipaensis
ATGGTTTCGCCTTGTTGGTCCTTAATAAAAAACACAAAACTCAATGGGGTTGCGAGACTTCCAACATAGTGGAAAGCCCACCATTGACCATGTTTTTTTTTTCTTCTACTAATTTTGATTAGCTTCATTTAGCTTTTGACCATGAATTTTGGTTTCGACTTCGGAGACTTTAAAGGAACACTTTGGCGGGACCCTTATGAGGTGAACCTAAATTGGTTGTTAGATTTTCAATTTTTCAACTCAGCTTGTCTTATTCTCATTAAAGCTTAAGATTAATCCAATCCAGTAAAGGCATAAACACTTAATCCGTTTTATATGACTTGTGCGACAAAGTATAACTTTTCCAATCAAGAGTTAAAAAAATACCAAAGAAACTTGTAAATGTGAAAAAATGTTACCTTCCAAATGAGGAGGCTAATATCAAATTGGCCTCCGTGATATGAAGAAGTTGGAGAGATTGCAGCTCCAATTGCAATTCTATTGTTGGTTTGAACAAATCCTGAGCATAGTAAATTGTAGCATCCTGTTGCTTGATATGCATCACTCTGCTTAATAATAAAATATTCTTAGTTGTTACACTTCAAAGTCAAGTAAGGATCAAAATATACTTTACTTACTTACCGTCCAATAAGTAAAGAATCTAGGGTAACTGTCCCCGTATAGCTCCGGACTGACCTGCATCAAAATTAATTCAAATTAGGGATAATTGTATAACATAAACCAAATATTGAGTAAAAAAATTTATTTTAAATTTTTGAGTTGGTGACAATTTTAATATCAATATTTATTTTAAATTTTGGAAGTAACAAATTAATACAAATTAATCACTAGAAAATATTTAAAAAATATTAAGGATAAATAAAAGTTTTACACTTAAAATAATTAAAAAAAATGAAAATGAGAGGTAGGTAGGTGGTGGATATGGTAACTACAATTTTAAATGCTAACAAAAATAGAATGAATTACATTTTAGAAAACAAAAAAATAAAGAGAGAATTTACTGATTACATGCCTGCCAACCAGCTTCAATGGTGTTGAGATCATTGCCAAAAGAACCAGAGATGACCCACATTTGTGACAAGCTGAATTCATATTGGTTTGTCACTCTTGGTGCCCACACATTTATACTTGCTTTCGCTCCATAATATTCTTCTCCACTTACATACCCAACTGCATGCTATTCACAACAAAATTTTATGCAATTCTTACTCACTTATTATTCCATCTTGACACTATTAATTAAAGTATATACTTTTATTAACACTAAGCTCAGATTCATAGTAAAGAAGACAATGGCTATTGATCCGGAAAAAAGAAACAAAATAAAAAAGAAGAAACTCTAACTACCATAGTACCATGTGCTTCCTTTACAATACAAGTTTCTAATTGTTTTGCTTATTTGATACTCTACTTCCTTTGAAAAGATGAAGAAAGAAGAAGTTGATACCTCATGTCCATTGCTGTTAGTGTCCCTTCTAACACGGCTTCTTAATTTTCTTCCAAAAGTGGAAACAGAACTTGCCCTCAGTATATCTTCTTGTGTTGTTCTTCTTATTGGGATTGTACCTTCTGGACAATATTCTCCAGACATGCTCCATACTTGAAACTCTTCACTCCTTTCCTCAACTTCATGCTTATATCCTTCAGGCCTTTCAGGAGGATCCTACACATGCAACCAAACCTTCTTCAAATTATTCTACCTTATTTACTTAATTTCACGTAAATAGAGTAAATACCTTTTTTGGTCTCTGACTATTTGTCTTTATAAAAAATAAAATGTCTTTTTACAATTCAAAAATTCTTAATCAGTCTTAACCATTTAGATAACTGGTCTATACGGCTTCTGTAAACGATGACTTGATGATGTGTCAAAGGTTGCTTAGATTGATAACAAATTGTAAAAAGACGCAGCACAAATAATCAAGACAAAAAAGGAAGGACATATACTCTAAAATTTCAACCGTATAACTAATAATAATTACCAATGGCTTCTGTCCTTTCAATTGAGGATGATCAAAAGCTGGTTGTTGATGAGTTACAACACAGTCTATTATATCACCATCTGGACTCTTCACAAGAAACAAAAAACAATAACAATAAGAGAAAAGAAAAGAAAAAAAAAAACAGAGTATAGAAAAACAGGGGATGAAACAGGGGAAGTGGGAAAAAGCATGAAACTTTGAGAAACCTGAATTGTCTTAACAGCAGGCTTATTGATCTTTTGAAGATGATTTCTTATGAAATTGAACTTTTTCAACTCTTCTTGCGGCCGAAGTGTTTGATTGGCAACTGGGTCATTACCATTACCAACTTCTGTGGACGGCGGCGATGACGACGAGGACGATAAAACAGGACAAACCAAAGAAACAAGAAGAAGAAAATGTACAATGATTGGGAAGCTCAAACACCAGCTAAAATCCATGCTTGAGAAGCTTCGTTTTGTTCTTGTTTTCATATTTGTGTTCATTTGTTTGCATTGGCTTTGTCTTCTTCTCCTCCTCCTTCTTCTTCTTCCCCTTCTTCTTCTATGGACAAGACAAGATAGCTGTGTGTTCCAACACATGGTGAGTATTCGAAGCAAGTTTTAATTACTAATTCACCATTCTCAATGCCTTGGAAGCAAAGAATAATAGCAACAAAGTTTCTTTTATTCTCTCTCTTTGGAGGGTAGTGATTATGAGCTTGAATTGAATGGGTTTGGAGGTTTTATTACTCACAATTTGTAGTTGAACTCCCAAAGCTCTAGGATTGAATAAAATACTACTCTGTAGAGAGGGGGTTTTGGGTTTGCGTTTTGTTTTCAAGTTTTGGCCATGTGGGTTTGAGACTACTTATATAAATGCATGAATAGTGATGAAATCACGCTAATTTTTTAAACTTTAGAAGAAGGATAGTGCATAAGTGGTGCATCAATCATAATTTCTTTAAAATAATAATTATATTTCCTCAAAATTAATTTTATTGAAGTACGAATATGCATTTTGCTTCTGCATGAAAATTTGTATTCATAAT
>NC_029789.2:22528492-22532445 GCF_000816755.2 Arachis ipaensis
GTGATATTACTACATTATTTTTTCTAAAAAAAGGTTGATAAAATTAAACTATAATATATCTTTTATATTAATTGAATTATGTTTAAAAGATAATATTATATTTAAATCTGTTTTTAGCGCCATTATAAATATTATTATCTTTGGTCCTTATAATTTTGTTTTTTATTTTCTGAGTCTTACAAATACATATTTATAAGAATTAATAAATATATTAGAGGTTTAATTAATAAAAATATTATGTGCTAACAACGAGTCATGCACAAAAAATTGATGTTATGCTCCTCCATAACAACCATTTCCTCCTTTTCAAGTTTCAACAATACAGAAATAAATAATTAAGCAGCAAATTGGTTGGATAAGGAGAGAGAAAAAGAAAAATGTAAATAAATGTGTAAGAGGCTATGTTTCCGGTCTCCAATACAAGGACTGAAACCTTTAGCTTTTATGTTGTAAGTTTTTAAGGGCAAAATGTGACTCTGATGATTTCATTTTCTGTTATTCTTTACTTTAGGTCTCTGGACAGATTGGAATTTCAATTGGTTCCTGGCTTTCCAATGTTCTCTCTTTGCTTTCTCACTTCCCAAGATGTTCTATTCGGTGACTCATCTACTCCAATTTCAATTTCATTTATTTAATCAATTCATTTTATCTCTCTCTATATATATAGTACTATATTATTATACCCTATATAATATACCGCTCCACTACAATAATCTTCTTTAGTGATAATAAAGCTAACCCACTTTGATGATTTCTCAATATCTAATTTCCTACACTGTTTTCAGTTAAATCTATATTCTGTGTGTTCTTGTTTTTGGGGGATCGGATAAGTTACAAGTTGCAAATAATATTTCATATGTTTACGGCTTATAATTTTGCAAAAATAAAACAAAAATTATTTTAAAAATAAAAAAAATCTATGAGAATAATACAAAAAATATGTTAAAAAATATAAAAATTTTACAAAAATAACACAGAAATTATATTATGACTTTGGTATGATGATATCATATACAAAGAACCAGAAAAAAAGGGAAAAAAAAAAAAGAGAGGAATAAGTACTTTTTTTTGTTTTTGACTTTTTTATTTTATTAAAATCATCATCAACCTTACAAAACGTTATAAAATCATCCTTTTGTCCATAAACAATATTTTTTGGATAATTTTATCCTTTTACAAAAATAAAAAAATATTAAAACTAATATTAAAAAACAAAAGAAACCCTCTCCATCCCTGGCGTATTTCTCACTCTCTTTCAGTCTTTCTCTTCTCTCCCTTTCCACCATCCCACCACCGCTGCCCCCACCTCTTTCTCCATATTCTTCTCCCTCTCCATTACCACTTCTCTCTCTCTTCACTACCACCACCACCACCTCCACCACCATATCACCCACAACCCTTAACTCTAACACCAATCCTGCTAACTCTTTATCCATTAAAATCAACATCTAAATGGTTGAACAATATCATCCAATCGGTTGAACAAAATCAACACTCCCGCACCAACATCAATTGAATGCTCAACGCAATACCCGAATAGAGAAACAAAACTCCCACAAAATCAGCACCAAAAACAATTTTAAAACCGCAACCCAAACACAAATGAAGAAATCCATAATTTAAAACAGAATTTTAAGGGGGTTTGTTCCTGTGCTTTCGCATTAAGTTAAACACCTGAAAAACAACCTCGAAATATATTAGCAAACTACAATCTATACCATCAAAGTTTACCGACTCATCAACCTATGAACAAAATATGGACAAGCTCCATGTCTTTATTGACTATCACTTTTATTTTGACTTTTTTCTTTCATGCATTTCCAAGGCAGAATTATAACACATGAAAGCGTTACTAAAAGAAGACCACATGAAAAGAAGAAATAAGCAAAATTACTCTCGCTCTATTTCTACCGTTCTCGTGCAAAATGAAGCTACAACAAAAATTGAATTCAAAAACTAAAAAAAAAAAAAAACAAAAAAGAAAAAAACCTGTTTAGAGTAGGGAGAACTATTGATTTCACGGAGGGCTTTGGCTCCTCTTTCTAACGATTTCGGGTCGAAGCCAGACTTGTTAGGTTCATCGGGGGAGGCGGCTCCGTCTTAGAATCGGAAGCAGGGTCGGACGGCGAAGGCGAATTGGAAGGTGAAGAAGAGAAGAACGGGAAGCGAAAAGAAGAATCGGCGTGGGCGGCGTGATCAGAAAGCGAGGACATGGAAGCCACCGCGGCTGTCACCGCGGCGCAAGTGGTTAACCTAGCAGCTGCCATGGCTTCAGAATGGATCTTGAGGATCTTGAATCTTGGTGACGGTGGAGCTGTTGGTGACGCGGAAGTAGTTGTGCCATCGTGAGAACAAGATGACGGTGGAGTTGTTGATGGCGTGGGAGTGGTTGGGCCATCTTGAGAACAAGGGGGTTGCAGAAATAAAGAGAAAGAGAGAGAGGTGAGACATGATAGGATTACTGGTGGCCTGGTGGGGTTAGTGGTGAGGGTGATGTGAAGAGGGTGACATTTTTTTCTTTGTTTTTATTTTTGTAAAAGGATAAAATTATCCAAAAAATATTGTTTATGGACAAAAGAATGATTTTATAACGTTTTGTAACGTTGATGATGATTTTAATAAAGAAAAAAGGTCGGGGATAAAATTGATTTTGACCCCAAACATTGGGGACGAAAAAAATACTTATCCCAAAAAGAGAAGATGAAAAAAAGAACACTATACACAAGAGAAGAAAGAAAAAAGAAGACGACGGAAAAAATATCAAGGAAAAAAGAAAAAATAATATTGTTTTTATCTTTTATTTATTTGATTGAAAAATCATTTGCACCTTTGACATTGACTCCAAGTTTCGGACATCGCCATAACACTAATAGAACAAAGAGGATTTAAGTAACATTGGTGTTCCAATTATTTTAATCGTTGATCTAAATTATAAAAAATATTTATAATATATATTAATTGAAATCAACGGTTAAAACAACTGGAACATTGGTGTTCTTCGGTACACCTAAAATTTTTGCTAACGTTTTCGCTTTATTAAATTAAGCATGATCGTTATTGTTTACCAACTATGTGTTTTATTGTGACATATTTTAACTATTTATTCATTGTGTGTAGAGAAAGAAGTTAGAATGCGAGCTAACTGACTCCGAAATCTTCAAGCATATCCACACCATAAAGGCCAGGAGAGATTGACACTCCGAACTGTCATATGTAAGTCTCTACCTATGGAATCAAATTTTAATTAAATATTATTTGTCTTGATTTCATAACATATGATCTTTTTATGTGTCAATGAATGACATAAGTCGCACAAGGACGCAATTCGAAACGCCTCACATACATGTGATGTCAGTTTAAATAGTATTGTCATTTGCTAGAGCATTCTAAGCGTCATCAAAGTTGATGCCATCCAGTTGATTAGAATCGATCTCTTTGTGTATAAATATAAGACTTTCAATTGTAATCAGTAGTATCACAGTTAATAATATAGAATCATTTCACAAATTTCAATTCTCTAATCTTTTCTTGAAAATTAATCTCAATATACATCAGCATTCATTGCTGAATTTCTGCTTCTAGCCTTCTACTGCACTCTAAGAACCACTGTATAGTGTATACATACAACATATATATGCAATAGACAGTAGTGGCTAAAGTTGATTTCTTTAGTTTAAAACCTTATAACTCATTTCATAACATAACATGTATATATATTATTGTAAAAGAATTCAACTGAACCACACCCATATCCCCATCTTTTTTTTTCTTGGAAGATTCGAAACAACATGTTTAGAAACTAAATGAAAGGTTCCATCAGCAATGAAATCACCAAATTAAAGCTGGATTTATTCCTTCGTTTCACATTATTATTGTTTCCATAGAGCTAGGTTCTCCTTTTTTATCCCTGGCAATGATGCCTACCACTTTGCCAGCAGCAACTCCTGTTTTGT
>NC_029789.2:22532498-22533822 GCF_000816755.2 Arachis ipaensis
TCCTGTTTTGTATTTAAAATCCAATTATTATTATTATTATTATTATTATTATTATTATTATTATTATTATTATTATTATTATTATTATTATTATTATTATTATTATTATTATTATTATTATTATTATTATTATTATTATTATTGAAGATCAATAATTATAATAAGAAAATTACTTCAATATTTTCTGGAATTAAAATGTAAATTAATTTTTGAGTAATGCTATACATTCAAGTCTTTTTTATGAATCATGTCCAACCAAGTTAAACAATAAGACTAGTCATAACTGATTTTTGTTAGAGTTCTACTAAGAAACCAACTAGGGTCCAGCCAACTTCTGCCAACTCTCTAATAAATTGGTTCTGGAAGTCCGTCTTAACAAAGGTAAGTTGATATATATAGACGTTTCTTTTGCTAAGTATTATGATGTTTCTTTTTCATACTAAATAGATATTTTTTAATGTATTTTTCGAATTTTTTGTATTATAGATGTGGAAAGAGAAGGTTTTTATAGTTTTTAATTAATTTACTTAATCAGTTTCTAATTATTTAAATTTTGAATTTAAAAAATTTAAAATTAATTATTAATAATTATAATTAATTGAGTTATTTAATTCTTGACTGATTACACACTTGGTTACCTATACTTTTCCTTTTTTTCCTTTTTTCTCCCTGCTCATGAATGAATTATGATACACTTACCAAATTGTTATGCTAATTTTATTTATTTTAACAATCATGCTAAATTTATACTAAAATCAGCAACTAGTATACAATACATATTGAAAAAATATAAATATATTAAAAATGAGTTAAATTATACATATATTTATACATAAATACATAATGACTAATTTTAGTAGTTAATTTTAATGTGTATATAATATTTTTGTAGTTAATTTGAATTGAATTCTAAACAGTTAACTTATCACATTATTATTTGAATTTTGAATAATTGACTTATCACATCATTATTTCCAAATTTAGAGTACGTTTAATATACTCCAAAACTTATTTTTATCCAAAAGTGTGTATAATTAATAAATTTATCCTTGTAATTATACATAAAAATGATAATCTACCATCTAGTTCTGGAAAGGTAGAGAACAATTACTTTATTTATAATCAAGCCACATGAGAAGAGTTGGTTAAATTATTTCTTGCTTCACCATATTTGTCGTTACGAGTTAAAATTGGGAAAGGACCCTTCTAACTAATAATATAGGAAAATTTCAAACAAGGCTTGATTAAGTATTAGATTTAGACATGCAAATATTGTAAATTTTTTACATAATCTTTTAGATAATTAAAAATAATAGATAATTTT
>NC_029789.2:22534275-22534952 GCF_000816755.2 Arachis ipaensis
TTATATAATAAAAATAGATAGATTATATATAGCCTGCAGTTCTCATTGACCATAATATTATCGTACACACCAAATAATTAAGTTAAGCCGGTACCCTAATTAATAGTGCCATAAATCATTGCTATGCTGTATGACTTTTCATGTAAGTTGTCACCTGCTGTCACATGAGTTGGTCACTCACTATTTTTTACTAAATGATTATATATATAGTTTGCGTGCCGCATGAATCAAGCTAAGCGACCATTGATCCTTTCTAATTATAATGGATAATCGGATATATGGTGTTGAAGGAACGGGTGACATGCTAATGTTAATAATGTCACACCTTCAACATTTATTGGACCAAGCTACTCTAACCGGAGTCAACATTGGTTTTTGACTTACTATTACTGAGTCAATAATCTCAACAGGTAACTTTATTCTCCCTTACACTAAATTTTATACCATAGATTAAGCATGCATGAAAAGCTGGATGAATAATGTTAATGTGTCAGCTTGGGTTAGTTAATGAGTTAATGAGCTTAACGAGCTTATGATCCAAACTTGCTAAAATCAGCTGAACTTGAACTTAGTAAGTTTAACTATTCATTATTTTCTTTTCATTTGCAAAATTTCACTTATTATAATATTCATGGCATAAATAATTTTTTTAACCACAAGAATTACCATAGAAAAGA
>NC_029789.2:22535086-22555708 GCF_000816755.2 Arachis ipaensis
TTATTTGCTTTTTCAAAGAAATCATTTTTTTTTTCATTTTCTTTTACATTTCAATATGGTATCAGATGTAATTCTTCTTCACACTTTTGTATTATTCTCTCATTTCATTCTTTGCTTTTTTTGAAAAAAAATTTCGATTTTCCATTCTTCTTTCTCGTTCTTTCTCGTTTCGGCAAGAACATTCTTCCTCAGTCGATACTTCCTCTTTTTCTCTATTCTTCTACTCATCAATTAGAATGTTTGCGATTTCTGTATCCACAGTTTCTCAGGGAGATTTCAATACTCTTCGACCTCGGCACCGCCTTCGTCGATTCCTGATGTGTATCTGCTCCAGTCCGGCGATCACCCAGGGTTCGTGCTTGTTTCACAACCCCTATAAGAAGACAACTACATTTCTTGGTGCAGATCGATGAGGCTTGCGTTGAGTGGAAAACGCAAAATCTGCTTCATCGATAGCTCCCTCCCAAAGCCAGATCTAATTCTTGACCCTGCGCTTGCTGAATCATGGCAGTGCACGAACGACATCATCACTACGTGGTTGCTGAATGCGATCTCTAAGGATATTGCGGCAAGCGTCATCTATGCTGGATCCGCGGCTTTACTCTGGCAAGATTTGGAGACTCGCTTCTCTCAGAGCAACGCACCTCGCATCTTTGAGCTGAAGAGGTCACTCATGTCTCTTACTCAAGGCTCTTTCTCGGTCTCACAATATTTCGCAAAGTTGAAGATACTTTGGGAGGAACTCAACAACTTCAAGCCATTGGTATCTTGTTCTTGTGGTGGCGTTAAGCCGATTCAAGTCTCTCTTGATCAAGAATATGTGATGCTGTTGCTTATGGGTCTCAATGAGAATTTGGCAAATGTTCGAAGCTAGATCCTATTGTTAGATCCACTGCCTCCGATTGAAAAAGTCTTTTTTCTTGTGTTGCAAGAGGAGAAGCAGAGAGCACTCACCTCTCCAAGCCAACATATGGCTTTTGCTGTTAAACAGTCTCCAAGACCCACCACTCCTTCTGGACCCAAGGTGAAAGGGAGGAAAGATTGTCCACTTTGTGCTCATTATGGGTTGCTGGGACATACTGAAGATAAATGTTATCGTCTCCATGGATATCTTTCTGGATATTCCCAGAACAAGCATGTGAATGCCAAATTCCAAGTGCATCATGTTGCCAAGGTCGCTCATGATCAAGAAAGTCAAGATCCATCTCCAATATCCAGCTTCTCACTTACAGCGGCTCAGTACAACTAATTGATGACTCTCTTGCAAACTCAGCGAGCTCTTCAGAACATTGAACCTGAAATTTGTGCAGGTGAAGTATTTTTCTCATGTTATTCGAATTAAATGGCAGAGGTTAGTTCTTGGATAGTTGATTCCGGAGCCACCACTCACATCACTAATTCCTTTAAATTTTTGGAAAATCCAAAACCTCTTACAAATCATTTTGTTGCTTTACCTGACCATACCAAAATTCGTGCCTTAGCTATTAGTAATGTTGTTCTTAATTCTTCTTTAATCCTTTACAATGTCATATTCATTTCCTCTTTCTGAGTTAATTTGATTTCTGTTAATTCTTTGTTAAAATTGTCTAACTGCACAGTCCACTTTTTTGACTTAGCCTTCATCATACAGGACAGGACCTCCAAAAAGGTGATTGGCAGAGGTGATAAAACTGATGACCTGTTTCTACTACAATCACCCTTCATAGTTCATACTAGGAGTTTTGTTCATAACTGTCGATCAGTAACCAATGTTGATAGCACTATTTGGCATGCTCGTTTAGGTCACACTTCAGAAAAAATCTTTAATAAATTGAGTCCTCTTTTGTCCAATAAAACTCTTAAATACAATCATTCTACTTGTGAAGTCTGTCCCTTAGCAAAACTCAAGCGTTTGTCTTTTCAATCCAATAATCATTTTTGTAAGAATTCCTTTGATTTGGTTCACTGTGATATTTGAGGCCCTTATAGAGCTCCAACTTATAATAACATGAGATATTTTCTTATTATTGTGGATGATTATTCTAGATTCACTTGGACCTTTTTGCTAAAATGCAAATTTGATGCTTCTCACACTCTCATCAATTTCTTTAATATGATTGAAACTCAGTTAGGATAAAGCAGGTGAGATCAGACAATGCTGGTGAACTAATGCTCCTTGATTACCTGAATTCCAAGGGTATGCTTCATCAATTCTCCTGTGTGGAGCGGTCAGAACAAAACGCCGTTGTTGAAAGAAAGCACCAGCATCTACTCAATATGGCCAGAGCATTATTCTTTCAGTCCAAGGCCCCAATTGCCTTTTGGAGAGATTGTGTCTTGACTGCCACTTTCCTCATCAATCGCTTACCAAGTCCAGCACTTCAACACTGCTCTCCCTATGAGAGACTCTTCCTTAAGCAAGCTGACTACCAGTCTTTGAGAGTCTTCGGCTGCTTGGCTTATGCATCTTCTCTTCTATCTCAGAGACACAAGTTCTCCCCTAGAGCAATGCTTGCAATCTTCATTGGCTATCCTTCTGGTTACAAGGGATACAAGTTGTATGACCCAATGAGCAAGAAGATTTTCATCTCCATATATGTTTTCTTTATCGAAACTGAATTTTCTTTTCGATAATTAACCAATAGTTCCAGGCCCATGGTGGACAATTTCCCTGACATAGTTATCCCAGCATCCATCACTGATGCAGTCCCTCTAGCCACACTTACCAGCCCTCCATCTACCCTGCCAGCATCTCAACCATCTGTGGATATGCTAGTCATTGAACCTACCTCACAACATCAGTCTAATATTCCAAGCTCACCAATTAACTTGAGAAAATCGTCCAGACAACACAGACCACCATCTTACCTCAAGGATTATCAGTGCAATATTGTCTCTCATGGGACTCTAGATCGGTTTCAACACATCTCACTCCATCACTCTCATTTCATAGCTAATGTTGCTGCAATTCCTGAGCCCACCTTCTTCTATCAAGCCGTGAAGTACCCTGAGTGGAGGCAGGCTATGGATGAGGAGCTTCAAGCTGTGGAGGCCACTAATACTTGGGCTTTAGTTCCTCTTCCACCAGAAAAACATACCATTGGATGTCGTTGGGTGTACAAAGTCAAGTGTAAGGTAGATGGCTCAGTAGAGCGCTATAAGGCCCGTTTGATTGCAAAGGGCTATATGCAGCAGGCAGGCATTGACTTTAAGGACACCTTCTCTCCCGTGGCCAATCTCACCACTGTCAGGGTTCTCCTTTCTTTGGCAGCCATCAACAATTGGTTTTTATTACAACTAGATGTGAACAACGCCTTCTTGAACGGCGACTTGTTCTAAGAAGTTTATATGGACCTGCCTCTTGGTTACAAGTCCAAGAACTCTGGACTCGTATGCAAGTTGAACAAGTCCATCTATGGTTTGAGACAAGCCTCAAGACAATGGTTCTATAAATTCACTTCAGCGCTGCTCACTCACAAGTTTAAACAGTCCAGCCATGATTACTCTCTCTTCTCTTATGGTAGTGGCGACAAGATTGTTTACTTGCTGGTTTATGTAGATGACATCATACTAGCCAATCCTTCCAAGGATATGATGCATAAGGTGCAGAAACTGTTAGAGGCCTCCTTCAAATTGAAGATTCTGGGTGATTTAAAGTATTTTTTAGGCTTGGAACTAGCAAGGTCCAGCGATGGAATTGTCCTCAGCCACAGAAAGTACACCTTAAGCATCTTGGAGGACACTAATTTTACAGATTTCAAGTCTATTTCTCTGCTTATGGAGGCTAACCTCAGGCTGAGCAACTCCGATGGTGATTTACTTGTGGACTCATCCATCTACCAGAGACTAATAGGGAGGTTAATGTACCTCACCATATCCCATCTGGACATTACCTATGCAATGTCTATCCTTAGTCAATTCTTGTCTAAGCCTAGAACTACTCACATGAATGCACTTCACCATCTCTTGAGATACTTGAAAGGAACCGTGGGTCAAGGGTTATTATTTTCTGCAAAATCAGAAAAGAGGCTAATGGCTTATGTGGATGCAGATTGGGTGGGATGTCCTGACACTAGGAGAAGCGTTTCAGGTTATTGTATGTTCATTGGGGACTCTTTGATTTCCTAGAGATCAAAGAAACAACAAACGGTGTCCCGATCATCTGCTGAATAGGAATACAGAGCTATGGCAGCTGTGGCTGCTGAATTGACTTGGTTGATAGGACTCTATCTGATTTTCAAATCAAGGCACCATCTTCCATGCTGTTTTGTGACTCTATGTCAGCCATCCACATTGCATCAAATCTCACATTCCACGAGAGGACCAAGCATATTGAGGTAGACTGCCATTTTGTTCGAGAGAAAGTTGTGGCAAGATTCATCAAACTGATCCATGTTCAAACTCAGCATCAGCTTGTCGATATCTTCACGAAGCTGGTAACTCCAACCCAGTTCCACAATCTCATCTCCAAGTTTGGCATGATCAACATATACCTGCCAACTTGAGGGGGAATGTTATGGATACCTAACTTAATTAGTTAGTAATTAATTAGTCATTCTTCCTACTGTATAGAAGTTAGTTAGGCTCTCAGCTCACTTATATATATATATATATATATATACCTTACTCATCCTTTTTTTCCATTCCCTTTCACATTTCAATAATTTTCATCTTTACTCTATATAAATCAAAGCTATTAAATTTGATTTAAACTCACTTTATGTATAAATCGAATGAAATAGATTCGATTTACCTGAAACAATAGTAAATCGAATGAAACAGATTCGATTTAGCACAAACAATAGTAAATAAATCGAAGTAAATAGATTCGATTTACTAGAGGAGTAGCGTTGATAAGATCCAGCCCATTGTAAATCGAATGAAGTAGTTTTGATTTAGTGGATTTGATGCCCATAGTAAATCGAATCCATCAAATTGACTTAACACAAGGTGCGGCCTAAGGTAAATCGAAGCTTGTTGTTTCAAATTACTGTTGGCAATCTATTACAGTTACAATTCTACAATTCACTCACCCCACGTATAAAGAGAATTCTCTAATAAAATCTTGAAAACTCTGGATATAAAAGACGATTCAGATCGTATCTATCGCTTAGACAGAATTGCCCATATTGCTAATAGTATCAATGAAAATGTAAGTAAATAAAAAATTTTTTCCATGTTAGATTAAAAAAGTTAGCAACATTTAGTGAGCAGTGTTTGATTATAAATGTTAGATCGCGTAATGATTATAAATTTTGTTAGAAATCTTAAATTAGAAATGTTGGTGATAGTAGTGACTTAGGTTATTTTATGAATTAGAAATGTTAGTGTTAGTTGAACGTAGATTTAGTGAGAATTTGATTTCTATTAATAAGATTAGAATAGAGTAAGATATATGTTTTTAGATTGGGCCTTAACATTTTAAGATAATGTTGTCATTAATTTTATTAAGTTCTTAATATAATATAAGATTATGATTTCATTAACTTTTTTAGCATAATTGCAGGCGATCTAATGTCAATACAAGAAAAAATAATATTTGTAATAAAAAAATTGTTACAAAAAATTGAAATTTTGAAACAAAAGAATGTTGTAACAAAAAAAGGGCCGTTGCAGTATGTCCCATTATAAAAAGTTTTTGTAACAAAAAATAGAACTGTTATAATTCAAAGTAATATTTTGTAACAAATTTTTCTGATACAAAAAATCAAAAGTCGTTACAAAAGTGATAACAAATTTTGATCTTCAAATATTTTTTGTGATAATATATTTTTTCTATCTAAAAAATTTGTTACAAAATATAACTTGATTTTGTAACATTTTTTTCTTTAGTTACAAAAGCAAAATATTTATTTTGTAACAATTTTTTTTAATACAAATTGCATGCATAATTTATTAAATTATTTTTTTAATTAACTGATATATTAACTACTTTACTAAGCAAGTCAACATTTACATAATATGTCAAAACATATATAATTCAAACATGCTTCATTTAACTAAAATTGTTTTAAAACAAAATAATATTAGTGGGTACATTGATTAATTCTACAAATATTTCTTGCACAAGTTCAACCAAAAATTAAAAGTCTAACATAGATTAGTGTCTCTATAAATCAAAATATTCTTGAGCCCTTAAGGTAGCATGTTGTCGACATTTTAGCGCTCTTGTAAATAAGAAAAACCGAAACAAAAAATTAGAAACAAGATATAACACCAATTATAATTTTTTCCAATAACTTTTATCCAAAATGGTTAGAAAAATTTTAGCAGAACTTCCCCTAAAACTTGGATATTTCCACCGTCTATGGTTCTATAAAAAATAACCAATTCACTACTTATTTCTTAGTCAATACACAACGAAATTTATCAAACCAAATAATAGGACATTTGCTATTTTACAACCATGACACAAGTAAAATGTAATAAATTGATCTATATACAAATTAAACTTATACTAATAATATATGAATCATCTAGGAATATGTATTAAAACCATAAGCAATTTTAGGAGTACCTTTAATTGTCTAGTTTCTTTCATTGTCAAAGTGTGCTATGAAAGAGTTCACAACGGCTTGTTGAGTTTCTAATTGAGCTTTCACTCGAGCTAATTCTTCCTCTTGCTGTGTTCATTGCTCTTCAAATTTTTCTTTGAGCACATCTATTTCCTTTGTTAGCTCCTCACGGTCTTGCATTGTCTCTTGTAGTTGTGCTTGAATCCTTAACTTAGATTTCGAAGCCTTTATGCTATAACTTGCACCACTTTTTTCACCTTTCACAAGTAAAAAAGTTTCATTTGGAGTGATAGAATTTTCAGAATCGTAGGATTCATTAATTATACAGCTAATATCATCCTGCACAATCCAATTTGTGATTCGAAAATGAAGATAAAATTTAACTTCCATGCAACAGTAAAAGGAAAATATTAGTAATGTTACATCAATTTGTTTAGCTTTTTCACTGAACCATTCTCTGTTATTCTTTTGATGAGTAATTTGGCATAATTCTTGAATGTCAGGCTCGACACCAGTTCTAGGATGGCGCTGCAAATTTTTTAAAGCTTAAAACATCACATGTAGTTAAGTGCAAACGTGACATAGCAAAAAATATAACACCAAATTAAAGACTTCAAGAATATTTACCTTATCACGTCTAACAACTTGAAATATTCTTCGACCAGCAATATGTGGTACCACGTGATGCTTTCTATTATCTTTGTTTCTTAAACTTTTTTCCTATAGAATACCGAACTCACAAAAGACAAAAGGAGTTAAGTTATAATTATATCATTGAACTAAAATAGCAAAACAACATAAGAATACCTCAATAGCTGTCACAATGAAAAATTCAAACCTGAAAAGAAGAACTTCCAAAGTAGCACACCAAATTCTCCCATGTCTCCGGAAGAACATTATTCGGTAGATTTTAAAGGCGCTCCTCATCAGTTTAATACAACTCATAGTGTTCACGCAATCTTAAACACCAACTTTGATAACAAATATTAGCCTTAGCTAAAATTATTTTGCGTATTACTTGCGTATCTGCTATATCAAACTTTTTCTACATAAGATTGGTCAAAGTTAGTTAGCACAAATAAAGATTTAATATACATAATAGCCGAAAATATAAATATGTATTACCAAAATAATGTCGCATATTTTTTGCTTGACATCATCTCTAACTTGGCTCCATTTCTCTACATCCAAAAGAGTATTTTGTCTTGTAACAATATCCACTTTAGATGCAAAAAGATCAGCATGGATGCCATTAGGAGCTATGTTGTCCAAAGAGATCGGCAATTCTAATTTTCTATTTGTCTTTGTTTTCAACACCCTATTTGTTGCAATCTCATGCGAAGGTCCCCTTTTACCAATACGCAATGAAACAGGGGCAATGGCTGGTGCTGTAATAGGGGCTGCCGGTGACGAAACGGGGGCTATCGGGGCTGGGGCAGGGGCTGCCGGGGTTGGAGCAGGGCTGTCGGGCTTGGAGAAGGGGCTGGTGTTGTAGAACTAGATGCAGTAGCCCTTGTCAACCTTTGTGAGGCCATTATGTTACGCAATCTACAATAAAACGCACAGAGATAACATTAAAGAAATGAAATAATAAAATATCTACATCATTTAATACGCAATTACACAAAGGAAAGCACATCAATAAAAGTGGACATGATTAAAATATATTATACTTTTCAAAAAAGTTAAACAAATGGAGTAAAGAGTGAATAACTTAGCAATTGTAAATATGACGTCAATTCCTAAAGTTTAACTACTTTAAACTCAATCACCATCCTATGCAAAAAGTCTATTATCTTAGCAATTGCAAATATGATGTCAATTCCTAAAGTTTAACTACTTTAAACTCAATCACCATCCTATGCAAAAAGTCTATTATCTTAGCAATTGCAAATATCTTATGAACCCCAAAATAAAACTGCTAAGAAGTCAATCATTATCATCATCATCATCATCATCATCATCATCATCATCATCATCATTATCTTCTTCTTCTTCTTCTTCTTCTTCTTCTTCTATAGACATAGGCACATCCACACTTGATCTCTCTATGTCACCTCTGCCCAATTCCATCAACAAATTGATATCACCCGAAGATGGTACTTGATTAAAGCTTTCCATTTCAACTTGTTGGTATACCTCTTCTTGCATGATATCTTGCTCAGGCATATCATATGTATTGCGAGGCTTTACTCGTACCACAGTACACCAATTAGGTCTTTTAATTGCCTTTAAATAGTATACTTGCTCACCTTGACATGCTAAAATGAAAGGTTCATCCTTAAATCTAACATATGTAACATCCACATTTATGAATCCATACTCATCTTTAGAATATCCCCTACTTTGATTTCATCCTATTAGAGGAACATCAAACCACTCACACTTAAATAAGATCACTTTATGTTTTTCCACATAATCTAACTCAATAATATCAGTCAACATCCCATAATAATCCACACCCCCAATCAATTCATCTCCCTTCACAACTACTCCACAATTTTAAGTCTTCAAAGATGCTTTATGGTTTTTGCTACGAAATGTAAAGCTATTGGTAGCACATGTTTTGTAGAAATGTGCACGACGATCAGGACCTCTTGCTAGAGAAAATAGTTGATTATTCACCCATGCACTCTTTACTTTGTGTAGATCTGAAATCTACATTAATGAATAGAGATTAAAATTAAATACTGTCAAGAGACCTTTTTATTTCACAATTATCAAAGTTTATTCATTTACCTTGCTTTCAAACCATTTCACAAATTGATCTTTGTGCCTTTTTTACAGATTTCTTAAATTTTCTCTTGTTAAATATGCCATATGTTCATCAACCCATGGTTAAACTTCTTCACAATTCTTTAGCACATAGAATTGAGCTTCTCTATGCTCTAAGATACTAAGTTCCTTGTATGCCCTTTTACAACTAAACTGGCCAAGTACTTTGAAAACAGTTATGCCTTGTATAGGTTCATTCTCACCATGGTCAGAAATCTGTGAAGTTTCATCCAAATATCTCCCCACAAGGGTCATTGCTTCTTCAAAGATATAACGCTCAGATATTGAACCCTCAGGACGTGCTTTGTTTCCCACATAACTCTTTAGTGTGTGCAAATATCTAAAATTGAATGTTAAAGGAATGTTAAAAACCTAAATAATGAATAGTATAAGGTAGATTCTAAGTTGTTATTAATTCCAAAAGGCTAACCTCTCAACAGAGTACATCCAGTGATATTGAATTAGTCTGGCTAACTTAGCTTCATGGGCAAGATGAACGGTTAGGTGAACCATCACATCAAAAAAAGCCGGAGAAAAAATCGTCTCTAATTTACAAAGTGTTGTTGCAATATGGGTTTTAAATTTGTCTAGAACGTCCACCTTCAATTCCTTGAAACAAAGCTCTCCAAAGAAAATACTTAGATGTATCAACGGTTCACAAACTTCTTTGGGTAAAAGCTCACGGATTGCAAGTAGTAGTAGCCGTCCTAATAGGACATGCTAATCACGGCTCTTCAAGCCATAAATTTTGCAATCTTCAAAATGCACACACCTTCCAATATTTGATGAATATGAATCAGGCATCTTGAGTTCTTTCAAGAACTGACAAAGAAGTTGCCTTTCATTCTCCTTCTTAGTTTTTGACAACGTATATTTGGCTATCGGCATCACAAATTTGTTGCCCACTCTACGAGGATGAAGGTCTCTCTTGATACCCATAAGTTGAAGATCAAGTCGTGCATTAAGATTGTCCTTTGTCTTTTCATCTAAATTTAACAGTGTACCCAGTATATTATCGAAGACGTTCTTCTCTATATGCATTACATCTAAATTATGACGTAACAATAATGTCTTCCATAAAGCAACTCGAAAAAATGCTTTTCTTTTTCCAATTTTCAGCCACCTTGTCATGCTCAGACTCCTTTCTCTTCTTAGTAGTGTTCCCAAACTCCGTTTGTTCAAAAGTCTTGTATTCTTCTAGGATATCATAACCAGAAAGTGGCTTAGGTGCTTCGCCAAGTTCCCTGGTATTGTGAAAAGAACTCTTATTCCTTTGCCATGGATGATCATGCGGTAAATAGCGGCAATGACCTATATAGCAATGCTTGTGTCCATGTTTCAACCTTTTAAAATTAGTTTCTCTGTGGCAACATGCACAAGCTAGTGCACTTTTAGTGCTCCAACCAGATAACATGGCATAAGCTGGATAATCATTTATTGTCTATAAAACTGCAGCAGACAACTGAAAATTCTGTTTCTGAACCAAATCGAATGTTTTAACACCATCTTCCCACAATTCTTTCAACTCTTCAATTAACGGTTGTAAGTATACATCAATAGAATTATCGAGGGATTTAGGGCCTGGAATAAGTAGAGATAACATTCAATTTGAATGTTTCAAAACCATCCATGGAGGATAGTTATATGGAATAAGAACAACTGGCTAAGTACTATAGAAAATGTTCATATTGCCGAATGGATTGAATCCGTCACTAGCAACTCCAAGCCTGATATTTCTAGCATCACGTGCAAACCGTTCAAGTTCCTCATCAAATGTCTTCCATGCTATTGAATCTGCTGGGTGTTTTAGGACTTTATCATCAAGCCATTTCTCTTTATGCCACCTTATTGCTACTGCTGTTTCTTCACACATGAAGATCCTTTGAAGCCTAGGTTTCAACGGAAAGTATCTTAGTATCTTCTGAGACACCTTCTTACGAGAGTCATCCTTTTCATTCCCCTTCCCCTTCACCCATCTAGATTACTTACACTTTGAACATTCATTAAGATCAGTATATGCTTGCCCCCAAAACAAAAAGCAATCATTCACACAAGCATCTATCTTCTCGTAATCTAATCCCAAATCTTGAATCACTTTTCGAGCATCATAAAATGAAGTAGGACAAGAATTTTCCTTTGGAAATATGCTTTTTAGAAAGAGCAATAAAGCATCAACTGAATTGTTGCTCTATCCATAGCGACATTTCATTTGAAACAACTTAACCATAAAAGATAACTTTGATATCCCACTTTCCCGATACAGGCTTTGCCTAACATTCCTCATCAGCCTCTGGAACCTCTTTGCCCCCTCATGAGGTTCTTCTGCTATATTGTCATCTACATTGGTAGCAAAATCTCTCGGTGTCTCCCCTAGTGTTTCTCCTCTAAAGATGTTATACAACATCTCAAAAGTGGCAGAATCATTCTCCATTTCACAATCAATTTCATTTAGATCAGACACATCTATAGTGGATGTATCTTGAAGACTCTCACCATGATGCACCCATGTTTTATAAGAAGTCACTATCTTCCATTGGCGCACATGATGATGAACTTCATTTCTAAATTTGAACAAAAAATTGTTACATTTAGGACAAGGACAACGTATTTGATTTTTCACACTGGGTTGAGAGAAGGCAATATCCAAAAATAATTCATCGAGGCACTTTCTAAACTCAGGAGTACGCTTATCAAAATTAATCCAATATTTCTGGTAATTAACCATTGGACTAATTTCTGCAGGAGATGAGAACGGATAGAAGGATGTAAAGAGTGGAAAAAAAGAGCAGCAAGACATAACCTAGCATCACAGCGACTATCACTTTCAAAGGGCTCTATGTAAACTAAATTCTGAGACGGTTCTCTATAACTCCGCAATACAAACTATCCTAATTCAATGCATTGTAAAAAATACAAAATCAATAACAAAATTGAATAATATTTCGATGTTAATAATAATGATGTAGTTACCTAAGACACTCAATTCACAAACACAAAAATTTAAGAAAACAAAAAGTATCAAAATCACCAAAAAAATACAAAAAATAGAATCAAAATAATAAAACCCAGAAACAAAAAATAGAATAAAAATATCAACTCTCTAAATAATCAAAAATTAGATTATCAACCATATTACACACCAATATTTTCAACCACAACAACATCAGCAGAATCAACTAACAATATAGGCAATAATATTTCAGCTAACCTCAGCAGACTATCAACTAACAATACAGTTAACAATACTCAAATAAACTGTACTTACCTTCAACAGAGAAGTAATCGGACCAGACCAGACCACCAGCAGAAGAAGGAAAGCCAAATCAGACCATCAGAGGCAAAGGACGACACAGGATGAACAGAGGAGAATAAACTATCCTAAGACACTGCAATGTAAAAAACACAAAATTACTAATAAAATTTAATCAATATTTCTATGTTAATAAGGATAATGTAGTTACCTAAGACACTCAATTCACAACCACAAAAATATAAGAAAAGAACAGATTCAAAATCACTAAAAAAGAAAGCAAAAAATAGAATCAAAATAATAGAACACAGAAACAAAAATTAGAATCAAATATCAACTCTTCAAATAACCAAAAATCAGAATATCAACCATATTACACACCAATATTTTCAACCATAACTACATCAGCAGAATCAACTAATAATATAGTCAACAATATTTTAGCTAACGTCAGCAGATTATCAACTAACAATACAGTTAACAATACTCAAATAAATTGTACTTACTTTCAACAGAGAAGCAATCGAACCAGACCAGACCAACAGCAGATAACGGAAAGTCGAATCAGACCAGCAGACGTAGAGCACGAACGCAGAGGACGACCACCACCATGAAAAGGAGCAGAGCTAACGGAACGGTGATAATGAACGGCGACGCCGACCACCACCACGAGGACCACGACGACGACGACCACACACACGGCGACGACGCACAAGACGGGACGAAGACCACCGAAGGCCACGACTCCACCGCACACGACACGATGGCGGAGTAAACGATGGTAGCAGAGGAGAGGAGACGAAGACGCGGCGGACGGTTCACTACCGAAGGCTACGCCGGTCTTTCATCTTGCCGCAGGAGCTCCATTGTGCTTGGTGGAATAGACGATGCAGAGATGAGTGAGGCGCGAGTACTAGGGAGTGAGCACTTAGGGTTTTTTTACTGCTTTACCTTGTTACTTTTCACATTCAACAACTTAGTATTTGTTTTTTTTTCTTTTATATTTAATTATTGTTCTTTATAAATATAATTTAATTAATTTTTTATGTTCTCAAAAAATAATTTTTAGTTAACATTAAAAAACGATGGTAGCAGAGGAGAGGAGACGAAGACGCGGCGGACGGTTCACTACCGAAGGCTACGCCGGTCTTTCATCTTGCCGCAGGAGCTCCATTGTGCTTGGTGGAATAGACGATGCAGAGATGAGTGAGGCGCGAGTACTAGGGAGTGAGCACTTAGGGTTTTTTTACTGCTTTACCTTGTTACTTTTCACATTCAACAACTTAGTATTTGTTTTTTTTTCTTTTATATTTAATTATTGTTCTTTATAAATATAATTTAATTAATTTTTTATGTTCTCACAAATTAATTTTTAGTTAACATTAAAAATCTGATTATGAATAAAAAGTATATATTAAATTTTAATTTTTGAAACAAAATAAAATTATTCTAAAAAATTATATAAACAAATTTTTTTTACCCTCAAGGTGTTTAAGATTTAAAAAAAAATTGTTATAAAATATACTTACATTTTGTGATAAACAAATAACTTGTTACAAATAATGTTGAATTTTATGACAAATTAATTTTTTATTACAAAATAATTAGAGTTTTTGAAACAAAAAATATTTTGTTACAAACAATTGGAGTTTTTTATAATAAAAGATATTTTGTTACAAAATATTACGAATTTTTGCAACTTCTTTATTTTTTGTTACAAAAACTAACATAATTTGTAACAACAAAAATTAGGTTGTTACAAAATATTAGCATGTCTTGTAACAACTTGTAATATTGTTACAAAACATTATTCTTCTGTAACAATCACTAATTATTATTACAAAAAATTATTTTTTGTAACAATTTTAAATTTGATACAAAATTTTTGTTACAAATGTTTCATTTTCTTGTAGTCTGTATTACTAGCATGAAGAGGCAGCATGGTATGCCCCTTGACGAGCGGATCATACCATACCTGCAGATTGCTGGGTTATATCATCTTGCGAGGCTTAACGACCACTGATTTAGGCTAGATGAGCAATTAGTTAGTGCTTTCATGGAGAGATGGCGTCCGGAGACGCATACTTTTCATAAGCCATTCGGAGAGTGCACCATTATATTGCAAGATGTGGCGTACTAGCTAGGTCTTTCGATTGACGGTGAGTACGTAAGTAGATGTCTGACAGACTTCGAGACCTATACTGACTTACTGAGGGCGGTCGGCCTCCATGGACTTGGTTCTAGGAGATACTGGGTGTGTTACCTCCAGCTGATTGTATTGACAAGTTCACTATGAAGTGCACGTAGATGAAGGGGACATTCAGTGAGCTGCCTGAGGGTGCAGATGAAGAAACTATGAGGAGGTATGCGAGAGCATAGATTATAATGTTGTTATCGACTCAGCTGTTTGGGGACAAGTTTGGGACATATCAATACAACAAAATTCATCACAACACAATTCTGCAACTGCCATTGCATCACATTCCACCAATCTCATGCATCACATGTATCCAGCATTCATCATGAACCACCTGCATCCAATTTCAACTCAACTGTTATTAGAAGATCTGCCAGAGTCAGAAAAGTGCCAAATTATCTCAATGACTATCAACGCCACATAAATACCACTACTATCAATTCTCTTTGCAGGAATCCTAAGTCGACGTTATAGGTCATCTCTTATGATGCACTTAGTACAAAATATCGAGAGTTTTCTTTGGCCGTTTCTTCAAACATTGTTTCTAGTGACTATGAGAAAGCTGTTGTTTACCCTTGTTGGAGAAAAGCCATACAGTGTGAGCTGGAGTCACTGGAGAGAAATCATACTTGGAGAATCACCACACTCCCCTCTAGCAAGAAAGCCATTGGATGCAAGTGGGTGTTCCAAATTAAATATCACCCTGATGGGACCTTTGAACGCCACAAGGCCAAACTAGTCGCAAAGGGCTTCACACAAATTGAAGGAGTTGATTTCATAGACACTTTCAGCCCTGTTGTTTGAATGTTGACCTTAAGAGTTGTGTTGGCCTTGGCTGCAGCAAAGTAATGGCATATCAAGCAGTTGGATGTAAACACTGCCTTCTTACATGGAGAGTTGAACAAAGAAGTATACATGAAGCTACCTCCTAGACTGCAGCAACCAGGACTAAGCCCAAATTCAGTGGGCAAGCTTGAGAAGTTCTTGTATGTTTAAAGACAAGCAAACAGGCAATGAAACTTGAAGTTAACCAAAACTCTGAAATCCGCTGGTTTTATCAAATCAGAATCTGATCACTCTTTGTACACTAAGCTCACCACTCATGGTGTCACCATTATTATGGTATATGTAGATAATTTGGTACTCATAGGAGATGACCTTGCTAAAATTGAGTCTATCAAGAAATTGTTGGATCAAAAGTTTAAGATCAAAGACTAGGGTGATGTAAAGTATTTTTTCGGTATGGAGGTTGCTAGATCTTCGAAGGGCGTTCATCTATGCCGATGCAAGTATGCCATGGATATCCTCAAAGATTTCAGATTCTTGGAGTGCAAGTCAGTAGCACACCTATGGATTACACTATTGTTTCAAAGTTATCTAGGGAGAGTAGGACTCCATTGGAAGATAAAACTGAGTGCAGACAATTAGTTGGCAGGCTTCTATATCTAACCAACACCAGACCAGACATTGCCTATGCTATGGAAACACTCAATCAGTTCATCGACTGTCCCACTGATGTTCATATGCAAGCAGCTTATCGTGTCTTGAAATATTTGAAAGGCTATCCCGCTGTTGGCCTTCTCTTCTTGGCAGGCCATAATCTTATTCTTACCGGATTCTGAGATGCAGATTGGGCAACATGTGATGACTCTCGCAAGTCAATCACCGGTCATTGTTTTTATCTTGGCAAGTTGTTGATTAGTTGGAAGAGCAAGAAGCAAAACATAGTCACGCGATCCTCCTCTGAATTTGAGTATCGGGAATTGGCACTTACAACTTGCCAAGCACAGTGGCTCTCATACATCATGAAGGATATTGGAATGCCCATCACAAAATCAATTACACTCTTTTGTGATAACAGATCCGCCATTCACATCACCACCAACCCAGTTTTCCATGGACAAACAAAACATATCAAAGTAGATCGTCACACTACCAGGAATCAACATCTTTCAGGCCTTACTCACCTGATGCCAGTTTCGTCCTCTGACCAACTCATCGATTTCCTTACTAAAGTTCTGGTGCCAGCACCCTTTAATAGCAACATTGCCAAACTAGGCCTTCTAGAAATTTATAGTCCTAGCTTGTGGGATGCTGTAACTTGAATAGGCCTCTTGGCAGCTAAACTTATCGTATATTTGAAAATAAAAATTAGGAATACCAATTGGCATAATTAGTTAGAGATTATGGCTAGGTAGTTAAGTTAAGGATTAAGACAATTTTGGTCCCTAAGGTATAGACCAAAAAATTTTTTCGTTCCTAACCTTTTTTTGCATATAAAATCATTCGTAAGGTTTAGTTAAGTTTTAAAATCATCCTTCGAACTAAAATACTCTTCTCCTTCTTCACCAACATACTCAGTTCTAATTCTTCTTTCTCTTCTCTGTCGCAGCAACATCTCTTCTTCTTTTTTTCTTCATCATCACAGAATCAGGAATAACAATAATGAAGTGGAAACAAAGAAAGAAAATAACAACAACAATTTATTTCAACTAGCAGCAATAGCAGAATCAGAATAAGAAGAAAAAGAAGAAACAAAAGCAGAAGAAACAAAATCAGCCTCAGCAACAACAATAATTCATTTCAACAATCTATTTACTCTCAGCATTCTCATTTCCTTTCTCCATTTTTCTTCTCTATTCAGAATCAGAAGAAACAGAAGTAGAACAATAATGAAATCAAAATAAAATCAAAATCAATAACAATAATAGAATTAGAATCAAAATCAATATAATTAATAAAATCAACAAATCAACAATGTAATTAACCAAAGAAACAGAAGCAGAATCAACAATGTAATTAACAAAATTAACAAATTAGAAGTAGCATTGGAACCCTAGGAAGGAGCAATGGTGACTAGCGAGGAGTAGCGAGGGGCAAGGAGCAGCGATAGGTGAGGAGTAATGATGACTGATGAGGAACAGCAGCATCCGCATCGTTCCCAAATTCCATCAATGCCTCTCTCAAAGCAGTGGCGCGGACCGAAGTAGCGGCAAGGAGCAGAGCAGTGGCGACATGCGAGGAGGAGGAGGAGCACGGCGACGCGGCGAACTAGCGAGGAAGAGGAGGAGAACGGCAACGCGGTGAGCTAGCATGGAGGAGGAGCAGAACGGCGATGCAGCGAGCTAGCGAGGAGGAGCAAAACAGCGACGTGGCAGACGTCCTTCCTCGCCAATCTGCTGGCGTCGACGTCCTCCTCTCTATCACAGGCAATGTCGCCACCTTCCCTTCCCCTTCTTCCCTCCCCCTGATTCTCTTTCTCCCTCTCGTCGCTCTCTTTCTATTTTTTTCTTTTTATTTTATTTTATAATTTTTTTACTTAGGGTATTTTGGTCACAAAATATAAAATTTAAGTAAAAAGGACGATTTTAAAACAAAGTTAGACCTTAAGGATATATGCAACAAAAAGTTGAAGACGAAAAAAATTTTCGGCCTGTACTTTAGGGATCAAAATCGTACTTAACCCTTATGTTATTGACTCTCATTCCTTTTATTCCAAAACAACTTGTATATAAACAGGGTATGAAACTAATGCACTAACTAATTGAGCATTTTTCACATTTACATCACTCTGAATTCAACCCCTGTTTCTCTCTCACTCTTTCTCATCACATACTTTCACATCTTGCTTCACCATAGATGAAGCTAAGTTTGATTCCTCATCTCCAATATCTGCACTCTTTGTTCGCACGATAGAATTTGATGAATTTGATGAGAGCATGACCATCTCTTTAATACATTTTTACAGAATTTGAGTCAATTTATAAATTTTCAAAAAACTAAATTTGAGATTTCAAATAAATTTAATTATTAATGATTAATGAATCAAATTTAATATTCGTAAATTCAACTTGAATTTGGCCTGATTTTCGACCATCGGGAAGATTTCGAGAAAAAATCAAGTGAAATAACATAAGATGAAAAGGTACCACATCCAACTCAAAACCTTAAAATAATAAGTGGGTCTCTAATCTTATAAACTTCCCACTCTTTATTATTTTCTTTGATGTGATGAGACTAATTTCATATACTCCTCACATTTGCAACATTAAGACATATATATATACCGTCAGTCACATAGAGTGATACTAATTTATGCTTATGGTTATGTATATGGTTTAATCAAGTTAATCAATTAAAAAAAAATCAATTAGCAATTGAAGCTTAATTCACTGTATATAAATAAGAGATTTCTTTCGTTTTAAATTAATTTTCTCTTTGTTTTTTGAGTTCATTAAAAATTAATATATGACGTATAGCTGAATATATTGTTGTTTTATATTAATTTTTAGATCATTTTTATAAAGTTAATTAATTTAACAATGAAAGAATATATACAAACCGCAGCTGCCGCGCGCGCATAGAATTGTTAAAACTAAACTAAAAACGATGAGTGGGAAAGAAATAAGAATATAAAAAATGGCACGCAATTGCATGCAGGTATGATGAATTCCCAAGGTACATATTAATTAATATTCAATAGAAAATAAAAGTGAATATATGTTACAACAAGGGAGGGCTAATTAAAATTACGATTGGATCAGACATTTTAATTTGTTCAGAGTAGAACGTGATGACTTTGTGTGTTTGGGGCTTTGTTTACCACCATAATTGATATGGAATAATGCAACTATATATCTTAATAGTTTAATTTCCGCCACATCTTGAAATGACTATAGATTAAGGTTCTAAAAATCGGATCGAATTAGCTGGTTTGACCGGATTAATCGAAAACTAATTCTCTTATCGATTCGGTTGATGATAAAAATCGATTTACAAATAACTGATCAAATTACTGGTTAATTGGTGAATCAGATAAACTAGTCCAGTTTTTTGAAATGCCAGTTTGCTATTTCTAAATCAAAACTGTACTGTTTTGATTAAGAAAGAAATTGGAAAAAAGAAAGTCCAAAACGAGCAGAGAGCACCCTCTCATTTTCCTTCTCTCTCTTTCATGAAAATCCAACCCTAAAGCCCAAAAACCTTGCTAACACACCAAAGTCACACTGAAGGAGAAGGCGACGAGAGAGCTCACGTAGTGGGGGACAGAGGAACTCACAGCTTCAATCTCTGGAAGAAGAAGGACACGCACCGTCGGAGAGATGAGGGAGACGATCATGATGGAGCAGAAAGGACGGCGGAGTCTGGAGAAGAACTGGACGCTGGTGGCTGCTGCAGAACGGGACGATGTTGGCCTTTTGGGAGTGTGGCGACTGGACAGTGAAGAAGAAAGGGTATTGATCGAACTGGACTAGGTTACAGGCGAGACGAAAGGTTCGAATTGGTGGTGCTTAGTTGCGGAAAAAAATCTGATAAATGGCGATGAACAATTGCCTCAATCACTATCGAGTAACCAAATAGATTTGGGAATTAGGGTTTCTCTGTCCATCGTTGCCTCTCCGTTTTTCGCTGCTTGCTCTTCGACGTTGTCAACGATAAGCTCCTCCAGTGCTTCTTCAGTTTCATTTCTGGGAGTTGATTATGGATCGTTATTTTTTTGGGTTATATGCTGTTTCGTGAGTTAATTTTTTTCATTGTTCATTGTTGTTGTGAAGAGAGCTGAATTGTTGGTATTTGTTCTGACTTTTGGATTATTATTATTATTAATTATATATAATGTTCTGAGTTATTTTTGTGTTATTGTTCTAATTCTGAATTAATTTATTAGTTATTGATTTGTTGTTGATGAGTTCTGGGAGTGGATCGTTATTTTTTTGGGTTATATGCTGTTTCGTGAGTTAATTTTTTTCATTGTTCATTGTTGTTGTGAAGAGAGCTGAGAGCTGAATTTTTGTTCTGACTTTTGGATTATTATTATTATTAATTATATATAATGTTCTGAGTTATTTTTGTGTTATTGTTCTAATTCTGAATTAATTTATTAGTTATTGATTTGTTGTTGATGA
>NC_029789.2:22561734-22562115 GCF_000816755.2 Arachis ipaensis
ATAATGAGATATTGATCATCAAATTAAAAATTTTAATATATTTATTTTAATATTTAATTAAATCAGTTCAACTACGGTTTAATTATAGTTAACCATTAAACTTTTAAACCAGTATCTATATCGATTTATTGACCGATTCTATTCTTGTAATCTTGCTATAAACAAAAAATTGTATCATCCTAAATAAATACTGAAAATAAGCATTTTCCACTCAATTAATACACATGTAGAAGACAACAACATTCATGTTCATATATTCATATGCTGATTAAATAAAGAGTATCAATATTTGGTTAACTCTAAATAATAAATACTAAATTTTAAATTTTACATTTAATAATATAAAAAATAAGATATTATTTAAAATACTACTTAAAAAAC
>NC_029789.2:22562283-22574956 GCF_000816755.2 Arachis ipaensis
CTATCACATTTCTTCTAAATAAGTGATGTTGAAAAATACTGGTGATTTCTGAACCTTATTGATTTGAAATCTGAGTCGAAAACCTTGTCTCCTTTAATTTGAGGGTCGAATTATAAGGTACAGATTAACTCATACAGATTTAATAAGATGTCGACAAGTGGCAAAGCTGATGGTATTAGGGAACAGGCTTGGCAGGGCTTGATGACACTGTCTGCCTTAGCTACCGTAGGTGGAGCTGGCTAATAAAAGATGGAGCCGATCTAGTGAATCTGAAATTGGGTTTATTGAGTGGGCTGGGCCTTTTCTTTAGATTTTAGTTTTTGGGCATGAATGGACTAGAAAGAAGATGCTATAAGAAACAAAATGAGATGGTGGAGTCCAGAAGAATGCAGGCTCCGTTAGGAAATAAAGAAAATTGTATCCCCAATTCCCAATTCAGTTAGATCAGATTCAGAATCGTCAACCTTCCTCGTTGTTCGTGGTCCTTATCTTCTCTGATTCACATGTGTGAATTTCTTCATTATTGATATGAAAGTAATTGCGGCTCCTTTCCGATGTATTGATCGACTGAATCGAATGTCATCAGGCTCACAGTGTTTGAGAGATGTGGCCTGTGATGGAGTTTAAATACCTGGAGATAAGCCCGATGAAATCGCGTCTTATTCTGATGGTGCCAATCTTCGTGGAAAATCCTTACGTAGTATTCGACAAGGTCGGTTAGAAGTCAGGTGCTGTTAAATAGAGTTGTGGGTGCAGTTTTATTTTCCATTTTCCTATAATGTCATGTTTTAGGTTTATTACCTTTTTTTGCCCTGTAGAGGTTCCTGGTTGCAGACCCAAGAGAATACATGGTAGAACTGGAC
This sequence comes from Arachis ipaensis, assembly GCF_000816755.2. Classification (NCBI taxonomy): domain Eukaryota; kingdom Viridiplantae; phylum Streptophyta; class Magnoliopsida; order Fabales; family Fabaceae; genus Arachis; species Arachis ipaensis. The sequence goes on from NC_029789.2 coordinate 22,563,147, forward strand.
TTTTTCGGGATAGAGGTTATTCGAAGGAGCAAGAGGTGTTCGATTTGGGTAATGGAGGATTGCAAGCCCAAGATGAGCATAGAGGTATTAGTTGGATCGGGTTAATTTGTAAAGCGCAAGACTGGTTTAAAATAAGAGGTTTAAATAGACTGTAGCAGCCGCCGTTCTATAAGAAGGTGAACCCTAACCCCAGTTCATCACACCTAGAAGCAGAAACGTCGACCCCTTCTAACGTATGTAACGGTTCGGGCTTTAAGGTAACTCCTCCCCCTTGTTGTATCGGATTTTAGGAGAGTGAATTTGTCGATTATTTATATTGTAACCCCGCTGTGTGTTGTTGTGATTCATTCTTTTATTACGTGTGAGCTGGGGCTATGAGTGGGGTAGAGATCTGGATTACCTCGGAACAAAGACACCGTCGGAGAAGGAGGAAGAGATCCGGAGCTCTGTTGCGGCGGATTACCGTTTGGATGCGCACTGTGGAGGGATTTGTCTTTGTTGCGTACAGCGGAAGTGGAAAAAAGGTACGTTGAACCACGGATATTTCGTAAGATATGTTAACTTTGGTAACTTAAGGGGTGAAATGTTAGTCCAATTCATGTAATTTTTTTACTTTATATGCCTAATTTTATTATGGGCTGTTGTTATTGTGTAGGTGATCAGTGATGCAGACCCTAAGATATAACGTGTTGTTGGTTCTCTGTTACTTCAATCGGATACGAACTGAAAGGTTATTGTTGATGATTTCAGGTAAACTGACAAATTCTATATTGTTCTGGAAACTATCTTATTTACAAGATATAGCAGAAATTATAAACTTAAATTTATGTGAAGATGTTGCTCTTAAAAGACTTATAATATATTTTCGCATGTATGAGTAGCAATGATTGACGGTGATGCCTGCATGTTGTGTAATTGAGAAGTCAACAGATTAGTTTTAGAAAAAATTAAAGTTTTTTTGAACACAGAAGTAATTTAATGTTTACTGTAAACTGTCAAGAAGTTGGACTTGCAGGAAAATTGGATATGATGATCAAAACTTGTGGGTGCAAGGGAAAACAATGCCTAGGGTTAGTAGCCAGCTTGTGCTGCTGTGTTTATTTTAAAAAGCGAAATAACATAATATAGTTTGACTTAGGAATAATACATTCCACGAGAATTGATAACACGCCAATGAAGTGGGTTAGCAACTCCAGATTTCCAGCTTTCAGATGAGAAACAGCTCATGCAGAAAACCGTTAACAGTTTAAATTGGATTAATAATTAGACATTTAATTCACATGTTTTCATGAATAGAAACCACCCATGTGTTAGTATTCATTAAAATCAATGACTCTAGTGGTGCAAAGAGTCATATCTGTGAAAGTTGTTAATCATCATATCATATCGTTACAGTCTAAGTCTACAGAATCTTTCGAGTATAAGACATCCGTAGAACTTTTTAGACTAAGAAAAGAACAATATCAGTATCAAGACAAATTAGACTCCTCCACATTACATTGTGCCACAAGTCAAATAGGATAACCTGCAAACATCATACGGTCGTAACATATAGCTAATTTTTAACTGTGAGTCTTTTTTACTCCGAGGCTCTACTTAACATGATAAAGTAACTACAACTAATAAATTCAGCTCCTTTAGCCGCACACCTCAACCGTAGGAAATGTCATTCACAAAAACCATTACTTAACCTTGTAACGTTATACACTCTGCCAGCATGATAGAAGCAGTTTTTGCAAATAATTTATTTTATTGTCTTTGGATTTCCTGTCCATGTAGATCGGCCGATTGATTATTGATTGTCCTATGTAGTTGGATTCTCTGATTTTGATTGCCTCTCCCGTCAACCCGCATTGTCATGCCTCGCCGCTGGCCCAACAGAATCGCGAAAGGAGCAATTTAACACAGAGGAGCAGCTCCAAAATTGTCGTGGCGGCTTGTGGTTCCCTAGTTCTACACCTATTCACGAATCGGTTAGTACTATAGTTACATTTATTGGGTATAAAGCTATCCTGGATTGTAATAACTCTTGTCGATTCGAACTCTAATTAATAGTTTCTTGACAAGGTTAGAAAAGGCAAATAATTACTGAACTTGGTTAAATTGCATTCGTCCCAGTCGAAGTTAGTCACTTGGTTAAAAATCCGTTAGAACATAGAATACTGGTGTATTGTATAGTTTTCTGTGCCTGTTGTTAGTAATTAGTTGAGTACGTTCTGCCGTAACGTCGGATAGTTGTGATTGGATTGTTGGAGAGGGCTGTCTTGTCCGATATCGATTAAGGTATTAGCCAGAGAAGGAATAAAAGTAAAATGGAGTATGAATGAAGATGTTAGTATTTGGTTTAAGGAATCTTGGTACGGAGTGGTCAAGTTGTCGGGCTGAGGGCATGGGTATTTTGTGATTTTTAAGTGTAAGGGTGGATCTAAATTTAAGTTCCCGTAGATCCATTCGAGTGTCTCGGTTCTTGATTTTTCGAGTTTCGTAAGTTTTCGTTACGATCACGCCCTCGTGGGAAATAATTTTCCGAGTCATTCGGGCGTGAGCATCATGGAAACTTCTGAAACTTGACCAATCAACTGCCGACGCACTCGATGAGATCAGCAGGAGATTAAATTTTGATTCACCATTATACTTAAAAGTCACAAAATATCCATGCTTTACTCCGTATAGCTTGACTACTCAGTCCCAAGCTGCATTCGAGGAAACACTCTCATGTTCTTTCTTACTCCATTTTGCCCTTATTCCGTCCGCGGCTGACGTATCCAATGATATCGGATTTGATAATCCTTTCCAGTAATTTTGTTTCGAAAAAACGAAAGGGAAGATCGTAGCCGGCAACACTTCTTAACCAAGACATTAACAATCGACGCCGAGAATTACATACTAAACGGATGGATGATGATGTTTGTTTTTTTTTTTTGTCGAGGGAATACTATCTTGAATTTTACTCGGAAAATGACTGTCACATGCACTTCATTGCCAGAAATATTTTATACAAGCAGTTTTTACAAATCATGATTTCTATTGTTGTCAGATTTTCTGTCCATGTTCATCGGCTGATTAATTGTTGATAGTCCTTTTTAAATGCATTTTCTCTTTTTGATTGTCTCTCTGGTACCCCCGCATTGTAAGGCTTCCCCTATGCCTCGACATAATCACGGAAAGAGCAATCTAACACTGAAGTGCAGCTCCAGAATTGTTTAGGCAGCTAGCGGTTCCCTCGTTCTGCACGTCTTCAAGAAACGGTAAGTAACATAGTAACTTTTGTTGTTTATAAAGGCATTCGGTCAGTAATATAGTAACTTTGGTTGTGTATATAGGCACCTTGGGTTATAATAAATTTTTTCATTCCGAAACTCCAAATGATAGTGTGTGCGATATTATACATGGCTACATTAGTGTGTGCGATATTATACATGGCTACATTTCAGTTTCTTGTGGCTGTGATGGCTGAATTATGTTCTTCGTCTCTGCTAGTCTTGTTAGTGTAGCTATCTTAATTAATAATGGTATGAAATCTTAATAGAAATGCACGTTGGCAGATTTTATAAATACAATGGCACCAGGTGGAGCCACCATTCCTGGGTCTCCATGGTTTGATCCTTGTCGGAACACACGAAATGACTATTTTACCTTTGCTGACTGCGTGTACTGGGTTAGATGTAGGCATGAATTTTTTATTTTAGGAATTTAAATGTAAATGATTTCCTCCGACTTGTTTCTTAAATAGGCACTACACCTGGAGTTGCTAACAATTGGACCGAAGTGGCTATCCAAGACCACTGCTGAAAGACCACGCTTCTCGTCCTTCCCGTTTGAGGAGCCTGTCGTGCCTCAGCAGCATCACCTATCGTGAGTTATCTTGTCATGATGTTATTAATAATGGTTGTGTAACATTATCTTTCTGCAACGTCTTCTGTCTATAGCATGGATATTAGATCAGTCTCTAAATAAAGTATTCATTTGTTTGTCTTAGGATGGACTGCGGTGTTTGGGTCTTGCAATGGATGATTAGGGGTGCTCTATGGGCTATACACAGTGTTACGGTGCGTTCTTAACGAAAATGGATGATGGTTTACGTGAATGTAATTTGATAACGATGAGGATACCTAAAACTCTGATCTGACACCGTTGATAATTGAGTAACTAATCTGATGGCGGTTTCATGACTTGCAGGAGGTAAATTCACAAACTCGGATGCGAATAGCGGTTGACCTTGTATTGAGATCACACAATGCAAAGGCAATCGATGTCGTGGAAAAGGCCATGACCTTCTGGAGAAAGAAGCTTGAGTCTTCGCAACGTGGACGTAAGCGATAGGATTATACACTGGGAAGAACATATACGTCTGGTGTTCAGCGGAATCTGGAAATTATTTTTTGGTTTGCGTCCTCCTCTCTCCGGAACATACGACCGGTGATGATGGATATTGACACCCGAGGAGCGGATTTACCTGGGCATTGTTTTTTTGTATCTTTTTGTTTTTTGTTAGGCCGGGAGTAGAAGAATTAGGCATTTGAAACTGATAGTAAGAATGATAGGATTTTCCAGCCCAGATGCGGTTATCATTTCTCCGGACTGCAACCAGTATCCTGGTTGGAAACTAAACTCTCATTTTAAATATTAGTAATGTTAGACTGCATACTCACAAACGGTGGAGACAAATTTTTTTGGACCGTCTCGCAGTGTACACGGTTTTTACTTGGTTTGCTCAAAAATGGTAGCATTAGTTGGAGGTAAACTTTAACATCAGTGTCATCCATACTTGTTTGCCGTATGAATTATGGTTACTTAAGCTGATTTTATTGTTGAACGGTTTTGGGCCTTCGGCCCAACTTAAATAATTTTGATCACCCTGGAGAAGGAATAATAGGATGTGGAACTGGTGCACGAATTGTGAATCACACTTTTCACAACTCGTACCACTGACCAGCAAGTGCACTGGGTCGTCCAAGTAATACCTCACGTGAGTAAGGGTCGAATCCCACGGAGATTGTTGGTTTGAAGCAATCTATGGTTATCTTGTAAATCTTAGTCAGGAAGTCAATTATGTTTATCAGTTGAATTGTGAATAAACAAAAGAGCATGGATTAACGGTTACTTGTTATGCAGTAATGGAGAATATGTTGGAGTTTTGGAGATGCTTTGCCTTCTGAATCTCTGCTTTCCTCTGTCTTCTGATTCAAGCACGCACGTCCTTCTATGGCAAGCTGTGTGTTGGTGGATCACCGTTGTCAATGGCTACCTTCCATCCTTCCAGTGAAAACTACGCTCACGCACTCTGTCACAGCACGGCTAATCACCGGTTGGTTCTCAATCCGGTTGGAATAGAATCCCTTGATTCCTTTGCATTTGTCACTAACGCCCAGCCTTCAGGAGTTTAAAGCTCGTCATAGTCATTCAATCCTTGAATCCTACTCGGAATACCACAGACAAGGTTTAGACTTTCCGGATTCTCATGAATGCCGCCATCAATTCTAGCTTATACCACGGAGATTCTGATTAAGGAATTATTGAAGCTCAGATTCTAATTAGATGAGCGGGACTAGTAGCTTTTTGCTTCTGAACAGTTTTGGCATCTCACTTTATCTATTGCTAAAACATACTAAAAACTATATGAAATTAACCCCAAAAAGCGTATAAAATATCCGCTCATCAGGAACAAGTTTATATGCGTCAATAAACCACCAAGCAACTAACAACATAATTCAAAACCTGCGTTATATCAACCTGGCCGTCAACCATTCATCTAAATTAACAATCGAAGTGTCTACATTTGTGGAGACAAATAATTGGCACAAGTCAGCATGCCTTGGCCGGCAACCACATGTAGAGAATGAGTTGTGCCAAACCTTTCGCACAATACTAACCATTTATCAACTTTAACAATAAACGTGCCTACAACTATAGAGTACAGCCCAGGCACAATTCAGCATGACTTATGACAATCACAGATTACACCTTTAATTAACTTATACTAATAACTTCATGTTAACAAATTTCACAACCGTAAAAGAACAATTAGAGTTTAAGTAGAGATGGACTTCATGTTCGGGATACCTCTTAATACTACAACCTTCGAAACCGTCCATAAATCATAAGTACACATAATACAAAGCAACCGTGTCAACGTACGGAGTACACCCAGATGGGTACTCCATGGAACGTCTTGTAATGTCAAACATAATTCTCTCGAAGCAACGACGTCAGATCATGAAAACTTGTTGAAAGCTAGGCTAAGCTAGGCGGTTGTTGCCCTCCGGAGTCCCGTTCTCTCCACAAAGCGGGGCTGCTCAGCCTATACAAAGTTCCTTGAGCACCTGTTGCCGGACCACTGTTTCCCCATTGCATTCTGAAGTAAGATTCAACAGTCATAATCTCAGCCTTAACCATCATATTCATAACATGGATTCAGCTGTTATCGGCAGCACAGTTACTGAAAATACGAAACATGCATACCTCTAGAATCCACTGTTGGAAGGCATCGGAACCTGGTGTGCTAAACTGCGTAGGAGTGATTCCGGGGGCTCGTTCAGGTGAGGAAACTATCGCACCTGCTTGAGTAGGTACTAACCCGTGGTTGGTTGAGCAGCTGGGAGCGGCAAAGAACTGCTCTATGTGCTGCCCCCAGGAAGAAGTTCCAACCGCCTACACCTTGGTTCAGCCGGGGTAGAGTCGAATTGGTTGCATTTGGTTCGTGGGGTGTCGGTATGTATGGAGCCGCTCCGCCGACATCAGCAGGTTGGGAGACGCCGTGTGCAGCCTGCAAGTAGATTAACAATTCATTTGCGTCAGAGGGCTATGGAAGATTAAACTGTTCGTTGCGAAGCAAAAAGGCAATTCATAGAACATATGCAACATGTTACGTGGGATCGAAACGAAGAAAGAAAAAGTCAATCACATACAATGTGCCAATCTTACCACACAGACTAAGTTCTAAATGCGTTTCTAGATGTATTCTAGCAGATAACATGAATCTAGTTGTACCCTAAGCGTTGACTACTCATATTCCCATTGAAATTTTTCAAACCACTATATCTCACCTTGCATAGGCAATTCACATGTCAAAAATTACCCAAATCATCAAACATACCTCTGAGCAACTACGCCCCGAACGATTTCCACTTGGCTCGCCTGACGATGGATCCCCGATCGTGGCTGATGTCCCTTCTGGGTACCCAGCTTGGCTCGTCTCTCGTTGGGACATGCAGGTCCTCTTCGTGTGACTGGGAAGCCCACAAGAAGTGCAGCAACGCCTCTTCCCCCCAGGAACTGCATTTGTCGAGGACCCCATCTCCCTACCACGTTTGGGTGCCCCCTTTGTCCGGGTGACAGCCGGATCCCTCACGACGTCTTGTTCCCGCACCCTCTCATCTTGGGCAACTGTATTGCCCCTTCGTAGCTGTAGCCGCCGTGCCAAAGAGGTAAGTGCATCCCTCGCTAAGAAGAAGTCAGCTGCATCATCAGAAGCTAGCTTCGCGACGACACTCATGGAACTGCACAGAGCGCCGTACCGCAGTAAACGACTGGTGTGTCCCAATGAATCACATGTTGAGGATGCTGTCCATTCCTTGGCATCTTTACACCAACGCCTGAGTATCAAACCAGGTGGGATTTCGCCTAAACCCTCATACTTCATCACGCAAAATATATGGCAGCAAGGAATGCCTTCACTGTTCCACATCATGCAGTCACATTCAATCTTTGGTTCGCTCGGATCGTAAAGGACCTTGCGAACCCTGCTGCGGTTCCCGACGCTTGAGAACTTGTAGACGGACGTCGTGCTAATGCTGTCTTTCCCCAGAAATAATAAACTCCCTACCCCCTTTATCTGTTTCCTTACCTCCTTGAAGACTGCCCTGGTGTATAACTTCGCAGCAAACAGCTCGATCTTATCAAGGCCTGTAGTCAGTACAGGCGTGTAGTACGAAGAATAAAATTGAGCCGTGAGCTCGTTGTTGCGGTAGTCTTTCACCACTCTATCCAGGCTCTGAACCAATTCAAGAAGGCTATTTGTGGACTTCAGGAACCCCTTTACGAATGCATTTATGCCCTCACACCTGGAAGTTGTCTTGTAGCTGGTGCAAAACGTGCCCCGTAGATATGCTGTTGCCCAGCTCTGTCTTAATTCGTACGTGCTTTTGACCCAGCTGTTCTCCATTAATCCTAAGCTTTTCACGGCCGTCCTCCAGTACTCCTCAAACTCGGCAACATCGAAGTTCGCATAAACAGCCTTTTTGAAGACCTTGCGAAATTCCGGCTCCTTCACCCTTAAGACACAATTTTTTTCCAGGTGCCACCCGCATAGACGATGCCTAGCTGAAGGAAGCACGTCCGCGATCGCTGCCCGCATGGCTTTATCCCCGTCGGTGACCACAACGGAAGGCTTCTTGCTTTCCATGACATCAAGCATATTTAGCAACATCCATCTATATGTACGGACTTCCTCGTCCTGCAGTAACGCGAATCCGAAGATTGCCGTCTGCTTGTGATGATTTGATCCAGAGAACACCACTAGAGGCTTCTTGTACTTGTTTGACCTGTATGTTGCATCAAATGCAAGGACGTCACCGAACAGCTGGTAATCCGCCATCATCTGCCCATCCGCCCAGAAAAGGCTGCCAAGTTGATCCCCTGTTGTTTTCGTATATCTGGCGACAGTCATCATGTCAGCGTTGACCTTGCCTTCCAAGTAACTTATTGCTGCTGCCGCGTCTCCGTCGTTAAGTTGTGCTATCCTTTGGCTGTGAACGTAATTATAGAGGTCCCTCTTCGTAAACCGAAGCATCCCGTAACCCCCGACTGGCCGGCCATGTACGCCATAATCTTCGATGTCGCAATCCCAAACTTTTTTAGACTATCAACTTGAGCCTTATCGCTCTCACTCATATTCCGATGACTAGGAAGAAGATGAGTAAACATGGTGGTAGCAAGAGGGTGGTTATGGTTGTCGTCTATCCTCCGGACCTTCCATAATTGATCTTGCAAATCATAGTAAATTTTCAGCTTCGCTGAACAACCCGTACGACTCTCCGGCTTCTCCTCCCTTACTGTTTCTGGACGATCGTAGTGTTTCTCATGCCTTGTACCTTGACGGTGACAAAAAAAAATCTCGTCTGACCAAAACACCGTCCATTCGAGCGACGTCACCCTTCCTTACACCAAACCCCCTGAGCCTGGCAAACTGTTTGTATGCCGCATAAGCCTCATCCTCGGTAGTAAACACTTTGTCCAGAAAATCCTCCGTGGACCTAAAACCGGGAGCATCACCCAAACATGTCTCCTGACCTGGGCCGAGCCCGTTCACTTGGATTTCTTCCCGCGTTTCAGCCGTGTCTGAGTCATTCTCGTAGGAGTCACCCTCGTCATCCCCACTCGAAGAAGTGATACGGAAATACTCTTCCTCACTAAGCCCCCCCGAATCATCGTCCCCAACGGTGAACTGCAACTTCGAATCCATCCTTGACAACAAATGAAGTCACTCACCTGGCACATGGTTAGTCGGGAAGTAACTTATGATGACTTACTGTGCGACTTAATTAAACACCCGCATGGGAATAACCACTTAAAACAGGGTAAGCATACTTAAATAGAGAAACAAAACTACATACAACAGCTACTGTTCCTCGTGCTACATTTACTACACATCGATCGAATGCAAGCAGCACTTGCATACGGGAAACACGGTGAGGCAATCTCAAAGCTCGAGTACAGGGTAACAACAACCAGCAAATATTTACATGCTTATATACACAGCAAGTCTCTGCTTCAAAATGATACTACTTATATTAACGCACACTGAATAAACGGTAAACTCATCAACAATGCCACAACACCAACATACTTACATATAGTCGCATCGCACCACCGGACAGGGTGTGGATACCATGAATAAGCTTTATCAATTTCAGCCAACCCTCAACACTTGCTTTCTGTCCAATTTGTTCAGCCTGAATGAATGGATTATTTGAGCAATGCAGCAAAGTTATCCACATGGTCAAACCAATAAAGAATAACAACAACAACTGTTTTCAATTGAGATCATAACAAGAACCACAAACATATAAGGGGAATGGGAGCCATGCTCTATCACAACATTAGTATAGGAAATGTTTTCATCCCCGAAAAATAAAAGAAAATCGTCTTTCTTACGACAGGGACCACTGGTGTCGACACCTATACTGAAGACAACGACCTCAGCACCTCCTCTTACACAATATATTTTACTTATTTTTTACTTATAAAAAAATTGAAAATAATAATAGCCTAACGCTATACAAACAAAACTATCACAACATCAGACAGAACTCACGTTACTCGGCCAATGGAACATGTAAACATTATAGCTAGTCTTTTAACCCAACTCCCACGCTATAAAGACACTGGCTGTAACGAAGACACTGCATACAAATACACTAAAACTATCCAACTTGGTTAACTATGACTAACAAAGACTATTCGATTGTTACTTGCACGATCTGCGACCCCCAGTACACATCCACAAACATGTCAAACAATTTTGTATCAACCCTATTCTCCCAATGACAACTAACTAATTCTCCTTCCGTAATCTCATTTTTTGTTTTCACAGTGTTGGCAACTCCAAAAAAGGCTACCTTAAAGACAACATTCAAGCACGGCAATGTGTAGATGACTCACTTCATGTGTTCTATGCAATGACTATCTACGATGAGGAAAGAACAGCTGAATGTCAAACATAAAAACACAAAGAGGGACGAGAAAATTCATCCGACCACTAGCAATTCTACTTCAATCCCAAAACTCTATAACCCCAACAAGTCAGTTTTCAGGTACAACGAGGCAAGTTGACATTCTATTCGTAGAAATTCAAAACGAGGAAAGCACAAAGGCAATAGCATAAACATCAAAACTTCATAAACCACGTACCCCATGCTTCTAGCCAAAGCCAAGCCCACGCACAATGCAACTCTCGTTTTCAACAGATTAATGGATTTACACTGGCTTTCGCCGCCGCCCGCAGCGGTCACGTCTCCCACACAGCCGCAGTCAGCGCCGGATAGGATAGGAACCAGCAACCTACACCGTAGTTGGTTTCGAGCCTTCGACCTCTGCCTCTGCAGCAGCACTGTCTCCCTGTGCCTCGAACCTAGGGCATCAATTTTGGGCATGACATCCTCCTAACTGCTTCGCTTTCCTTTCCTGCATCAGGGTTCACCTACGTGTATTTTTTTTCCCTACCTTCCGTTTTCCAACAAAAAAACAAAATCCATCTCCTATTGGATACCCAAATATTTTTTTGTCTTAGCCCACCTTAACAAGTCCACTAACAGACAGTGCAACCAAAAAGCTTCAGCTGGTGGCTCAGCCAACCCTCCCATCAACCGGTAGACAAGCTCTGCATACCAGAGCAACGTGTCGATCTCATGGTACTTTGGGCAGAAAATCTGTAAATCTGTATCAATTTGGATCTGTACCATATAATGACCCTTAATTTGATTATTGATTATTATTCCGTATAAGGTAGGTGCTTATATAGGGGACTTTTTATGCCAATAAGACTGTAGTTGGTGAATGGTGATGCGTGTAGTCCATCACTAACTATATCACTTCCACTTCCTTAACACTTATATTCCGATCCTCTCAGAATTTCTTTTTGTGCCAATATTCTAATTTTTTGGACTACCCGGCAATGATTATGTCTCTCATCACTTGAAGCTGTGAATTTACCTTCAGGGGCATGCATTAGGCAAACCAATAAATATAACAATAAAAAATATTAAAAGGCCACTTTATTTGTGTGGTGTTTATATGAGGCATTTCAGAGT
>NC_029789.2:22575085-22576537 GCF_000816755.2 Arachis ipaensis
AGACTAAGTTGCTTTATTATTATTAGCAGCTAGAGGGTTGCATTGACTCTAGATTATGGTACTGAATGAATTTCACATCTATCACTCTTTTGATTGAACCATGTGAATTCAATTAACATAACATGCATCGTTTACTAAAGCAATAGATCGGAGAACTATCATAATCGTGTTATTTTTTTTTCAATTGCCGAATGCAATAAGAATAATGCCACTGTTGCTATAAAAAATGGATTTTCCTCAATATAAGGGCGTTTCGATTACAGAAGCAATAGTTTCAATTACAAAAAGTGAAAATAGATAAACTAAAATAGAAGATGGAATAAAAAACATCGAAGTCAAAATGTATATTTTGATGGTTGTCCTTAAATTTTAAGACTTAGCTTCTCGATCTTTAAAATTAAGTGAAGGACATGATTGGAAGATTTGAGGAACAAGTTAAAAAGATGTGGAATTTAAAGTTAAAAAAAAAATGTGTATATTAAAATTTAGAGGTTAAGATTCTTTATGGTCAAGACAAAGTCATGGTTGAGAAAAAAGAGAAAATAAGATAATGGACAACATGTTCTATAAATCTGTATGATCTATAAATAGTAAAAATTCAGATGAGTTCTGGAACTTCAATAAAAAATACTAAATCATCACATAAATTTATAAAATTTTTAATTTCTATAATACAACAGAAGAACATAAAGTGTAAGTACATGTAAGTATTAGAAATCAACTTTTAATTTATTTTCTATTGTTTATTTGATTCATTTTTCTTTCAGTTCTTTACATTCTTTCGTTTTTCTTTAAGATTTAGTTTTATGATCATTAATTTAAAACTTTTTTTACTCATTTATTTATTTATTTGTTTTACCTTGTTAATATAAATTTGTTACTAGTAATTTTTACGCAAGTCATTTTGATATTATTGTTAAGTAATTTTTCAGTCGAGCTCATTTTTTTTAAAGGAATCGTATCTATTCTTCGAATTGAGATCTTGATATAAATTTGATTTGATACCCTATCTATTAAGATATATCAAAAATTGAATGAAACAGCTACACAAGCTACACATTTAAATTTTATTATTTAACTAGTTTAATAGAATAAAAATTAATTATGATTAATATTAATTTAAATTTTATTATTTAACTATTTTAATAGAATAAAAATTAATTATGATTAATATTAATTTAAATTTTATTATTTAACTTAGTTAAATTTAATTCATAAAAAAATTTGAGTGTGTAATATTATTCATACAGTAATTGCAGTTGCAACGTTAAATAATGTAATTATTTGTGTTTTTTGCTCGGTGCTTATGTAAGCAATCATGTTGCTTTGTTATCAATGGCTGGAGTGCCTCTTAGAGAAACAAGGTTTAAACATTGATGAAATAGGTATTATGGTGTAAGTAAAATTCTTTATAAATAAAGAGAAATGAAATAAGACTAATAAAATTATTTT
>NC_029789.2:22576682-22578405 GCF_000816755.2 Arachis ipaensis
AAAAATTTATTTTAACTTTATAATGAAAGAAATTATATATTTTTATAAATAAGATGAGAAAAGATATCATTTAAATATTTCATAGAAGAAGAGAATGTTCTCTTGGTATTAATTGAGAAGTTTAATTAGAAGTCAATTAATGCGGTTAAGGTGTACTCTTTTATAGCTTGTTATTTGCGTTGATATTAATCATGATATAGAGGAGAAGCAAAGTGGTCATGGTCACATAAGAGAGTATGAGTAAGATGGGAAGGAAAGAAAGAAAGTGAAAAAAAGCAAAAAAGCAGAAAAGGATATTTAAGGGAATTGAGTGTCGGAAGGGACCCGACCCGTGAGACCACATTGTCTATTGTCTAATAACATTGACTCTCCATTCCCATGACAAGTTGCTATTACCACTCATCCATGCTCATTCACCTCACCAACCACCCCATACATAATCCCTAAAGCAAAGTTGACCAAAACTTATTACTACCTTGGACAAAATTGACGCACGCTATATATAATGCTAAATTCTTCCGTTTAAATAGGTTTAGAAACTTGGATTTCGTCTTTTGTATGTAACCAATAAATAATTAATTTGTATAAATATATTAAAATATAAAATATTAATTAAAAATAAATTAAACAATACATATATTTATAATAAATATATGATGATTAAATAAGTTGAAAGACATGTTCGATTTTGAGAGGATAATTGATTACAAGGTGATCCTTTGAAAGTAAGTTTTTTGAGGTTCTTCTCTATTTCAAATCAATAAGGATCTGTTGTAGGAAATTGTGGATTTTGAGCTGGGTTAGAGTGAACATGAAACTTCCAGTGGAAGAGAGATTTATTCAAATAGAAGTTAGAGCTTCTCAATCAACTCCATGACTGGTTAAGACTAGTTAGATTATCGACTAATAGAGAGGATACAGTTATATGGAAATTTGATAGAACATGTATTTTTTCTACTAACAATTTTGTGCAGGTGTTGCAGAAAGAGACTATCTCAGAGGACATTACAAGTTACAGCTTCACTAGCACCATATGAAGAAGATTGATTCCTCCAAGAGTGGAACTTTTTGCATGGTTTGTTTTAATAGGACGGGTTAACACGAAAGAAAGATTGAGTAGGGTAGGGATTATTCATCAGAATGATAATATTTGTATTTTGTGCAAAAAGGATGTAGAATTTGTGCATCACATTTTTCTTGGCTGTGAATTTACGTAGCAGGTGTGGTGCACTTGGTTGATGTGTGCTGATAGAGCTTGGGTTATTCTAAGGACTGTATTTGAAAATTGGATTGGAGCACCTGGTCGTAGTTCTGAGCATAAGAAGTGACTGGTAAGTTTTTTCGCAACTATTTGAAATATTTGGTTGGAAAGAAATAGCAGAACTTTCTAGAAATAAGAAAACAGGTGTTGTTGGAGTTATAAATAGGTCGTTTTTGAGCTACAGAGAATTGTGTGGTGTTGATCCGTTTGGTTGTTGATGGCTATACCAGAGATCACAACGAATTATACTATACCTTTTAATGTGTTCATTGTCTTGTGCTTTGAGTTGTGTTTTGTACCTTTTCATGTTCCACTTTATTGTGTTGAGCTTTCTTTGTTCCAAAAAAAAATATTACGAGAATATAAATTTTTTAAAATTATATCGATTTTGTCTTGATATTATTATAGATTATAACAAAAAAGATTTATAAAATTAAATTAATTTTACAAAAAAATCGTAGA
>NC_029789.2:22578426-22601603 GCF_000816755.2 Arachis ipaensis
TAGGATAAATCACACAAATAAATTAAATAGGAATCAATATTACACAAATGTCTTAAAGTGAATTAACTTACATGCATGTCTTAAAGTAACTCTATGTACATTCAATTAACTAAATTTGATTTACGCTTTTTCAATATAAATCGAATCAATTGGATTCAATTTACTATATGCTATATCAATAGTAAATCGAATTAACTTGATTCGATTTACTATATATGCTATATCAATAGTAAATCGAATCTAGTTGATTTAATTTACTACTGAACAACACATTTATAGAATCAACTTGATTTGATTTACTACTAATACAGATTATTGACTTTTACTACTTTTAAGTTAATGTTATATTAACTTACATAAATGTTAATAAAAAAATACCCCATTTGAATTCAAATAAAATATAAAAAGAATCAAAACAAATAAAAATAGAAATCTAACTTTTGTGTTTTAGTTCAAATTCCAAAAAATCTACATTTTTATAAACTTATGAATTTAATGGAACAATAAACGATTTCTAAAAATTCATATTATCCTTTGACTCATTAGCATTTAAAGAATCATTACCGAAACTTTTGATGTTGAAAAAGTTAATATAAAATATAGCTCTCCAAGGTGACATAGGGGTTAAAACTTGAAATTTTTTCAAAGTCAGAAATAACGGATAGTTATACAATATAAAAAGACTAACTATATTTATATAATATATAATTTGAGAAATAAATAACGGATAGTTATACAATATAAAAAGACTAACTATATTTATATAATTAGATATTAGTATAAATAAATTTAAAATTTATCATCTTAATTTTAATGAGAAAATATTATGTCACATTTTGGTTGTTAAATTAGTAATATAATATAGCTATATTTCAATTTTAATTTTAATTTTTATATTTTAATTTTAATTATAATTAGAAAATGTCATGTTTCATATTTTAATTGTCAAATTTGTAATTAGTTATTAATAATGATATGTAAGAGAGATAGAATAAGTGGAGAAATGAGAGAGATAGAAAAAAGGAGAGAGAGAGAGAAAGAAGGAGAAAACTCTTTAATTTTAGAGAAAGATCTAATTTCAATTATAATAAAAAAGTGACATGTGATACATTTTAGTTGTAAAATTAGTAATATAATATATCGCTTCAATTTTTAACCATTTCAATAAATTAGCGAATAAACACTCAACCCGATCCTTGTCCATTTTCACGAAGGACAAGGCGATCTCTAAAAAAAAGACATTTCACCTCTCAACTAACCTTTTTATTTTGGGGCAAACGATTCCTTCTTTTAGAAAATTCGTTAAATAGTAATAAAAATTAGTTTTGTGTGGTTTTATTTGTAATTTTGGGGTTTTAAGCTCCCACAAACTATTAATAAGTTTATTTTTAAAAAATTCTTTCATCAGTAGTGGTTAATTAAGTGGAGAAAGACTGTTGTTGAAAATGATGTCGCAAAAAAAAATGCAGTATGAATACTTTTTAAAGGAAAAAAATATCATTAAATAAGAAACAAAATAAGATAATATTAATGTTGATGATATTAGTATTGATATTGGTATTGATGATGAAGACCGTAGATGAGATACTGATAATAATAAAATATAGTTATACAATAAAAATAACAGAGATAGAAATAATAAGAATGAGAATAAATTAAAAAAAGTGGTGGTAGTAAAGCAAGCGTTGATGGAAGACCCGAGCCGAAGCTGAAACCCTAAACCCAGACTCAGGGCCGAGGAAGCGTTGATGGCCGAAGCAGGAAGGCGAGCTTACGAACTATGATAGAGCGCGACAGAGCTTGAGCGGCGATGAGCTTGAAGCGGCGACGCGAGCTTGAGGCGGCGACGTGAGCTTGAGGCGGCGACGAGCTTGAGGCGGCGACAGAGCTTGAGGCCGTGACGAGTTTGAGGGGGCGACAGAGCTTGAGGCAGCGACGAGCTTGAGGGGGCGACCAAAGCTTGAGGAGCCGGCGACGGGCTTGAGGGACAGAGTGGCGAGAGAAGAGAGAGTTGAGATGGGTTCTGATTCTAGGTTAGGGCACCACGCAAAGAGGGTAAGTGAGGGAGAAAAGGAAACAAAAAATTACCAAGTGTTTGTGAGTTGTGTTAAATTTTTTTTGCACTAGATACATTAGGCATCACTTTTAAAATGCACCTAAAACTTAACAAATAGGCTACCCTTTAAAAGCGTCTCCTTTGATACGAAAAGTGAACCTATAGATATCAACCTATGGCTACGCTTTATAAGTGATTTCTATAATCCCTAAGGCTACACTTTTTAAGTGATGCCACAATTGTGTATCCTTTTCTCTTATAAAAAGGCAACACGGAGAAAAGCGTAGCCTATTCATAGAATAGGCTACGCTTTTCAAATGTAGCTTAAAAAAAGTGTGGCTGAATGGGTATTTTTCTTGTAGTGAAAATTTGTCCTTATTATATAAGCTACATTGATTACCCGTGTAAGCTTGTGGGGCTTCAATTGAATGTCTAAAATTAAAGAAATTCCACATTCAATTCTTCTTAATAATCATATCTGATCCCACTCATAATAGAAAATTCCTTAACATAGACAACAATAATGCAGGTTACAAGAGTTGTGTTGGTTTATAGTAAGATACATAGATTTCAATGAAGGATAATTACTTGGCCGTCAAGATCATTAAATAAATTAAACTCCAAAGTTTTTTTTTTTTTTTTTTTTTTTATAAATTAAAAGTGGTAGTGTAATAATAGGCAAGAAACTTCAAAATATTCCTCCAATATTATTCTATGCCAATATATAGAGGCAATTTGAATCTTGTGCTATCACAAAGCATTAAACCTAAAATGCCGGATAGTATATCTTATAGATAGATGTAAAGATAGATTTTGTTCTCTGCCGAATTTTTGTGTTTTAAAATTGGCCACACTAATTAGTAAAAGTAGTTCTATAAAAAGAAGAGAATAGAGGAATCATGAGGAACACTGCTGGTAGGTACTTAGAATTAAATGATGATGAATATCCCTCTAAAATAAGATTAATTCCATAACTCTCTTCTCTCTCTGTGTGTGTGTGCATTATTTAAAACTCAAAAGGCAAAAAGTTCTTGAGAGAGGGACCAAATTGAAATATATTAAGGTCGCCAAGCGTGGAACAGTGTTGTTAAGTAATGATTTTGTCTAAGGAGCTTAAGGGGGCCTCTCAAGTCTCAAGCTTTCCAGGTTTAAAATATGAAATATGGAAACATAAGTAATTAAATCATAAAATTGTAAATTACAACAATCACCTGCTGCACAATTAGATAATATTGTACATAATATTCCTTAATTCGCCAGATCATATTAAGACAATATATTCAAAATGCAATAATGCATCTCAATTACGGGAATATTAGAAAAAAAAAGTCAAAATTTATTTTATTTAATATTTATTAATTATTATAACATTTAATGAATAATAAATAAGACAAATTCTAACTATTTTTTACTAATACTTTTTTGTTACCAAACATTTTCATTTCGATTAATACTTATAAATCAAGCGTATTTGCAAACCAACAAGCAAGTATCTAAAATTAGATAATTTTAAACTCTAAATCCTATGAATTGGTATAATTTATAGAAACAAAGATGTTGACAATAACAATATGATATTCTCATAGGTCCAGAAAAGTGTTTGCATAAACCATGATTTGGGAGTGTAGGATATAGTTTGGAAAGAAATGCATCTTTGCCGATTGAATGTTTGCACTTTTTTTTTTCTTTTTTTATTTTTAATACCAAAAGGAAAAAAAAAGTTTTGGACTTATGGTGTATTGCATGGGAGCATCATATGTTGGGCCATAATAACGTAATACTCTTTATAATAATTAACTAACACTGTAATACATCATCATCTACATCATGATGATGCTGCTCCAACCATATACATGAGTTTTTAAATTAAATTGTGAGTTACGGGGACAAATAATTATGATTAATCGTATGATTCACTGGCCCCTATGCACATGCAAACATATATTGATGCCAAATTGATCCTTGCAGCAGAAAGGTGTTCATAGATCTTGGAAATCAAAATGACCTAGATTGGGATATGTTAACTTTAAATCTAAAATTTAGAAACCTAATTTTGGAGGTTGAGTTCATGTCTTATATATGATTCCGAACATCTTTGTATCCAAAAAATAAATAAATAAAATAAGCAAAGACACACACCAAAACCTCTTACCACTTTGATAAATTCATTTGTTTAACATATAAAACAAGGCTGATTAATTTTTTTTTGAAAAAATAGAGTTGATTATACACTCACCTATATTATACACTCACGTTCTCAATTTGATTATACTAGAGTTGATTTTGATAAAGTGGAGTTGAGTTGAATTTAATTATACTAAAGTTAATTTTGATTAAAATTGAGTTTGTTTTAACATGATTTATGTTTGGATACTTTGATTTAAAAGTAATTATAATTGATAAAATATTATTTAATAATGACCAAAATCACTTTTAGATATGAAATTACTACAAAAATTACAAAATATTAATTCAAGTAAACATAATTAAAAAAAAAAAAACATTCAAACAAATTTGATCCAATATTCAAAGTTTTTGAATGTACTCATGCTTTTGAAAGCTAAACCAAGCTTAAGCTAAGGATTTTCATTCACTACCGGCCTATAGTCTCAAACTCGAATACATCTATTTACAAAACAAAAATCATTATCACTATACTAAGGCCTTGTGTGTGTTTGGATTGGTTTAGAACCGAAGTGGTTATTGAAAAATAAACAATTTGTCTAAATGATGATGCATATTTTACCAATGTTTTTATAAGGTGTAAGGCATATTTTTTATATAGACAATCTAAGTTAGGTCCATTAGAAGGCTCAATTTTATGGAAATGGATACTATATGTGAGCTTTTCTTCGATATGGAATTAAGGGGGATTAGACATGTATGTGGGGTGTAACACCCTACCACACTAAATTTTACGCTTAAGTCGTAAAACAGAGGTGGTGTGGTATTACGACCTCTAAAATAAAATGAGTACATATAATAGTAGAAGAATTGTAATATGCTAGGAGCCTTGAAGAATAGAGGAAGCAAAAATCGCGAAATAAAAGCGCAACGCTCAAGGAACAAGTTAACCTGCGCGCTAAGAAAACCATAACTGTTAAACATATGATAACAGAAGTAGGAATAAAGTGCCAAAGATACAAAATAACAAGCTCCTAACTCAGTCTGCGAAGTCAAGATTGGCCGGAGAATATTTACATATATATACATACATATCCAAAACCCAAAAGTACATATACACAATCCTGCCTCTCCATAGACCTCTAGGAGGATCAAAAGAACAAGATATGCGGAGAGAAAACTGAGTACATATATATATATATATATATACATCATAGCATAACAAAATAGCCCTGTAACCACTCCGCTTCAAGAGTCCAGACGCCTAACGAGATGTCTCTCGACCTGCATCTGAAAAATAACAACATAGTATGGAATGAGAACCGGAGGTTCTCAGTATGGTAAAGGTGCCACACACATAATATATAAGGTCCTGGAAATGCCAAAGGCAATCGTAGAACGCCGACACTCAGATTATAGAGCTTAAAGTATTAAACAGAAGCCATAAAAGGTGGTTTTCTAAGATTACCTAAACTTGACTTAACTTAACCTTAAATCTAAACCCCATATTGCCGTTCCTCCATACCTCCACTTCCTTCAGTATTTCACAGACAGTTAAGCAGATATAAGCAAGCACAAGAAGGTTACAAATACAGCAAGTAACAATTACACATTTAACATGGCAAATACAGTTAGGCACACCCAACTAATGCACAAGCAAGTAATTCAAGTAATATGCAGATGATGCATGCCTGCCCTATGGCTAATGAGGCTCATCTGTCGGTTATCCAGCCAACCCGACAAGTCTGAATTGTCCTTAGACTGTCCCCCGACGTGCATCCCCAAGAGTCTATGCATAGCTTTATCTCAAATAATCAATATTACTCAATGGGGGGTAACATTCCCGGGAATTTATATAGTGCCCGGTCACACTTACGTCGTAGGGTCAACAGAGTATCGAGTTTTCAACCTGGTACACGTGGTGGCAAGTCACGGCAATTAATCCAGGAAACCTCGTATCTTAGATCATTAAATTATTCAAGCCATATAAATAATTCAATTATAATTCATCAACATCCACATCATTCTCAATTGTATCTCATTCATCATCATACATCAATCATATTCAATCCTTATCTTTCATTATCACACCTCCCATTCCGTCCATCAATAGTTCCAATTCAAAAGATAATTCATTCTTTTCTAAATGAATCAAATTTAAAACATGCTCATTTTCTTAATAACTCAAAATCAAACCATATAACATTTGAATCTAAATCTTTTTAAATAATCATATAAACAAAATCTCTAATTTTTATAAAATTTCGGCAGCATCTCCTCTAAAACTCGAATTTTGCCACCCTTTTCGGGTCCAAACCTGCTTTCTTTTCAATTCAACATACCATTCCTCATCATCATAACAATCACCACAATAAATCTACCTCAGATAAACAATTATACTCATACAATATTCAAATCCAACAACCCAAAATTCAACTAAGAATCATAGTTCACAAATCCTAGGCTTTTAACACAAAATACCTCATTATCACAACAACCTCCACAATAGTTATACCTCAAATCAATAATTCACCAAATCATTAGTTAATCAACAAGCACCAAACCAACCATGTTCATCAACAATAACATTCAACCATAATTCTCTCCAAATTAACATAACAACATCCACCATCCAAAATTAATAACTAATTATTCAATAAACTTCAACCAAATATATTCATCAACAAATTACTAAACATTAAACATACACCTGCATTCCAACTTATCCTATGGTCCTCTAGCCTAAGTTTTCACAGAACATTATATATTAAATGCAAGAAACCTAAACCATACCTTGGCCGATTTCCACGTAACGACCAAAGCTATTTATTCAAAACCAAGATAGCCCCTCAAAACTCAACTAATCCGCTTCCTCCAAGTTCCAGTATTCACAATTTCAAGCTCCAATTATTTATTCACAACCTAATACACATTCATAACACATATATATCCAATTTAATACTCAAAGCTCAAATTCAATGAAAATAAAATAGAATTATCGTATCCTCACCTTACCCAAGCTTCACATAAGCAAGAATGAACGTTTTTCTCAAGCTAATTGGATCCTAAAACATCAAAAATCAAAGAAATTCAACACCCCTTCTCAAAACTCGAAAATTGGGGGAAATGAGAGGCTGAAGTGGAATAGAAAGTTACCTATGAAATTGTTCCGGTAGAAATGTAGAGCTCAACGCGGTGAACGCGTGGCCGCAAACGGTGCGGCGATTGGAGCTCGAACGGATGAGTTACGGGATTTGGAACTTTGCCGTAAGGGTTCGGCGTTCCTTTCCTCTCCCTGGAGCTCAGCTGCGTCGTTGAGAAAATGAGGGAAAGAAGAGCCCGTGGCTCTTTTTAATGGGCTGATCCGGTTGGACTGATAACCCGGTTTGGGTCCGGTTCAACTGGTTCGGTCCTTTTGGTCCAATTTTGGACAGTTTTCTTCGAAATTAGTGTCAAAATTCTCGTTTCGATGAGCTCTACCCTAATTTAATATAATATTCACATTTCTAATCCTCCTTATTAAAAACTAATTTATTGACTAATTATCTACTAATTTAACCGGGGTTTACATCCTACCCACCTAATAAAGAATTTTGCCCTCAAAATTCAAATCTAGTTACCTGAAAAGAGATGTTGATAGTCCTTTCATATATCTGATTCGAGCTCCCAGGTATGTTCCTCGATACCAGCTCGACTCCAAGCTACTTTTACCAACGATACTTCCCTTCCGCATAATCGTTTAATACTGAAGTCATCAATTCTCACCGGAATTACTGGGAGTGTTAGATCTTCTCTTACTTGGATTGGTTCTGGTTCCAAAACATGACTTACGTCAGGAGTATATTTCCGAAGCTGTGATACATGAAACACATCGTGTAAATTCGAAAGATACGGCGGTAAGGCAATTCTATAAACCACTGGTCCAATTCTCTTTAGGATCTTAAACGGTCCAATATAACGGAGATTTAGTTTCTTAGTCTTAATAGCTCTTCCCACTCCAGTGGTTGGTGTAACTTTCAGAAAAACATGCTCCCCTTCCTCAAATTCCAAAGGCTTTTGCCTCCGATCAGCATAACTTTTCTGGCGGCTCTGGGCTATAAGCATTCGACTACGAATCTTCTTTATCTGTTCAGTAGTTTCAGCTATCATTTCAGGCCCTAACAAACTCCTTTCTCCAGTTTCATGCCAACATAGTGGAGACTGACATTTTCTGCCATACAGAGCCTCATATGGAGCCATTTCGATACTTGCATGGTAGCTATTATTATAAGCAAACTCTACTAATGGCATATATCGGTCCCAGCTCGCCGGCTGGTCCAAAACACAAGCTCTTAGCATATCTTCCAAGGTCTGAATAGTTCTCTCTGATTGACCATCTGTCTGAGGGTGATACGTAGTACTCAAGCTTAACTGAGTCCCAAATGCACGTTAAAAAGCTCCCCAGAATCTTGATGTAAAGTGAGGATCTCTGTCAGATACGATAATAGAAGGCACACCATGCAACCTGACAATCTCTTTGATATACATTCGAGCCAATTCCTCCATTGTGCAACTTATTCGGATAGGAAGAAAGTGAGCTGATTTTGTCAGTCGGTCCACAACCACCCAAATAGCGTCACAACCAGACCGGGTTCTAGGCAAACCTATCACAAAATCCATTGCGATACTCTCCCATTTCCATTGTGGAATCTCCAAAGGCTGAAGGGGCCCTGATGGTCTCTGATGCTCAATCTTAACCTTCTGACACGTTAGACATTTAGATACATGCAATGCCACATCATTCTTCATACCTGGCCACCAGAACATCGCTTTCAGATCCTGATACATTTTAGTGCTCCCTGGGTGAATTGAAAACCCGTTCTTATGAGCTTCCTTCAAGATTCTCTGTCGCAGGTCTCCAATATCTGGCACAACAATCCAGTTCTTGAACTTCCACAAACCATCCTGTCCTTCTGACACTCTCCACTGTTTCCCCTGTTCGACTGCTGGTAATACCTTACGTAACGCTTCACTATCTCAATGAGCCTTCAGAAGTTCTGATTTAAAATCACTAGAAATTTGCAACTGACTCAAACACAGGATTCCAGATTCTTCTCTAACTCCCAATTTCACACCTTGGAATGCCTTCAGTAACTCTTCCTCCCGTAGCATCATCCAAGCTGCATATAAAGACTTCCGACTCAAAGCGTCCGCCACAACGTTCGCTTTTCCTGGATGATAATTCAATTCAAAATCATAATCTTTCAGAAGCTCCATCCACCTCCTCTGACGCATATTCAACTCTTTCTGCTCAAAAAGATACTTCAAACTCTTATGGTCTGAGAAAACATGAAACTTAACGCAATAGAGGTAGTGCCTCCAAATCTTTAAAGCAAACACAACAGCAGCAAGTTCTAAATCATGTGTCGGGTAGTTCATCTCATGCGGCCTTAACTGCCGTGAGGCGTATGCTACAACATTCTGGTGCTGCATCAGAACACACCCCAACCCTTTTAGAGATGCATCACAATACACTTCAAACGGTTCACTTGGTTCAGGTAATACCAATACAGGTGCAGTAGTCAACCTGTGCTTCAATGCTTGAAAACTCTCTTCACATTCTGGAGTCTAGATAAAAGGCGTATCCTTCCTAGTCAATTTAGTTAAAGGTAAGGCGAGCTGTGAAAATCCCTTAATAAATCTGCGATAATACCCCGCCAAACCTAAGAAACTCCTGATCTCTGTCACTGAAGTTGGTCGCTCCCAATTCACCACTGCTTCCACCTTAGCAGGATCGACAGTTATCCCCTGCTTACTCACCACGTGGCCGAGAAACTTCACTTCACTCTTCCAGAACTAACATTTAGATAACTTAGCATATAACTTCCTATCTCTCAGAATTTGCAGCACAGTTCGCAAGTGATCAGCATGTTCCTCCTCAGACTTAGAATAAACAAGAATATCATCAATGAAGACAATAACAAACTTGTCCAAATACGGTCGGAAAATCCTGTTCATATAATCCATAAATACTGCCGGGGTATTAGTTAACCCAAAAGACATCACTGTATACTCATAATGACCATAACGCGTCCTGAAAGCAGTTTTCGGAATATCCTCATCTCTAACCCTTATCTGATGATACCCGGATCGCAGGTCAATCTTAGAAAACACACCGGCACCCTGTAACTGATCCATTAGATCATCGATTCTAGGCAATGGATATTTATTCTTCACAGTAATCTTATTCAATTGCCGATAATCGACACACAACCGCATACTCCCATCCTTCTTCTTTACCAGTAACACTGGCGCTCCCCACGGAGAAACACTTGGTCAGATAAAATGCTTACTCAACAGATCTTCCAGCTGAGCTTTCAATTCAGCCATTTCTAAAGGTGACATCCTGTAAGGAGTAATTGAAATTGGACTGGCTCCAGGCACCAACTCAATTGCGAATTCCACTTCCCGGTTAGGTGGAAATTCATTAATATCATCCGAAAATACATCTGGAAATTCAGATACAACGGGAATCTGCTCTAAACTCTGATCATCACCTGATACTCCTGTAGTTAATAACATAATACCCTGACATTCGGTTCCAGAACAGTTTACTATCATAGAATTCAAATAGTAACTATTCACCACAACCGGTGCTTCTGACCCTTCTGGCATAAACTGTACTGACTTCTCAAAACAATCAAGCAAAACATGATTCTTGGATAACCAATCCAATCCCAAAATGAGATCAAGACCAGTCACAGGCAAACAAATCAAATCATGCACAAATTCACGTTGTTGTACTCGAAAGGGAACTTGTGGACATCCTATCCTAGTCACCATAGCTTCATGAGTAGCATTATATACTTTCAAATCATAACCTAAAACCACCATTCTCAATCCTAATTCATGGGCCTTTTCAAATGCAATAAATGAATGACTTGCTCCTGAATCAAATAAAGCATTTAAGATTTTATCAGCCATTTCACAATTACCTCTAATCAGTGTCTCAGATCCCTCAGCACCAATGGTAGAAGTGGTGTATACTCTCCTCGGCTGGTGCACCCTACCAGTCTCATACTTCTTCTTCTTAGGGCAATTACTGGCTATATGCACAGGCTGTCCACAGGAATAGCACACTCCAAGTCCTAGTCTGCACGGAACTCCAGGATGATACTTTTCGCACTTCTGACAATTCAGATCCTGCTGTGGCTGCTTCCCAAATCTTTTTCCTTGACTAGCATTAGTATTCGGCCTTCTGTAATTACCTTAACCCTGAGTCTGCTGCAGAACAAAGCCTCCACGCTTGAAATTCCTACCTCTCGGAGCAAAGTTCCTCCCTGAAGGCCTCTGAAAAGGCATCCTCAAACTCCCTTTCTCTAATGCCGCCTTCCTCACACAATCCTCAGCCACCCTACTCTTATTCACCAATTCAGAAAACACCCTGATCTCCATTGGGGCAACAAAGCTCAGAATATCACTCCGAAGACCTCCCTCATATTTAATACACTTCCATTCAGCAAAATCTTCAGGCGCACCTTGACAGATACGAGAAAAGCGACATAAATCCTTAAATTTGCTAGTATACTCAGCAATAGTCATTTGTCCCTGCTTTAACTGCATTAATTCAAGTTCCTTGGCATTTCTGGATGAATTAGGAAAGTATTTCTTATAGAACTCTGTCCGAAAAATCTCCCAAGGAATTGCAGCACCATCAGACTGCATGATACGTCGTGTTCCCTGCCACCAATACTGAGCTTCACCTTGCAACTGATAAGTTCCAAATTCAACCCATTGCTCTTCAGGAACCTGTTGTGCCTATAACGCCCTTTCCATAGCTTGAATCCAATTATCTGCATCAGTGGGATTTGAAGTTCCCCTGAAGGTCGGAGGATGAACTTTCAGAAAGGTAGCAAGTGTCATAGGACCGTCCTCATTATTAGTGTTCCCATGATTACCCTGATTTATTTGATCACCCAATGCCTCGGCTGTTGCTTGCATAGCTGCAGCCATATTTCCCAGGGCAGCCATAAAGTCTACTGGATCAGTCCCTGTGGGGGCAGGAGTAATGGTGCCTGTCCTACCTCTACCTCGCCTGCGACCGCGTCCGCAAGTCGACATCTGGTCCCTATACACACCAAACAAGTGATATTAAGTTGATCAGTCTCAATATCGCAGGTCTAATGCTTTAAGTTCCAAATGCATGCTCACAAACGTTTATGCCATATATATCAATCAGATATCCTAATAGCACATACACACATATACAGAGAATGCACAGAAGTACAATCAGTCCGTCTTTCAGGCTCTATAGGAACGAACTACTCTGATACCATAATTGTAACACCCTACCACACTATGCTTTACGCTTAAGTCGTAAAACAGAGGTGGTGTGGTATTATGACCTCTAAAATAAAATGAGTACATATAATAGCAGAAGAATTGTAATATGCTAGGAGCCTTGAAGAATAGAGGAAGCAAAAATCACGAAATAAAAGCGCAACGCTCAAGGAACAAGTTAACCTGCGCGCTAATAAAACCATAACTGTTAAACATATGATAACAGAAGTAGGAATAGAGTGCCAAAGATACAAAATAACAAGCTCCTAACTCAGTCTGCGAAGTCAAGACTGGCCGGAGAATATTGACATATATATACATACATATCCAAAATCCAAAAGTACATATACACAATCCTGCCTCTCCAAAGACCTCTAGGAGGATCAAAAGAACAAGATATGCGGAGAGAAAACCGAGTACATATATATATACATCATAGCATAACAAAATAGCCCTATAACCACTCCGCTTCAAGAGTCCAGACGCCTAACGAGATGTTTCTCGACCTGCATCTGAAAAATAACAACATAGTATGGAATGAGAACCGGAGGTTCTCAGTATGGTAAAGGTGCCACACACATAATATATAAGGTCCTGGGAATGCCAGAGGCAATCCTAGAACGCCGACACTCAGATTATAGAGCTTAAAGTATTAAACAGAAGCCATAAAAGGTGGTTTTCTAAGAATACCTAAACTTGACTTAACTTAACCTTAAATCTAAACCCCATATTACCGTTCCTCCATACCTCCACTTCCTTTAGTATTTCATAGACAGTTAAGCAGATATAAGCAAGCACAAGAAGGTTACAAATACAGCAAGTAACAATTACACATTTAACATGGCAAATACAGTTAGGCACACCCAACTAATGCACAAGCAAGTAATTCAAGTAATATGCAGATGATGCATGCCTGTCCTATGGCTGATGAGGCTCATCTGTCGGTTATCCAGCCAACCCGACAAGTCTGAATTGTCCTTAGACTGTCCCCCGACGTGCATCCCCAAGAGTCTATGCATAGCTTTATCTCAAATAATCAATATTACTCAATGGGGGTAACAATCCCGGGAATTTATATAGTGCCTGGTCACAATTACGTCGTAGGGTCAACAGAGTATCGAGTTTTCAACCTGGTACACGTGGTGGCAAGCCACGGCACTTAATCCAGGGAACCTCGTATCTCAAATCATTAAATTATTCAAGCCATATAAATAATTCAATTATAATTCATCAATATCCACATCATTCTCAATCGTATCTCATTCATCATCATACATCAATCATATTCAATCCTTATCTTTCATTATCACACCTCCCATTCCGTCCACCAATAGTTCCAATTCAAAATATAATTCATTCTTTTCTAAATGAATCAAACTTAAAACATGATCATTTTCTTAATAACTCAAAATCAAACCATATAACCTTTGAATCTAAATCTTTTTAAATAATCATATAAACAAAATCTCTAATTTTTATAAAATTTTGGCAGCATCTCCTCTAAAGCTCGAATTTTGCCACCCTTTTCGGGTCCAAACCTGCTTTTTTTTCAATTCAACATACCCTTCCTCATCATCATAACAATCACCACAATAAATCTACCTCAGATAAACAATTATACTCATACAATATTCAAATTCAACAACCCAAAATTCAACTAAGAATCATAGTTCACAAATCCTAGGCTTTTAACACAAAATACCTCATTATCACAACAACCTCTACAATAGTTATACCTCAAATCAATAATTCACCAAATCATTAGTTAATCAACAAGCACCAAACCAACCATGTTCATCAACAATAACATTCAACCATAATTCTCTCCAAATTAACATAACAACATTCACCATCCAAAATTAATAACTAATTATCCAATAAACTTCAACCAATTATATTCATCGACAAATTACTAAATATTAAACATACACCTGCATTCCAACTTATCCTATGGTCGTCTAGCCTAAGTTTTCACAGAACATTATATATTAAATGCAAGAAACCTAAACCATACCTTGGCCGATTTCTACGTAACGACCAAAGCTATTTATTCAAAACCAAGACAGCCCCTCAAAACTCAACTAATCCGCTTCCTCCAAGTTCCAGTATTCACAATTTCAAGCTCCAATTATTTATTCACAACCTAATACACATTCATAACACATATATATCCAATTTAATACTCAAAGCTCAAATTCAATGAAAATAAAATAGAATTATCGTATCCTCACCTTACTCAAGCTTCACATAAGAAAGAGTGAACGTTTTTCTCAAGCTAATTGGATCCTAAAACATCAAAAATCAAAGAAATTCAACACCCCTTCTCAAAACTCAAAAATTGGGGGAAATGAGAGGCTGAAGTGGAATAGCAAGTTACCTATGAAATTGTTCCGGTAGAAATGTAAAGCTCAACGCGGTGAACGCGTGGCTCCAAATGGTGTGGCGATCGGAGCTTGAACGGAGGAGTTACGGGATTTGGAACTTTGCCGTAAGGGTTCGGCGTTCCTTTCCTCTCCCTGGAGCTCACCTGCGTCACTGAGGAAATGAGGGAAAGAAGAGCCCGTGGCTCTTTTTAATGGGCTGGTCCGGTTGGACCGATAGCCCGGTTCGGGTCCGGTTCAACTAGTTCGGTCCTTTCGGTCCAATTTTGGACCATTTTCTTCGAAATTAGTGTCAAAATTCTCGTTTTGATGAGCTCTACCCTAATTTAATATAATATTTATATTTCTAATCTTCCTTATTAAAAACTAATTTATTGACTAATTATTTACTAATTTAATCGGGGTTTACATGGGGCAGATTTTCTCCACCAAATCGCATGGTCCTATTTGGGAGGGTATAGGAAACAAATTTTGGTACGTATAAATCGAACCCTCCGTGTTGCTTGAGTTGGAACATCAAGTTGAATAGTCCGAGTTGCATGTTGAGAGTGTGAGTTAAAGAAGACTGAAGTCGTACCATCCGTTTTGGCTAGGGGTGACTATCTTTTTTATGAATCGGGAAAGGAAAACGCATGGTCCAATTTGGTTGTTTAATATTTTTTTGAATGAAGTTAACCTAGTCGAAGGATCCGAGTTGAGTATAGAGGGCTATATAAAAGTGTGTAGCGAGTTAGTGGCAGGTTACCCGTCTTTTTCCCCTCCTTCAGCGGCTGCTTCCTCTGTTTCATTTTTTTGGGTCTCTTTCATACTTGTTTTGAACTAGAGAAGTTAGTAGTTAAGGTTATGCTCTTTTTTTGGTTATTGAGAGAAATGAGTGACATGGTATTACTAAAAGTGTATTATTTTGGTCAGATTTTGTTACAAACGTCTGAAGGAGTAAAGTTTATTTGTGAAAATCCACTAGATGTTGTTATTCCTTTTATCATCACATTTGAAGAGCTCAAAGGTGTGATCTGTGAGAAGATTGATTCTGAGAGGGAAAAAAAAATATCGTGTATTCTATACAGATATCCCATACCGGTATTTGGTGGGTTCGTCCAATTTTAAACCAGATATGTGACGGACGAAGCGAGCATGCAGGAGATGTTTTCAATGTATATTGAAAACCGGGCTCAGATTTTGTTCATTGAGTTGTATGTTGAGTTTGAACAATCTGAGGCCGATCGGAATACTCTACGGAAAGATTATAATAGTGACAGTGAAGAAGAGTTCGAAAGCAACTACGAATGTGTTGGTCCAGATGGAGATGAAGATCAAGGTGATGGAACTGTGGATCTAGATGTGACAGAGGTGGCAAATGCACTCGCAAATGATATGCCATTTGGGGAGCCATCATTCATGCGAGTTCTGGACTTGGAAGCCATGCATGTTCCGGAGTTTCCGGAATATATGACTGCAGGTACGTAATTCATCGAATTAGTTTTTTTTTATTTAATTATTGAATTATTTATGAATGAATTAGTATTTATTAACCATTATTTAAGCATGCGTTGATGTCATGTATGTGTTAGAGGTTGAACCGGTTGACCCGATCCTATGTAAATAAAAAATAAAAAATACTAAGAAGTTAAAAAAATAAAAGTCAAAATATGTGTTTAATAACATTTGAAAAATATCATGTTATTTTAAACCAATATGGAACATAGAAGCAAATATTTTATTATTATTTATGTTATACACAAGTATTTGTTAGAAAATAATAATAAAATTCTCTACATTATGAATATGAAACATAACGTGTGTTTGTAAATATCATTTAGAGAACTGGACCGATTAGTATTTGGTTCATCGGGGGTGACGGTCGAACCAGCCGGTCTGGTCCGATTTTTTACATCAGACGTTCATGTCCATATTTTGTGAAAAAAGTGACACAGTAACATGATGTCTGGGTTGGATTTATATCATACTTGATGCAGTGAATATTGATTTATCTCGATTTTAAAATATCTATGTATTTATTTAATTTTTTCCCATGCTGGTTGTCCCGGCAGAAGTTCCTATTATCACAGATGGTGAATTTGCTGTTGGGATAGAGTTCAGTTCCCAGGAAGCTGTTATTAAGGCGATAAAAGAGTATACCATACGACGAAGCGTAGACTACCGGGTGTATGAGTCTGAGCCGTTGACATTTTATGCCAAGACGATGACTTGGTCGGTGATATTCGGGTACTGCATAGAGTATTTTGGAGTTATTACCCCTGCATCAGGGCATTCAGACATTGTAAGCCAGTTGTCCAGGTGGATGGGACTCACTTGTACAGAAAGTATAAGGGTTGTCTACTAGTCGCAGTTTCACAAGATGGCAACAACAATATCGTCCTAATTGCGTTTGCTATTGTCGAGGGAGAGACTTCTGATGCATGGCACTTTTTCCTTAGTAACTTGCATCAACATGTTGTCACTCGGGATGGTGTGGGACTAATATCCGACCGACACGAATCCATCAATGCAGTTGTGGAACACAGTAACAGAGCTTGGTCACCTCCTAGAGCTTTTTATATGTTTTGCATCAGGTATATAGAGTCGAATTTTCTGAGAAAGTTCAAGGCACCGTACCCCCCAAAATTGGTCGTCAACATTGTTAACCTTTAATTTTTGTTTTATTAAGTTATTAACATAGTTACCTTCAAACTGTATATTTGACGTATGTTTTTGTCCCTTTTATATGTTGTTATCGTTCAGGATATTCGAGGACGGTGCGGGAGTACGAAGTGCGTTACCAGCGGTTACGGGAACGGGGCAAGGCATATACAAACTGGTTAAACAGAATTTCTCGCGAACAGTACGCGTTGGCATTTGACGGTGGCTATCGATGGGGTCACATGACGACGAATCTAGTAGAATGCATCAATTCAGTATTGAAGGGTGCACGCAATCTCCCCATTACTACTCTTGTGAAGGCAACATTCTACAGACTTAATGAGTTGTTCACCCGAAAAAGAGTGGAGGCGGAAGCCCGGATTAATGCTGGCCATATGTTTTCTGATGTGGTGACGTTGAAGTTGCATGCAAACCAACTTGCATCAGGAAACATTCAGGTTAGTTGCTTTGACCGGCAAAACGAGGTCTTCGAGGTGCGTGAGATGCCAAGTGGACTGGAATTTGCAGTCGACCTACGAGGCCTTCGATGTGACTGTGGTGAGTTCCAGGTGGACCGGATTCCCTGTAGACATGTGTTCGCATGTTGTGCCAACCAGCGACTAGATTGACAAGTGTATGTGCATGATGTTTACAAGATGGACCAAGTTCGGCGGGTGTACCGAGCAAGGTTTAGGCCACTAGGTAATCCTACTACATGGCCTGCTTAAAACGGACCTCGGTTCGTACCGAATCCGTACCTGAGACGCGTCACGAAAGGTCGCCCCAGGATGACGCGCTTCTTGAATGAGATGGACATGCGAATGTTACGTCGTCCTAGGCGATGCAGGCTATGTGGGGCTGAGGGACACAGCCGTAGCAGATGCCGTCAATCAGCGGGCGCAAATACCGACAGAGATGCTCAATAGATTCTTATTCTAATATGATATTATATATGTAGTATCATATACTATGAAAAGACTTGTTCCATATGACTTAAGAAAGTATGTTATATGTAACATTGTATAATATATCATGAATTCTCCTATTGAGTTAACATGACCTGAGATATGACATTATAATAAATTATGACGACCTAGCATTATAAGATATATGTAGCAGTATATAGTACGACATCAATTGTCCACCTGTGTTAATTTGATATGATAACAGTAGCAATATATTCACTTCATTAATACATAAATACTCTCAGCATACAAAGTAACCTGATCATAGTCCAACTAAATAATACATAAGGACCAACACATACAAAGATCTTTAAACATAGTCCAGTTCATTAATACGTAAATAAGTTCATTACACCACAACTATTTTCTCATTGACCACTTTACATCCTTCACAAAGTCCTTGCATTTCTTGGCGGCCTTTTTGAACACAGATGGAGTGTAGCGATTAGCGCTACGACGTGGAGGATCAATCCTCAGATTGTAACCTTTGGTTTTGTCATCCGGAGTGCGTGCCTGACCTGGATACAATTTTATAAACATAATTAAATATAGTCCATTATGTACTCAAGGCAACATAGATACCACATATCATTCAGGAAAAACCAAACATAGATATCATTTATGACCACAAAATAAATAACTAATCTATCAAGTAAAGCAAAATACTCAATATAAATACCATCATTACGGGACTCTTCGTCCTTATCGAACTCCTCTATTTCATCATCCTCATCATCCTCCTCATCGTCCGGGTTGTCCACTAGATACGCATCGGTCTCGTGCCCGAGTGTGTTAGCATTCTCTTTAATTCTCCCCATGGATACACGGTTCGGATTTTGACTATTAAGAACTCCGCGTCCCCCGTCACTCCTACTAGAGTCAACAGATACGAATCCTCCGGAAGCAACCGATGAGGTATGGCCCGGAAACCTCGCATCCAACGAATACCTCCCTGGCATGAACTCAGTTTGATGGCCATATCGTGACTGTCCTGCATCTCCAGCCATAAACCCAAGTAACTGGCTAAAAGAACCGCCTTCGCCTGGTTCAAACTGTGACATACCCCAATATTGTTGATGCTGTGGAAATGAAGGGTTGAAATATGTTTGAGGTACATATTGGCCTGAGAACTGAGGTTGTTCCTGTGGAAGCGGATTTGGAGGTGGTATCTGAGGCGAATGTGGCTCCTGTTCTTCATTGTCATCATCCATATCCTGATTACCCTCATCCATATCCTGATTACCCTCATCATTCTCTTCACCCACAAGATTCGACAAGTTCAATCGGTCCCCAAATTTTCCTCGGTACCAATGCATGTAAGTATCCAACGGATGCTGTGAAGGCATGGGAAGCTCAAAAAGAACGTGGTGATACCTGTTTGTCTAATGCATCACCCAACTGTAATGAGTCGGTGCCGTGGCCCAGTTAAGATTCTTAGGACCAATCAGGACTTCTCCATGCGCCTTGTCCAGATTCCACTCCTCATGAGGTACTCCCTGAACGAAACCGAATTGTCGCCTAATCCTATCGGTAGCATGCCACTCAACACATTCAAATGACACCAAAGGTACTGTAGCGCTCCAGACAACCGAGTGCATATAGATTTCAGCAGGAATTATGTTCGGATCCACGCGATCCACAGTATACGCAACCCACACAAACTAAAAAGAATAAAGGAAACTCATGATTACAACCCAGATAACAATCACATTAACAATGGTTCATTAGATTTACGCAGGCACTAAACAGGAAACTAATACTACTTTAATGAAAACTCACCTGACCTTCCTGAAGTTCATCAAAGGCCTTCCTAAAGTCAGCTAGCTTCATATATCTATATCGTCGGTCACCACGCTCCCAGTTTCGCCACCTAACACGATAAATTTAATGTTGTCAACTGAGTTATAAATATCAAGATAGGGTACATTTAATCATAATATTACCTGTTTGCTAGCGGAAAACTGCGGGGCTCCCTAGGAACCGGCGATAGATATGGCAGTCGGATCCAAGCCCAACCGAGCAGAAGTGTTAGTGGGCCATCTATTTCCTTACAGTCAACTCGAGATGCCCGGCATAACGCCCTGTAGAGGTGTGCTAGGCATGCAGATCCCCAACTGTATTGTATAATACTGCAAAATTCACGAAGCAAGGGTAGAAACTTCCAGTGCACACCTGCCCCTGATTTATCCCCAAACAAGATCGTCCCGATAAGCAACATAATGTGGCACTTGACATACCTCTGTATACCAATTTCATCAGTCAACTGTAAATTTTCTTTAAGATCCCGCAGCCATGTCAGTTTTATGCAGCTGCCTCTACAATCTCACTTACGCGGTGCAACTCCGAACTGATGCAAACACTCCGCCTCCAAGGCTTCGAAACTACTCATTGTCATCCCCGTAACTGGAAGTCCATCAGTCGGAAGACCAAGAATTAGAGCCACATCTTCGAGTCACGACACATTCACCAATGGGAAGATGAAACGTATGTGTGTCGGGGTGCCACCGTTCGATTAGAGCATTCACCAGTGCCTTTTGACATTGGACTACCCCAATCTGTGATGCATGATAAAAGCTGGTAACTCGTAAATGCTCCTCCACTCTATCGTTGTACCAATCCGGAGGAACTGGGTGGTCACATGTCAACATTCTCAACTTCTACAAAAAACATAACAAAGTATGCGTCAACTTCTTAACACTTACTAACTCACTACTAAAATAAAATAATTTTTTAACGACAACAACTAAAACAATAAACCCCTACCAAAATTAATAAAAATCATGGTTACAAAATTTGCACAAATAGCTCAACAAGAAACAAGTTACTACCATAAATTCATCTACTAAATCCTTATAAAATAGATAATTCTAACTTCTAAAATTAATTATTAACCCTAATTATTCATAACTTACTACTACTAATAATAATAACTAATACATAAATACCTAATCAAAACTCTCTGCAATAACACATTTATTCTGAATAATATCTAATATTAATTAGTCATATACTATTATTTAAACATATTTTCTCCAATTATAAAAAATAATAATAATCACTCTATGCCTAAATTCTTTTTCTAACAACATTCATAACAACTAACTAACTTGCTAACAATGAAAATTACAATTAAAAAATTTAAATTATTCCTAATGTAAGACTAACAGTTTCTCACAACAACAATAACATTTACCTTCGTTCATTACAATTATAATTAATTATTTTAAAAAGATTTAAAAAAAATAACCCTTTTTTCAATAATAATTATAATAAAAATTGAGCCACTAAAAATTATTTAAAAAATATCTAAAAAATTTAAAAAAATTCATATAAATACTGGAAAATACTAATAATCATTTTATTTATATTTCTAATTTGCACTTCTAATAATAACAACCATAAGAAGTAAATAGTTTACAATAATAATTTTAAATACAAAAAATTTAAAAATATTAAAAAAAATTTACATAATCAGAATGACTGAGATAATGCATAACATGAAGCTTAGGTTGATTAACATCCTTAATTTTATTCTTCTTTGGCATGCTTTTAATTCTTCAACCATGCACAGCTGAGAGGTGGGAGAAGAAGAAGAATGGGGCTTCAAGCTGAAAATGAAATGTGAGAGAGTGATGTTTTCGGATGATGAGAGGGGTGAATGCATGAGTAAGTGTTTAGTTTCAGGACACCGTTTGGGGAGTTGCTGCAACGCAATGCGTGTCCTTCCCCTTTGAAATCGGACCGTGCGTGTGCTCTCCACAAAATCGGACAGTCCGTGTAGTTGTTGAAACTCAGAGGATCCGAGTTGTTAGTAGTCTGACACCACAACCTCGTGAAGCCCCTCCCTCCTCCATAATGACGTCCAACTCCACTCCAGCTCCAATATTGAAAATAAAAAGCGCCATTAGAACGCATGATGTAGGCCCAGTTAGAAGTTGATGAGAATGATGGAGCTGTACGAGGGGAAATTCCATTGGGCCTATATGAATAGTTTCATTGGAGAATTACTAATATGTTTTGGTAATATTAATTAATTTAATTTTGTGTTACTTTTTTGGAGTGTTTGGATAAATACAAGAAAAGAAGTACACAGAATGGAGCATCGAAACAAAGAGCCAACAAAAGCTAGTTAGTAGTTAGAGTAGAGGAGTTGCAAATTTTGGGCTACAATACTTTTTTTATTGCCTAAAGCTACTGGATTTTTGAAGGAGTTGGCCCAAAACAGAGTCATCAATTTATTTGTTCTTTTTTACTGTTTTATCCCAAAAAGAAAGAATGGAAGATATTAAGGTAGCGTTTGTTTTGAAGTATTGAGACAGAGACTGAGAGACTAAGACTCAATATCGTGTTTGTTAGTTCAGAGACTGATACTAAAATTTCTGTCTCTCTGTCTCTAAAATTTCAGTATTTCAGTACCTCCAAAAAGTAGGGACACAGGGGACTGAAATTTTTAGAAATTGAGACTGAAACTTTAATAACATTTTATACCTAAAATACTTTCATTTCAATTAATTAATTCTAATTTTACCCTTTGTGCAAATTAAATTAGAATTTCATTCTTATTTCAATTTCTGTCTCCCATTTTGTACCAAATAGAATACTGAGATTTATTTCAATCACTGTCTCTTAGTCTCTGTCTCTCAGTCTCAGTTCTTCCGTCTCTGTCTCTCCACCAAACGCTAATAGTACATT
>NC_029789.2:22601628-22605446 GCF_000816755.2 Arachis ipaensis
AAATCGTAAAAAATAAAAAATAATAAAAATAAAAGCAAAAAATAAAAATGCAAACTAAATGTACTATAAGTTTTTTTTAAATCTTTGGCTTCGTAGGTTTTTTTTTTTCTATCACTTTTGCTAATTTCCAACACCTTGTTAATAGTTATCATTATTACTCTTTAATTTAATTTTCTCCACTTTTCTCACTTTTAACATTTGAATTCCCTGTTAATTTCTTATTTGCGTTATTCCTCAAATTTCCTAACTTTAATTTCTACTTTTAATAACTTTCTAGGCAGAAATTTATTTCATGAAACTTTTTAATCAGTTATGATACATCATTTCTTGAGTGACGCCCCGAATTACATTATTAAATTAATTATAGTGTAATTTGTTAGCTAATATGATATACCTCCTACAAAAAGTGAATACTTTATCCAAGGGTAGATAATAGATGAATTGGCAGGTATATATTTTATAATAATTTTTTTTCGATAAAATAAAAAAGTCTCATGTGGTGCAACTTGCAAGTGAAAAGTGATTCAGTTTTGGAGGGCACATGAACAAATGATAATACAATTAGAGGCTACTCTCATTTATTTATTTAGTTAATATATCAGAGTTTTAATTTGTTCGATAATAATTAGTATGATATCGTTTAACTAAGCAGTTGCCTCATCATATATATATATAGGACAGTTTAATTTGCTTTTGGATCGATTCTTAGGTCTTAATAACCTTAGGCTTCAAGAATGTGTTATTATTTGCTTATATAGCGACACTTTTGAGAATATATCAATTAGATGTTATATACAGTATACTGATTTAGACAATTAATTGATTTCCGAAGTTTTACTTAATAAAAATCACGAAAAATTACCTTATGGGTTTAACTTAATTATATGATGTGGAAATCAAATCAAATATAGTAGCTCTACAATGATAATAATTTGGCTAGTCCAAGTGGAAGCCCCTACTCCCTAGTCCCATAATCATAACATAACATATGAAGAAGAAGAAGAAACTAAAGTAAGAAATGAAAATGGCACCGACCAGGTCCCATCGGCGTGCCAGAAACTGAACAAGACAAACACACCAACCAATTAATTAATTAAGTACCTTTGACACTCTTTTTTCACTTTAATTTGGAGCACCAAATTATGTCTCAACATTTTAGCTTCATCACTCTAAAATACTACCCCCTTTAGGCCTTAGCTCGCTTGTTTTTAATCCCCAACAAGTACGTGCAAACCACCATCTCTGTTTCATATATATGCTTACATAAAAAGATATATATAGTATTATCATTAAAATAAATTTGGTTCTTAATTAATTGGGTTGGAACCCGCTAAATGCTCACCTAGCATACGTTCTTTTATTGAAAAGGATTCAATAATTTTATTATGGAATATTAAAAAAGAGAGATGCTATTAAAAGCTAGCTGTTAAAGCATACTCATTGCCAATTTTTTTTAGAACCTAATAAAATTGTGAAAGAATAGAAAAATAAAAGAATTGTGAAAGAAAAAGATGAAAAAATTTTATTGATTGTTGATTGAATGAATTGTAAACTATGAAGGTAAAATTAAGTATATATAGAGTATTGGCCTATGAAAGATAAAAGTAGATAAAGATAACTATAAGATAAGATAAAGACTAAATTATCATTTAATTTGTGCATTTTGTTGGGTTAAATTTGTGGATCGTGAGACATTTTTATTGTTGTCATGGACTAAAGTGGAAGAGTGGTTTAATAGAACCAAATTTTTAAATGGAAAATTGCTTTAGGTACTGATCTTTTATTTCAAATCACTCTTTTATATTCATTAATTTCTTAGTTTACCGTAGCTTCACATATATTTGTTTTTTCAATAAAAATGCTACTAATATTAAATTTCAATAAACATTCGTATGTTTTAAAAATATTTGTAATATGATTTTTATTTACAAAAATATCCACAAAATTATAAATATGCGTTTCTTTCTCAAGATATACAATTTTGATTTTAATTTTATTCTTAATGTTTAGCTTCAATTTTACACCTAATATTTTAATATATTTTAATTATATCTCTAAGTATGGACAATATATAACGTAACAATCTTATGCTAATGTACTACTTTTTTTTTTTTTG
The DNA here is from genome assembly GCF_000816755.2 of Arachis ipaensis. Taxonomy (NCBI): domain Eukaryota; kingdom Viridiplantae; phylum Streptophyta; class Magnoliopsida; order Fabales; family Fabaceae; genus Arachis; species Arachis ipaensis. The sequence goes on from NC_029789.2 coordinate 22,603,745, forward strand.
GTTTCTACGGTATTTTCCAACTCTACAGGCTAAGAACTAATCCACCGCGGTACTGAACTGTATTTAAAGGTTTGTCATTGGTCAATAGATTGCTGCATGCATAAGGCGGGATTCGAATCCCCAACACTTACTTAAGCATACTAGTGAGTCAACCACTAGACCAACCCAAATGTCATTATAGAGTTGCGATGCTTCATAACACGTTAGCACACAATTTTTTTCACATCAGTATCTCTATTGATGATGTTAATATCTAATGATATAATTAAAATATATTTAAAATATTAAGAACAAAATTAAAATAAATTAAATGTTAATAGTATTTTATTTCAAAAATTTTTGAAAAAAGAATAATTTTTCTATAACTTTTTTCCCTCTTATATTCTTAACGAATAGAACATTTTCTATTACAAAAACGGTTGAACGTAGTATGTAGCTAAAATAATTATGTTATAAAAGTGAGTTTTTTCAGTGGTACTCACTTGTTTGTCTGTAACATAAAAAAAAGCAAGGCCACATCCACATAGACTTAGCATTCTTCTGAGATAACAAATACATCATTACAAAATGAATTGAGCATGCACTTTCTTCCCTCATAATTAAGGAATGAAGATGATAAGGGTTTTGTTTATTAGGTCAGTGATCTGGTTATCCATTAATTGCTGGGTTAGGCACTTTTTTTTTATCTTATTTAATTTATTGCCAACCAATTATAAATTATTCTAGTGACTACATTATCCTTTTCTAGCTTATTAATTATTACTAAGATGATAATATGAGATAGATGTGGTGCCACATTAGAACAGATTAAAAAGGAGCACTTGTAAACAATATAACAAAAAGATATAAGGCTTAAATTAGGATTATCATTCTTAGAAAGCCCTTTTCCATTATTGTCCCTTCATAGTTCATACCAAAAGAAAAAAGAGTATATTAGTACAAACATTACATTATGAACTAGAAGCCAAAAATGATTGACTTTGCCATCAATGATTAATTAGCAAAAGAAAATAGTATGCATAACTAAAAGTATAGTATGCTTTTTTTTCCTTCTTTTGTTTGTGTGTCAATAATAAAGCATCAATAAATTTTTTTTGGCCACTTCTTCTCCTTGTCAACCAGTTACTACTAATTAAAAAATGTGATTACTTATAAAAAGATACTTTCATGGAAAAAAAATTTAAAACTATTAGATAGTATTGCGAAAGTAATTCAAGAATCCAAACTTGAGATGAAGAACAACAAGAAACAACAAAGGGAGGAAGCAATAATAGAGAATTCTTGCAAAACAAGAAAGACAGAAAAAACAAAATTTGTATATCAGAATCATAGTTGTCAGAATCGAATCGGTGATAAAACCAGTCAGACTACTAAGTCACTAGATTATTGGTTTAACTGGTAAATCGCTAGTTAAACCGATTGACCCGATCTTATGTAAATAAAAAATAGTCAAAAACTTAAAATTAAAATTTAAAATACATATATTCACTAATATTTTAAGAATAATCAAGCTATTCTAAAACAATATGAAACATGAACAATAAGTATTTTATTATTTTTACTCTATCATAAATATTTTTATTTTGTTTTTATATTAAAATAACTATTATTTTTAAATTTCAATAATTTATTAATTAGTTTATATCTTTTATATTATTATATATTACAAGTATTTATTAAAAAAATAATATTAATAATTATT
>NC_029789.2:22605694-22606769 GCF_000816755.2 Arachis ipaensis
TATCTATTATATTATCATATACTATAAGTATTTATTGAAAAAATAATATTAATAGATATTATATAATTATGAAAAGAAAAATAAGTGATTTTATAACTAAAATTAAAATAAATTAAATAGAAGTAAATTATTTGATGAAAGATATCTATATGTATTATAATTTGCATTTATATTATCAAGAAGCATTATAGCTTGGTGGCTATCAATGGTGCCTCTTTCTTTGAGGAGAGGGGTTTGAACCCCACCTCAAGCATTCCAAAATCAGAGGATCGTATAGTACACACGCGTTGGAGCACGATGAACTTGTAGAATGCTCATGTGCCATAGGTTTGCCCTCCGAGTGGTTTGGTCGGACCGATCTTCATTGAGTTTGACTAGTTTTTACCGCTTCACTTCGGATTAGACTGATTCATTCCAATTCTTTACCTTAAACGGTTCAAACATCGAACTGGATCGGTATAGAATCTGATTCACCGATTTTTTGGTCGAACCAACTGGTCCGGTCCGATTTTAACAACTATGAAAAGAATGTGATTATAGATTTTGGATTGTATGATTATAGAGTTGTGTGTGTAATCCACACTATAATAGCAAATTTATAGTTTTTAAGACACCTTACTTAGATCATTATTCTCTGCACCCCTCAAACTAAGGGTTGGAGCATTAAAAATCTTTAGTTTGCTTACTAAACTATCAAAAGAGAAAGCTGTTAATGACTTAGTTAAAATGTTTTACAACTTGGGCATGAGTGGGAATGTATATAATGTGAATTATCCCTTTGCTGATTTGATCTCTATCATAATGCAAGTCAACTTCAAAGTGTTTGTTCCTATTATACAATATGGATTTTCAGACAGCAAAACTAGGGGTATTCATAGATTGTTTATGGCCAAAATCTCAATCCGATTCGCATCAAACTCATCGGATCATATCGGATCTAATATTCGCATCTTTTACATTTAGATCCAATCCAATCTAATCCGCACATTTGCGAATCGGACTAGATATCAGATATATCTGCAAAATAAAAAATATATTAAAATTATTTCTATAAAAAAATCAATAAAACCCATTT
>NC_029789.2:22606865-22621358 GCF_000816755.2 Arachis ipaensis
TAAACTAATTTTTTCTAAATAACAAAAATAGAATAATACAACATATATGAATAATAATTATTAATTAAAATAAAATATAAATACAACATATATTATTTATTTATTATTTGGTGCATATTCGCATATCGGATCACAGATATAGATGTGATATTCGCGGTTCGATCCGATTATAGTGCGCATTAGATCCTATCCGATCTGATCATCTTATGGATAAGATAATTGTGAATTAGATACGGATAAATACCACGAATTTGCGAGTATGATCCGATTCATGAACACCCTTATGCAAAACAGCCCCAAGGTTGTCACAAGAGTTTGAGGAGTTGAACTTTGAATATTAATTTCTCCAAGCAATTTTTGTATCAAATAATTTCTGCAACTGCCTTTGCCAAGCATCTATACTCAGATTTTGTGGAGGATTGACTGACAGCATGCTATTTCCTACAACTTTAGAAGATAGGATTCATACCAAGAAAAATGCAATAGCCACCGGTTGACTTCCTGTCATGTAAGTCTGCAGTCCAATTTGCATATGCAAATGCAAAAGTTCTATAGTCAAAATACTTGCAGAATTTGAGACCATGAGTTACCTTACTTGATCAGAATAGAAGAATTCTCTTTACAGTAGTCCAATGATACTGTAATGGATTATGCATGAGTTGGCTCACCCTATTGACAGCATAGACTATCTTAGGATGAGTTAATGTATCATATTGAAAACCTTCCACTATGGGCCTGTACAATGTGGGATTTTCAATGAAATTTGTTCCTTGAGCAGTAAGTTTGAATGATGGCAGTGTAGGCGTGGAAATAGAATTTGACATATCCATCCCATCTTTCTTTAACAAGTCATAAATATATTTTTCTTGAGAGATATGAAGATCACCAACAAATGTAAAATTGAATTCTAATCCCAAAAAATAGTGTAGTTGTCTTAGATCTTTAAGAGAGAAAATGGAATTCAACTTAGTAATAACAGATTTAATTTTTTTATTGTTATGTTGTTTACCTGTAATGACGCCATCATCCACATAAGCTAGAAGATAAATTGTAGAATTAGTTGTATTTTTGATGGACAAAGAAGTATCATCCTTTACATCTGAAAAACCAAGATTAAAAAGAGTAGATTTAAACTTTAAAAATCAAGCTCAAGAAACTTGTTTAAGACCATAAATAGTCGTATCAAGTTTGCAAACCATACTATTTGTATTAGTGTATATAGGAGGAGGAGTCATATAAACTTGTTCAGTTAAATTAAGAAAAACGTTATTAAAGTCAAATTGGCGTAAACATCAACTTTAGATATAGCTATAGACAAAATTATTTGAATAGTAGTAAGCCTAATGATAGGACTAAAAATCTGTGTGTAGTCTATACCTTCAACCTAATGACATCCCTTTGCAGCTAGCCTGGCCTTGTATTTTTTTTATAGAATTTTCTGGGACACGCTTGATTGCAAACACCCATTTGCATCATATAATAGGTGCATTAGGTGGGGGATAAACAAAATGCCAAGTTTTGTTGGCAATTAAAGCATTATTCTCTTCTATCATTACTTGCAGACAATGAGGAGATTTCATGGCCTGAGAAACAACTTTTGAGACATTTTAAACAAGATTCAGACAATTAGAATGAGCTAAAAGAGCTCTTGCCTTATGAGTACCTGATTTTGACCGAGTTATCATAGTATGAGTGTTGGTAGAGGGTTGAACATTCACTACAAGAAAAAAGTCATGTCACCACCCTTTTGTTTAGCCACACATCAAAATTGTGGCCTAAAATGGTCAATAGATAGAAATTTAGCCACACTTTCTTGGTGGCGGTGATTGATTAGAGATTTGGCCACACTTTTCACATTACGCTTGTAAAACGTGGCCATAGATAGAAATTGACACGTTTTTTTAAGTGTGCCTAATTTTTTTGTTTTAGTCACTTTTTACAAATATGCCCATTTCCTCTAACTATTTGGATACCCAAATAAAATGTGGCAAAAAATTCTCATGAAAAATTTAGATTTTACTCTAATTTGTTTTCCAATTAAGTAGTGAAAAGAAAACTCTTCACATATCTTCAGTCAACTAGAGATGACAATGGGTTTTCCCATCCCTATTGAGTAAAATGCCCTCCGTCCCCACCCCATTCTTGTCACGGGTCCCTATTACAGATACTCGCGGGTATCCACGGTGATAATTGGATATTATTAAGTTTAATTTTTTTTAAATAACACAATCATAATAAAATCCTATACGATTTAACCATTCCTGGATAGTGTCCTGGCTCGCTGCACGAATAGAAAATGTTTGACCCGAATGGGCAAGGCCTATTACCATGATTCCTTCTGTAGTGCCTACATGCCAAGCTCATCTGTGCCTGCTGAGGTTGCTTCCTAGTATCCAACCTTGGTCTGCTAGTGTTTCCACCAGAAGGACGAATGGGAGCTTTCCCAGCTTGTTGATTCTTGTGCACAGGTGCTACAGACGACTTAAAATTCCTTCTCTGTGTCACCGCATATCGGTACATATTCCTCTGTGGAAATCCTTGACGATTCATCCTTGATGCCACTACCTTTTTTGCACAATCTTCCACTAGTTGATTTTTATTAATCAATTCTGTAAAGTTTCGTATCTCCAACGGAACCACTGAGTTCATCAAATCCTCTCAAAGTCCTCCTTCGAACTTTAAACACTTTCACTTTTCAAAATCTTTGGGATGCCCTTGACAGATCTTGGAAAAACGATACAAATCTTTAAACTTCCTCGTATACGCAGCAACTGACACACCTCCCTGCCAAAACTGCATCAACTCCATCTCCTTCGCATCACGAGTAGCCCTAGGAAAGTACATCATATAAAACTCCTTCTTAAAGACAGACCACAGAATCTCATCATTCTCCTGTTGCAGTAGGTGCTCCATACCCTACCACCAGTGTTGCGCATCCTCTTCTAGCATGTAGGATGCAAACTCCACATACTGTCCTTCCTGAACATGCTAAGCCCACAGGGATCTCTCAATACCACGAAACTAGTTATCGGCCTCAGTAGCAACTATCGTACTTTTAAACTTTGGAGGGTTTACTTTTAGAAAAGCAGCTAAGGTCATAGGCAGATTGTTGTGTAGCATATCTAGGTCACTGTTATCGTTATTGTTATTATTATTTCGCTCTCCTAAACGGTCAACTGCCTTGGCAGCTGCAACTATCGTTTCATGCATAGCCTCAACCATGGTATTAATCGTGGCGATAAAAGCTTCCTCAGTCCACTCATTTCTCACTAAGTATTACTAGGGGATCTTCCTCGAGCACCTCGTCCTCATGAACTCATCATGATCCTGTTCACACCAAACAATCAACATTAAGGTGATCAGTCTCAACAATTCAAGTTTGGCGTTAACATTTTCAAAAGGAATACACAAGGACAATCATACAACACATATCACAGAGATATCCTATCAGCATGAGACATACAATGGAGTATGCAATGAAGCATGATTTAGTCCATTCTCCAGGCTTTACTAAGGACGAACTACTCTGATACCAACTTGTAACAACCTAACTCCTAGTATGTCATGATCATACTAGAAACTAGGCACTATTGACTTACCTTCACTACAAGAATTTGACAAATTAGCGACAAATTTTTGCAAAAAATATTTTTTGTCACTAATTCGTCACTAACTAGCAAGGAATTAGTGACGCAATAATGACAAAATTAATGAACGGTCACAAAAATATCCAAATTTGAGAAAACCAACTGATTAGCAAGAGATTCACGAGCAAGTTTGTTTCTCGCAAATTGAGTTTTATAGCTAAAAAAGAGCGGGAAAAATTTTCTACCTAATTTGTCACTAATTAATTAGCGAGTGACAATGTTCTAGCAAATTGGTCACATAGGAGTTCAATCGAATAAAGTAAAATAGCAAGGGATATTGTTGTCATTGTTCCTGTCGCAAGTTTTGATATACAATTAGCGAGAAAAAGTTTCACACATTAGTTTCGCTAAATAAACTTTGTGCGAAAAGGCAAGTTAGTGAGGAATAATGTTCCTAGCTAATTCATCATAAAGACTTGAAATGCATTTTGCGATGGACAATTTCCTAGCTAATTTGTCACCAAAGTTTTTATTTTTAATGAAAAATAGTTTCTTGCTAATTTGTCGCATAATATTGTAAAATTTAAATTGAGAAAACAGTAGTCGCTAACTTGTCGCAACAGATAAATCATTTAGCTAGGGAAGCGTTCCTTGCTAATTAATCGCTAAAGTGAAAATATGGATATTAAGCGCCTATGACCTTAGTAGCGAGAAATTTGCGACCCTTTAACAACTATCATACTTCGCTCGCTAATTTCAAATCACTAATTAGCGGGAGAAATACATTTGTCGCTAACTTGCTGTCGAAATTTTAATTTAGCGAGCGACTTGGCAATTGCAATCTTGTCACAAAACAAAAGCTATACTCTACCTATAATTTGTAGCAAATTACTCACTAATCTCATTAAAATCCATCGCAGAGTTATAACAAATCCAAAGTTAACCGAGTAAATTTCAGAAGTAACTAGTTGCAATTGAGTCACTAATCAAAAGCTTATTTAGTGAGGAATTAGCGACCATTGAACAACTAATAAACATTTCTCGCTTATTTCATGTTGCTACTAATTTGTGAGGAAAAACGTTAGCCCTTATTCTATTCTTATTTCATGTTGCTACTAATCCTAACCTCTATATAAATTCACGAAAAATTCATGAAAAGTTTGAAGCAAATTTGCCAAGCAGGCTAATGTAATTTGTCACAATTTTGCCACTAATCTAAAACTATTAATCAGAGTCCCAAAGTTGTGACTAATAATTAGATAGCTAATTTTTAATAACTAATAACTTACAATATTCTAACAAGATGTTAATTCTCAAAAATTTCACAAACAACTCAAATCAAAAGCTTTTCCTTAAAAAGGATTTTTGCCCCAATTATATTACAAATTTATCGTTATTTTTAATAGAAAATTTGCTGCTAATTTGAATTGAAGTTTAAAATTAATATAATTTAAAGACAAGTTTAAAAATTCAATATTTTTAAGAAATGGGAGCATAATATTAATAATTTTTAATTACAAAATATACTAAAAAAGTAACACGATTAACTTAAAAGTATTATTTTAGCAGTGGTTAATATTATTTTTTTTCAAATTTGCTCACCCAAAAAATTAGATTTTTTTTCAATATTAAAAAAAAAAACAAAAAGGTTAATCGGGCTGGGCTCTGGCCATAAATGGTTCGGGATAGCCAGAAAATCAAAACCCGTAAATAAAGAAATTAAAGTTAATAATCCATTTGTCCCCTAAAATTTGAGGTTAAACTCAATTTGACCCTCAAAAGTTTAATGAACTCAAATTAGACCCTGAAATTTGTAACCGTAACTCACATAAGTCCTTGTACTGGTTTTTGTTAAGGACGTGTTATTTTGATACATTAAGTTGTTGCGATTTGGATTCCTCGTTTAGGTTTCGTGTGATCAAAACCTATTAGAATTTTTAAAAGGTTTATTGCTGCTCAAGAATTCCAAAATTTCCAAATTAAATTTGTTATTGTCGTCTTCGTGAGGATGTAGGGAGTCTGTCTGTAACATCCTGATTTTTGCGATAGAGTCGCGTATGCGAGTTTTACGTTTTATTCGTGTAACATCTATGAAAATTTTTTTTCTCTTTTTTATTTGGTGAATGATGATCACTTTATATTGGGCCCGAAAGATTTAAAAAGCTCGGCTTTACTAATGTCATTTACATTAGTAATTTACCCAATCTTTACTCTAATTAAGTACCACTATTTGAGATAATTATTTGAATTTTTACCATGTCTAATTCCTTAATTACCTTTCAAGATATTTAAAAATTTAATCTCGCTGACTTAGCAGCTTAAAATTGTGACACGCAATACTTAATGCGCCACATGTCACAACACATGCATCTCACCCTTGATTAAGTGACACTTAGCCGCTAATCAACTCATATAAAAAGCTAAAATTTTCTCTCTCTCTCTCTCTCCCCAAAAGGCAGCCGTGACCATGCATGAGAGAATTTGGAGGATTTTGTTGATTTTTGACTTCCCGAACTCGATTTCTTAAGATCCGTGACCCCCACAAAAATTATAATCATAGAAGTGATTGTATCTTTCTCCTCTACACGGTGACATGTGTTTTGTTTGGTAAAATTACAAAGTGAAACTGCCCCTGCTAGGAACCAGTTCGGCCGAACCAAAGGAGGGAAAAAACCACCAAGCTTTCGACGTTTTTGCTCCGTTTGACCGATCAAAAGCCTCCTTCGTATTTTGTTGGTATTTTGCGCCTTACAAAGGTAGGATTTGACTCTTTAATCGGTTAAAATTATGAATTAATTGATATATATGGTTGAATTATTGTCTGTTGATGTCTGTTGTCTAAATCTATGATTTTTGGCTAATGAAAATTTAGTTGAATTGATGTTAAAATTGTTGTTGTGATTCGGCCATGTTGAGAAACCAAGATCTGAGATGTTGTTGTTGAGTATTCAGCTGAAATTCGAGTTATATAACACTATGTTACAGAGTTCTGTTGGCCAGATCTGATTTGGGACTAAATATAATTAAAATGAATATGTTGAACGGAAGTTTTGAGTAAAAAGGGGCAAATGCTTGACTTTTGAGAAAATTTATTGAAATTAATTGAGTTTAATATTTGAAGAAAAATAATTGATTTGCAATAAAGGGTTTAAAGTGGACGACGGCTTTGGAAAAAATATGACTCTAAGGTAGCGTTTGTTTTGAGGTACTAAGACTAAGACTCAGTATCGTGTTTGTTAGTTCAGAGACTGGTACTAAAATTTCTGTCTCTGTCTCTAAAATTTCAGTATTTCAGTACCTCCAAAAAGTAGGGACACAGGGGATTGAAATTTTTAGAGATGGAAACTGAAACTTTAATAACATTTTATACCTAAAATACTTTCATTTCAATTAATTAATTCCAATTTTACCCTTTGTGCAAATTAAATTAGAGTTTTATTCTTGTTTCAATTCCTGTCTCCCATTTTGCACTAAACAGAATACTGAGATTATTTCAATCTCTGTCTTTTAGTCTCTGTCTCTCAGTCTCAGTCTTTCCGTCTCTGTCTCTCCACCAAATGCTTCTTAATTGAACGAAAAAGTTTTTATTTTGAAAATGGAAGAATCGTGTCCAATTTACTTATTTTAATAAAGTTTTCGGTTATTGAAAATTAGTACCATATTTTGAATAATTTAAAAAGTAACCAGTGAAGACTGAATCTCTTTTATAGAAGTTCAAAGTTATTTAGAGTAATTTTAAAGTACAGTAACTTAATTAAGATAACTTAATTCTCACTTTGTCGAAACTAGTGCGGTTGTAGAGAGGAGGAAGAAACAAATAATTTAATCTATTTTAAAATTTTTGTTGAAGTTTTTTATTTAAACGACCAAGCCTCAGAAATTTGCTGACTATGGAGGTTTTACTTTTCTCTTTTGCACTCCCTTTCTGTATTACATGCGTAAAAAGAAAGAAAGTGAAAGTGATTCTTGAAGGTTAATCACAAATAATGGATGCAAACAAGAGGTGACAATATTATAGGGAGGGGCCAAAACCCTAGGTGATTATTCACCTATGCTAATTATTAAAATATATTTAAGGAGATAATTACTAAAACTACATATATTAGATCACAGTAATTATATTCCTAGAATAAATAAATGAGCTATTAGTATAAATGACACGAATAATGTGATTATATCTGATTCAACTATAGCGGGTAAAATAATAATATTATATTATTATTTTTTTCCTCTCAGGATTCAAATCCGGCTCGTCAAAACGAGTCGAACCACGAAAATCAGAACTCGAAATTTCTAACCGTAGTGACTTGAAAACGAAATCGTCACTACTTAGTAACTAATGACGTGACGAGATGCTTGCTTTAACTAGGTCGTTACATACTATATTTTATTTGAAGGTTGGTTTATATATATAATTAATATAATCATTGTGCAAGGAGAAGTTTATAAAAAAGTTGGCAGAAGTCGGACCAATATATCAAAGGCTCAAGCATAGGAAATTATGCTACCACCAATTGATGAGGACTTGATTTGGGAGGAAGTGTGTGATAACATAAAGAAGAATCGAGTTTATGAAAAAAGGGCATTATTCTCTAGCTTTATCAACTCTGAAACCACTTTCACGAACTCTGTATGTGGAACTAAACTACAAAGACCGATTTCGGCTTACTTTATTCAAATATAAATGGGCTGACACCACTAGAGAACGGGACTGTAGAAAGGATAGTTGGGATTTTACTTCTGTTAATTTTTTACGAGTAATACACAATGGTGACCGAGAGGAGGATGATCTATATATTGAAGCCTCACAAGCTCGAATGGTGTATTTTGTCAATGATGAAGTGAATAAAGATTTGAGTGTTATCGTGCATTTGAAGCCAAGAGACTTATATGATATGGGGAGAAAATGAAGATGATGAAGCATGTGAGAATGAGTCATGGTTAGAGCAAAACTTAGATTCTTTATTTGAAAATGGTGATAATCTGTCATTGTTAAGAGATGAGGTAGATGATGAACTACTAGATGATGACATTGGAGAAGATGAATACATGTCAGAATAGTAAGTAGGTTAAATTAATTTATGGTATGAAATTTATATTTAAGTTTTAATTTAGTTATAATTCACATTTTATCTATACTTATTAATTATTTTATTTTACTAAGCTTTGATGCACATTTTATTTTATACTTATTAATTATTGATTTGATCTATTATGCAGATATGCCAAAGTAAAAGAGCTACAAGAATCTACTTAAAAGCAGTAGCTGCTGCAAATTCTTCACAAGACAAGTCAGTAACAGTTGCAAATTCATCCCAAGACAAGTTGGCAGTTTTAAATGCATCACAAGTCAAGTCCGCAGCAGTTGCAAATTCCTCCCGAGACACACCGGTAGCTACAAATTCCTCCCGAGACAAGTCGGCCGCAGCTGCAAATTCTTCCCGAGACAAGTTGGTAGCAGCTTCAAATTCATCTCAAGACAAGTCAGCGACTTCAAATTCCTTCCGAGACAAGTCGGCAACAGCAAATTTCTCCCGAGATAAGTTGGCAGCAGTTGCAAGTTCCTCCTGAGATAAGTCGACAGCTTCAAATTTTTTGGAGTCATCATCAGTTAGTCCAACTATATTTGAGCATCCATCCGAACCTAAACGTAAACGTGAACGTGAATCTAAATATTACTGGACTGTTGATGTCATAGATATGTATAGATGTTTTATTAATATTTTTAGATGTATAGATGTTGAGTGTGAAGCAAGATAGACGTGAAAAGTATTTTTTGCCCTCCAATTTAAATTCATTGTTATACAATTCTTGCTATGATTATTAGGCCATGGTCCACAGAATTTAAGTTACTATGTTATCCAATACTAGAATAGACAAATAGGCAAATAAGTTACATGTCCTTGTTACTGACCCATATAATCTAATAAAATCTAACGTGCATTCCTCTCATAATTCATCCATTTTTTCTTTAATACAATGACCCCTCGGATATATAATATATAGTAGAGTAAAGTATCATTTTTGTCTCCAACGTTTGGGGTAAGTCTTATTTGTGTCCCTAACGTTTAAATCGTCCTATTTGTATCCTTAACGTTTATAAAAGTGATTCAATGTTATCATACTATCAATTATACTAACAAATTAGATTATATTTTTCAATTATTCTCACTTGGATGTATTCATTCTCAATTAGGTCTCACTTGGATGTGTTTGATTTTAATATTATACCCACTATTTGTGTTTAGATTCAATTATGTCCCTAGAAAAATGAATTATGTAAATGTTGTAGGAATTAGTTTCAATATTTGATGAGCTATTTTTCGGAGTAGATCATCGATTCTATCCTAGACATTTGTATTGTAACTTTAAGAAGAAATTTTTAAAACTCAAACTAAAGCGCTCATGATGTGTAATTGACGGCAGGATAACATTGAATCACTTTTACAAACGTTAGGGATACAAATAGGACGACTTAAACGTTAGGGACACAAATAGGATTTACCCAAAACGTTGGGACAAAAACGATACTTTACTCTATATAGTATTATATATGTAGCTATTACATTTATGTTTATGAAAAAATAAATTAGGTTATGGTACTGATTTTTAACCACATGAAAGGACAGTGATGCAATGAACCATCAGATCCCTCAAATCTCTCTTTAGAGTGGGTTTGAATGAAATAGTGGAAGCAATGGCACAAGAAATTTTTATTGGGTATCAAATTACTTTAAAATTTTCATGGTTAAAATTAATGATGCTTAAATCTTTTATGGTAAAAAAATAATTTATTATTAGTTTTAATATATGTAGCTGTTATATTTTACCTTGCACAAGAATCAATTTTTTATAATATATATCCATCATCATATGTTTTATTCTTTAGTCGTTCAGTCACTTATTTATTTATATTTATTTACCTATTTTAGATGAATACAAAGATAATACATGCCTTTATTTATTAGTGAAGTAAGTGCATAATTTATCAGAAGGTTTATGCATAGTTGTCAATTTTGATAAACAGCATACAACAATAGGAGAAGCAGTCAAAATCCTTGCAGGAATTTGTGGGCAATTGGCCATTGATTGTGTAGCATTTCCAATCAGTTTTGATAAGTGGTCAAATATTTTAGAGAGCTTTTTTTAAAATCAATGAAATATTTTTTTCTTAAGAAGATTACTTAAACTCTAAAGCTTATTTCTTTGTCATTATTTAGTTATATTTGCTGGTTAATATATATTCTTTGTTTTATATTTAAGGCTCCATTTTGCTTCAAAGTGAGTGATAGCTTGGCCAAACGATTTTTGCTCCAACTACTTGGCAAAAAATGGAGGGAACATAAGATAAAGCTTTGGAATGAGTTCTATGATCCGAAATTGAGTAAAAATGAGATCATGATAATACATCAGAAGATATTTCTCTTGATCAATGGGCTTTATTCTTAGAATATCGTTTGAAGCCTGGAACTCAGGTAAGTACTTACTCTCCTAGTTAAATGTTGTCCCTTTTTTGCTTGATTTTTAATTTTATAGCCTTTGGAATATATATTATTATTGTTATTATTATTATTTTCTTGGATCTCTTTTTATAAGCTTTGTTATATGTTGAATTTATGTTTGACTCTATTTAATTGTGTCCAAATTTATCTTGCAGAATCTTTGTAAGAGGAATCAAGAAATTCGACATAAACAAATAATTTCTCATACTTCAGGTGCTAAATCAATTGCAAGAAGAAGGGTTGAAATGGTAATCAATTAATGCATACCCCTGCTGTTACTTGGTTTTACTTTAGCACTCATTATTTAGTTTGCTGCCACTATTTTCCATGTTCAGCTATTAGGGATATGCACCCATCATGTCGGCCAGTAAAACGAAGTCCTTGTTAACTTTATTATAATGATGATTATGAATTGAAATTTTTACTGAGGCTGCTATTTCTTGATTGAGTCTTTCTACTTTTCTTGAATTTCAGACGGAAGAGACGAAAAAAAAAGTTAGTAGGGTTCAAATGTAGGACATTACTCACAAGAAAAAATAAAAGTTATGTTAATCAAAAGACTAAAGAAATAGCGGTAAGACTAAAGTGCAATGAGTAATTTGTTTGTATTTCTTTTTCTTTCTTTTTTATAAGATAATACTATGTTTAATTCTTTCTCTTTCTTTTTATATATGTAGGATAAGATTGAAGCACATAGCAGTCAACAAGTGGTAAAATTAACCGTTAATTCTCCTCTTGATGCTCTTAGAGTAGTTTTTGGGAAAGAACACCCTGGTTGTATTTAAGGTTAGGCATGAGAACTGTTCCAACAGTTGCTTTCAAGAACAACACTATAAGGATTAGTCAGATAAATTTAGGTTCTTAAAATGATGCTGACACATCATCTACTTGTGGTCCAAATGTACAAGAAGAGTTGGATACCGTTAAAGTACAATTGCAAGTACTAGTCTCCTATATTACTTCTAAGGAAGGGAGTAAAATTCCAGTGTAATTAGCTGGAATGTTCCCTACTCAACAAATTTCATAGGTACAAATATAATTTATGTTCTTAATACCTTAAATTTATCCCATAGGGATGTTTGTTGAAAGCTTAAACTAAACGCTGCCCTGAAACAAAATTGATACTCTTAATTAGTGGTTTACATCTTAATAGAGTGTTCAGATTTAGGTAATTCCCAAGACTATATTACATAAATTCAATATTTAAGATCCAAACTTGAAAAGAAAAACTTAGTAGACTGTTTAGATTCAATATTAGTGGTTTACATCTTTCCTTGCCTGATTCCACAGCCTGTATATACATATTTATTTGATATCTGCATATACATATTTGATATCTGCATAACATTAAATAAATTCCTTGCCTGTATATGCATATTTGATATCTGCATATATAAAACTTTCATGATTGAATAATTTCAGATTAATAGTTTCAGATTCAGTTTTTTATCCTTTATTGTGCTCATAATTATAATTTTGTTGTAGGGATTGGATCAAGAGAGTTAGGAAGTAGGTCTTCTGGAGCGAGCAATAAAGAAGCATGATCTTGCATGATAAAGATTTCATGTATTAAGGATTATATATATATATATATATGTTACGACGAATCGAAAAATGTTATCTTTGATACTTTGTTTTTGGATTATGACTTTTGATTTTCAGAGACCATGTATGAATAATCTCATTTTAAAAAGTATGAAATTTCCATCATACATAGATAAAAACGATGGCTAAAAATCGTCATTTTAAACAAAAACGGTCCATTATATCCTGGTAAAAATGGCGGTTAGAAAATGCCATTTTAAACGAAAAGGATGCTATTGAATTCTGGTAAAAATGACGATTAGAAATTCCATTTTAAACGAAAAAGGATGCTGTTAAATATAGGTAAAAATGACAGTTAGAAATGCCATTTTAAACAAAAAGGTTGCCATTAAATCCAGGTAAAAACGGCGGTTAGAAACTGCCATTTTAAACGAGAATGATGTCATTAAACCCTGTGTTTTACTCAAATTTTTGTTAATGTTTAAAAGAAAACATGGGTATCTCAATGTCGCAATTGTAACGTCAAATAAAATTAAAAGGAATAAAAGTAACAAGTAAACATATAAATGTAAGGTGCCGGTGGCAAAGTAAATTACATAAATTGAAACAAACAGGAAATTAAAAAGAAGATGAAAGAAGAAACATGAACGTAAAAGAGAAGAAGACGTAAAAGTAGAGGAATTTTATTAATAAAAACTGGAAAAAAGCAAAGTACAAGTGTTTGAGTTCAGAAGAATTACTTAAGATTTCCAATTTTACTCTGTGATGCCAAGGGACTGTGAGCGTTTTGGGTTTCTAAGTGTTTTCCAAGAACTTAACTGCTTACAATGTGTTCCTAAAGCTTTATTTATAGATTAACCTAATGTCAGCTGACAATTACCATTTGTACACCTGTTGCGCAAAATTTAAATTGGCCCGTAACCGTTCTTGCACTTCTTGTGAATTTCAAAAATCAAATAGATAACCAACTGTCAAATGATCTAATTTAATTTAAAATAAATATTATATATGGAGACATCACCATGTAACTAATTATTTTTTTTTAATTTTCTTATAAAAATTATATTTTGTCTAACATAATGCCCCCAAAATTTTTCACTTGAAGTCGTACAATGATTGAAAGTGAAAAGAATTTTTCTTTTTATAATAATAAAAGGAGTATATACAAACGTATATTTATTTATTTAGTTATTTTTTATTTATTATATATATATATTTCTTTTAAAATGTGTATATATAAATAATAACAATACGTGTTGACAAGAATGATATTTTAAAATGTCACTTAGAAAGCACACAAGAGTACAAGAGTACTCGTACTCTTTCTCTTTTCTTTGTTATTTTATTATTTATTTATTATTTTTATTTTGGCTAAACAAAAATTAAAATAGCTCAGTACTCTTATCTTCTTGTAATACTTGTGAGAGAGAATACATTAGTGTTTGAACGCCAAAAGGCTTCTTCTTCAACTCTGTGCCTCCCATTCTCCCAAATTTCATCTACTACGGTGGGCTTTCTTTGTTCACAAGGGTTTGACTATACCTGACTCTTCTAATATTCCATGTAAGATTTCACTGCTAGCTCCATCCTTATCTTTCTTTCCATTGTTGATTCAAAGAACCCTAATCCCAAAAAATGGCATGCAAAATATCCCTTGTGTTATTTATGACTATGAGTACTAGAATCTTACTCTGAAGAGCATTCTCTTTTTTTCTTTTACATTCTTTAACTCAAATTATAATTTGACTGTTGAACCCTATTCTTCAATTCTGCTATGTTGCTGTCTTTTTCTATTTTCATGTATGAAAGAAGAGGTAGGAAAAAAGAAAAGAGAAAATATATATATATATATATTCTGT
>NC_029789.2:22621440-22647377 GCF_000816755.2 Arachis ipaensis
TGATAGAAGAGATAGTTCATTTTCTTGGCACAAACATGTCGAAATTTTATCCCTTTTTTTTGGTAATATATTATTATATCTACAAATATAACCTGATTTTCCCTTATTGAAAATTGTGTGCTTCCCCAGAACTTGTTCACGATGTGTTGAAGATCAAGATCTTGAATTTCTTTAATTTGCTTTCCGCTGATTCAACTGTCTTCTAATTCTCGAGGTCTTGCTGAAGGAGATGCTTTACCAGACTTCTTTGTGTATATATTTACCAGCTTCTTTCTAACAGTAAGTGAGCTTGTTTTTCCTTCACTAATATGATCTATTTTAATTTAACTAGACTTTTCCAATGTAAGTAGAAACAATTGCTATCTTGTGACTATATTAATTAGGAATAATTTAGCTTTTGCATCATTTTTTTCGCTATTGGATTTTTTAATGAAGAATACAATTCTAAGATCCCTGGCAATGCTCTGAAGCAACGTTACACAAATGCAATAGAAAACAAAGGAATTTGCTTAGATTATATACACATTCTCCTTACTTTCAGCAATGATCAATCTAGTAGATAATGAATTTTTTTATGTTTCATTTATGAAATTTTTTTTATTATTCATGAATGTTGGCAAGCAGTATTTAGTCTTGTTTCATGTTAAATCCTTTCTTAATGCTTAAACCAAATTAAACCCATATAAGTTCAATTTCATCTTTTTTTTACAGCTTGTTTGTTAATCGTTGACAACCTCGGTACCCAATACTTGGATATTTTTTTTTTCAATCTGCATTGTTATGGCAACCTCAAGCCACCATCTGTCAACAAGTCCTCCTTCTTCATCTAAAGTGGCCATTTGTGATAAGCCTGCTGTCAAAAATGGCAAAGATTTTGCTCCTGAACCAAAGGCCTCAAAATCAAAGATATGGAAATCTCAGGTGCTACTCTCTTTAACCATTGACAATGTAGATTCAGCTTTCGTTGGCCCTATTGTCTCTCTCAAAGTAGCAAACAAGATAAAAAAAATACTTTTCCTGGTCACCCTCAAAGAAAACCTATTGCATTTCAAGACTCCATTCCTATTGGATACTTTGACTCCAACAACAGGCTATGCAGAAATCCCCCAAAGACCAACATTAAAGGTTACCATGCTTGGTTAGGTAGGGTTGAAACTGAAAAGATGACCTTGTGGAAAGAGATTGGGATATATGACCTAATTCAACTTAGTAAAAACTCTTACACTGTTAATTCAGAACTAATGGGAGGTGCATTGTATTTTTGGGATGAGACTTCTCATACTTTTCACACCCCATACGGTATGATTACTCCTACTCTTTTAGATGTAGCTGCAATAACTGGCCTACCTCCTTTGGGAGAGGAAATTTTAACTACTACCCGGTCAACCACAAGAGTTGAGTATGCCATTGATATCTCTTCCACCACCTACCAGAGCTTCATTCTTAATAACAAAGGTCAAGATGGAGAACCTGTTTTCGATAATGAGCATATAGCCTTCCTTCTCTATTGGTTGAGTGGCATTATTTTTTGTGCCCGGAGTATTCAAGTTGAAGTCACTTATCTCCCATCGGCCATTATGTTAGCTGAAGGTAAGAGGCTGTGTTTAGCCAAATTATTCCTGACTCGACTATATCTCACTCTAGATTGGATCACAGCCCTTATGAGGGAGAAGAAAAGAATCACTAATGTTGACGGTCCCGTTTGGTTTTTTCAATTGTGGCTATTCGCTATTTTTGAATCTGAGCTACAACCACGTTCGACCCTAAAAGGTCCTATAGATTCTGTGATTGCCAGACACCGTCTACTCAACTTAGTCTTTCCTGACAAGTTAATGGCCTTACATGATAAAATGAAACACTTCTTTCGTGCTTTCTATCACTTGCCAGAGAAAGACCACAACATCAATCTGACTCCCTTTGCTAATTGTCAAACTGGTCCGGACTAGGGTTACACAAAAGGAAAGCATCACTATTTGGTCACAGTTCTTGACTCTCCAATTATTTTTTGCTGGATTTCCGGGTGAAGATGACCTAAGAACAGCGGTCTATATTCCAAACGCCATTTTTAGACAATTTGGGTTAGCTTAGGCCATTCCATCTCCTTACCATCTTCAAGAGCCACAATATTTGCATGTCAAAGCAACCTCACTAAAAGATCTGTTGTACATTCAGAAAGATAATACTTTGCGGAGAAATAAATTTCACCTATTCCCTTTTAAACCTTGTCTGTTGACTACGTATTCATTCTATTCTTGGTGGAAAACTTATTACTCTTTCATTAAAGTTGCTTTCAGTACCTGTTGTCAAAGGATGACCACTGTTCTTGTAATGCAACAAGTGAGAAGAGCATCAATCATCAAAAAAGGTAATTACAACTAAATCATTTGCTCATTGTGATTTCAAAAATTATGGTCCTCTATGTGTTATTTCTTCATGCATAATGCCTTCTAAGAATATCACAATGGCACCTGTTTTAATTATTTTTTATTATTATTATTATTATTACAGAGAAAACAACTACCCCACTTGCTGCCAATCCTCCTTTGAGAAAGTCTTCTAGTAGGCTTGTAGGAAAAAAGAAATTCAATTTTAATTATTCAAGCCGCCGGGTAAAAAGAAGACTTGAACTAATTGAAGTGTCAATATTTTCAAATAGTGATGATGAGAATGACACATCAAATATATCCGATGACAATCTTGATGGGTCGGTAATCTCTCAGCACAATGTATTATTATTATTTGTTGTTACAGAGAAAACAACGACCCCACTTGCTGCCAATCCTCCTTTGAGAAAGCCTTCTGGTAGGCTTGTAGGAAAAAATAAATTCAATTTTAATTACTCAAGCCGCCGGGTGAAAAGAAGACTTGAACCAATTGAAGTGTCAACATCTTCAAATAGTGATGACAAGGATGACATATCAAATACATCCAATGACAATCTTGATGGACCGGTAATCTCTCAGCACAATGAAGGGGAAAACGAGAACACCTCGTCTAGTGATAAATCAGTGAGTAAGTTCTCTTCGGAAGATGATGTCGATGCTCTTAGCCCCAATGGTCAACTTGCTTCTCAGGTATTTTTATATATTTTCACATCCTCCATATTAAAATAGTATTATCATGAAGAACTTACATGATGATGATATCTCTCATGCTGATTTTTTTTTAATTAAAATTTTGTTAATTACCTTTGTCTTCATTTCACTTCTTGCTTTAGGTTACTGTGGCTCCTACCATTTATTTGATTGTGCCTAGTACTGAAAATTTGATGGTTGCCACATCTAACAAGCCTACACCTAAAGTCGATGCCAATAAGGTATGACATGTCATTTAGCTTGATTATTAGTATCTCTTCTTTGTGTCTCCTTTTTTTTTATGTTAACACTTTCTTTTGAATTTTTATTTAGTTTCAAAATTCTGAAATCCCCCAAGTGAGCGGTTAGAAAAACAAATACCAATCACTTCCATTCAAGTGCAGACCCCTAATGTGGTGAATGATTTATTGGCTGATTTAGAAAGTCTGAATGAAGCATATGAATGTAGCATGGATACACAGAAGCTCATAGTTGAATCTTGCTCTACCATTCAAAGTCACCTTCCAACAGAGCAGCTCCATACTACACCTCCCACAACCAAGATTGTCGACAATTCCATCCTGCTTCCATTGGCCCAACAACTCAATGTCATTCTATCCAAACCTGTTTTGACACTTGCTACCGATCTGCACTTTAAGGTTTAGCTTTCTAATATTCTTCAAACCTTTTCAATTACACCACATCCTGAGACTATTGATCCTTTGTTGGCTCACTTGCAAAAGGTTTATGAGGACCTTTATGTCAAATTTTCAGATTCTCAAGCAGCTATCTCATCATATTAACAATTAACTGAAACTCTTTCCAAGTTGAAACAAGACACTTCCTCTTTTGAGATTGCCAAAACTACCCTGGCTACCCATATTGCAGAAGCTAAAGATCGAGCTCATGAGTTATCTGAGGAGATTCGAGACTTGAAACAATAACTAACCATCAAGAGAGATGTAAAAATGGGCTGGATGCTACTTTGATAAAGAATGAGGCTCAATTTATCAAAGCAAGTAGCATGCTTGACAATAGCAATGCGGCCTTACAATCACTTGAAGAGAAGATGCTCTCCTCACAGGAAGCTGCCAAAGAAGCCAGGAACTTCCAAACTGCTCTCCAAACTAAAGTTAGTCACTTGAAGGAGATCTTTGAAACTTAGTCTTGCATTTCTTATGTGAACTTTTGTGATTTTAATATGTCCTTGCAATCTTCACTTTTTGAACTTTTAGAGTTTTGTTTATCACTTGCTTTTGTATGCACTCTAGCTTTATTTTGGAAACTGGACACTTGTTATTTTTTGGAAGTTATTACATTACTTCACACTAAGCCAATTATTAATATCATAGTAACCTCTTTTGTATTTCATCTAGGATGACCTCCATATCTGTCCATGTCAGGTTGCACTAGTGCATGCCATCTTGTGTGATTTACCTCAAGTGCTGTCAAATTAAATCAAATGTGCATTTATTGACATGCCTCTAGCTTCATACAGGTTTATTCACTAAACTTTTAGTTCTATATGTTGGCATGTACTATACTGCACTCACAAAATGATAAATTATTTTCTGTATTGACTCTTATTTTAAATTGATACTTTGGACGCATATTTGTCTCATAATCTTAATGCTTTACACTGTCAATGGAACTTGCAATTCAAAGAAATCACAAGGACATGTTAGCTTTTATAAACTGAATTGCAAATATTAGTTAGCTCTTTATTTTTTCCTTTGACACTTCAACTGGATATTTTCGTGTCCTTAAACATGTGGAATGTTTATCTCATGTATGTCTGGCCTATATACTTTTAAATATTTGCCATTTATTGAAGGAATTCTTCTTCCTAATCCGACTTCAATAATCTTATAGGGTTTTCCAGAATAAATCTTGTCAACTACATAAGGTCCTTCCCAAATTGGAGACCACTTACCATAAGTTTTTGACTTATTTTCTATACGCAAAATTATTTTCCACACTAAATCTCCAACTGCAAATGTCTTTACTTTAACACGGCAGTTGTATGATTTTGACATAATCTCTTTTTG
The DNA here is from genome assembly GCF_000816755.2 of Arachis ipaensis. Taxonomy (NCBI): domain Eukaryota; kingdom Viridiplantae; phylum Streptophyta; class Magnoliopsida; order Fabales; family Fabaceae; genus Arachis; species Arachis ipaensis. The sequence continues at coordinate 22,626,563 of NC_029789.2, forward strand.
TCGAATCACCCGCTCTAAAGCTCTCAATCTTTTGTCATCTAGTTCATTGAGCTCATCGTGCAAAGAATTACAATAATCTACTACTGGTATCTCATCTTGTCTAGCCACCCTTATACTTTGCAGATTAATATCAATTGGCAACACCGCATCATGACCGTGAACTAATTTATACGGGGTGGTTCCAGTAGAACCTCTTAGAGAATTTCAGTAAGCCCAAAGAACTTGACTGAGAGTTTGGTGCCAATTTCTTGGCTGCCTTCCAATGTGTTTTTTAATTAATGTAATCAGAATTTTATTCACTGCCTCCACTTGTCCATTGTCTTGGGCATAATACGGCGTAGAAGAAAGCATTTTTATATCCCTAGACTTGGCATATTCCATAACCTTTTTTCCAATAAACATTGTTCCTTGATCAGTAGTAATGATTGAGGATTTCCAAACCTATGCACAATATGTTCCTCAATGAAATCAATTATTTCATTATGAGTCACCTCCCTTAAAGGGATAGCCTCTACCCATTTAGAAAAATAATCAACGCCAACCAAAATGAACTTATGACCTTTAGAAGAAGGTGGGTGAATCTGCCCGATCAGATCTAAAGCCCAACCTCTAAACGGCCATGGTTTAATTATAACATGCAATTCTGACGCTGAAATATGTTGAAGGCTCCCATGTTTTTGGCATTCCTCACAAGACCTAGCATAATTTATACAATCTCTTTGAATGGTTGGTCAATACAATCTTCTCCTATTTATCACCTATTTCATTTTTTTCCGTGACTGATGGGCGCCACAAATTCCCTCGTGCACTTCGGCTAGAGCCAAATATGCTTCTTTTTCTCCCAAACATGTCAAAAGGTTTCCATCAACAGGTTTCTTAAACAAGACACTACTTATTAGAACATAACTTTGAGCCCTATATTTAAGTTTTCTATTGACACTAAGACTTGGATTTTCTAAATATTTCACGATTGGTACTCTCCAATCTTTTGGGTCTAATTTTTCTAATGACAACACTTCTCTTTCTCTCAAAGGCATAAATATGTCCTTTATCCTTACTAATTTTTCTAGTGTTGAGGACTTGATCTTATATCTTGAAGAAATTTGAGCTAATTCATTTGCTTCTTGATTTAACTCCCTTCGAACATGCCTTACAATGACATTATCAAATTTACTCAACAACTCTGTAGCCACATTGAAATACTTTCTTAAATTTTCACTAACACACCTATATTCAAGTGATACTTGATGGACTACAAGTTGTGAATCTCCAAAAACTTTCACATTTTTAACTCCTCTTTCTAATAATAATTCCAGTTCCATTATTAACGCTTCATACTATACCTCATTGTTGGAACATGAATAATTCAATTCAAAGAGAAATTTACTTGGCTCGCCACTTGGAGAAATAATTAAATTTCCTATACCTACACCACCCTTATGGCATGAACCGTCAAAATATAATTTCCAAGGCACCAAACCAGCGAAACCTAGTAAACTCTCATCAATGTCAATACAAGGACGATCAACCAGGAAATCAGCTAGAACCTGACCCTTAACGGCTCTTGCAGGAACAAAATGTAAAGAAAATTCCGTTAAGGCCAACATCCATTTTCCTAGTCTACCATGCAATATTGGAGAAGACAACATATAATTAAGAACATCAAACTTAGAAATTACATAAATATTTCTAGGAATTAAATAGTACTTAAGTTTTAAACAAGAAAAATATAAAGCTAAACAAAGTTTCTCAATTGGAGAATAACGGCTCTCAACATCATTTAGCACACGACTTAGATAATAAATCACTCTTTCGTCGCCATTCTCATCTTCTTGAGCCAGCATTCCACCAATTGTTACTTCAGAAGCTGACACGTAAAGTTTTAGAGGTGCTCCGTGCCTTTGAGGCGTCATAATAGGAGGATTAGTCAAATACTGCTTGTTGTTATCAAAAGCTTCTTGATGCTCTGTTTTCCATTGGAACTCTTCCTCTTTTTTCAACTTGATCAGAGGCACAAAAACCTTGGTTTTTCTTGACAGATTGGAAATGAACCTTCTGAGGTAATTGACCTTTCCTAAAAATGCTTGCAGTTGCTTTTTGTTAGCTGGAGGAGGAGCCTCTACGATAGCCTTTGCCTTATTTTTGTCAATTTCAATTCCTTTCTTCTGCACCAAGAAACCAAGAAAATCTCCTGCACTCACACCAAAAGCACATGTTAAGGGATTCATTTTCAATTTATGCTTTCTCGTTCTTTCAAATGCTTTTTTTAAATTTTCTAGATGCTCTTTTTTAGCATTTGATTTGACAACCACATCATCAACATAAATTTCCATAAAATTTTCAATAAAGTCATGAAAAATTTTATTCATCACCCTTTGATAAGTTGCACCAGCATTTTTGAGCCCAAATGGCATCACAACCCATTCAAAAGTTCCTAAAGCATATGGACACCAAAATGCAGTTTTTGACACATCTTCCTCAGCTATGTATATTTGATTATAACCTGAATATCTATCCATAAAACTTAACATTTCATGACCAGCAGTAAAATCTATCAACATATCAGCTATAGGCATTGGATATTCATCTTTTGGTGTTGCAGAATTTAAATCTCTAAAATCAATGCAAACCCTTAATTTTTCATTCTTTTTCATGACAGGAACAATATTCAAAATCCAGTTGACATACCTTGCTGTTCTTATAAACTTAGCCTTAAGAAGTCTTTCAATCTCTTCTTTAATCTTTTGCACGACTTCCGGAGCAAATCTCCTTGGTGGCTGCTTTACAGGTTTGACATTGGCTTTCAATGGCAATTGATGTTCTACTAAATCACGACTCAAGCCTGGCATCTCTGCATAATCCCATGCAAAATAGTCGCAATATTCCTTCAAAATCTCCACCATTTATTTTTTGAAATCATCAGGCAGCATTTTGCTCACATATGTTGGTCTAGAATAATCACCGTTACCAATATCTACTTCCTCCAAAGGATCTTGCACCTCAACCTTTTTTACAGTGTCAGTGTTATTTTTTTCAAAACCTAAAGGACCATCATCATATATACAATCATAAGGTACACTGCCAATGTACCCTTCTCTGTCTGCCATATAGGCTGACAGCCGAGCCAGTTGGCTCGTCAAACTCATCATCTAAGTTTCTCCTGAGGCCGTATCCGCCCCGACCTTATGGACCAAAATAAAATCATTCATATCTATTTTGCACATCTCAATACTTTCAGGATTAAATGCCTTGGTTTCAACCGTCAGTGGCTTGACTCCAGGATTATACATCCTGAACTCCACATGTATCTCATCATAGTAACATGTACTATTATCAGCAGGAACTTCTTCCACTCCCCCGTCTTCGTTCCTGAAAATCAACTTTTGATGTAGAGTGGATGGAATAGCACCCATTCCATGAATCCAATCACGGCCCAAAAGCAAGTTAAAACCAGCCTTAGAAGGAACAACAACAAATAGAGTTGGCCTATTGACAGAACCAACCTCAATTGACAGCAGAACTACACCTCTAATAGAAGAAGTCCTTCCATTAAAATCTGTTACCCCAATGCTACGTTTAATCAGATCTTTTTCAGTCTTTCCAAGCCTTCCCATCATTTTTTCAGACATGAGATTGACAACAGCTCCCCCGTCGACCAAAATCTTATTGACTATCCTTCCATCAACACGAGCCTTGATATGCAGTGGACGCAAGTGTTCCTTGTCATTTTCAGTAGGCTTCTTATACAATCCTCCCCCACACATATTGTCATCTAGCAATAAGCATTCGCTTCCAGGAAAGTCATCATAACAATCATATTCTAATGACTCTACTTCCCGGACTTGACTATACTCCTCAGGCAGTATTGACACCATAGCTATAGGTTGCTTAACACCAAATATTGCTTCTAAGTAGCTGTCATCAAAACCAATGTCAAAATTATCAGTAATTAAATTTTCATCCTTTTCTCCCTTGTGTTCAACCATTACCTTCTTTTTAGCAAGATTCTTCTTTATATTTTTATTGCATTTAAGGTGGCTAGAAGAATTGTCTGTTTCTGCAGACTTGGCTATGGTTGACAAAGGAGAAAAATCTACATCGTGTCCCATGTATGGATCTAAAGGAACATACTCAGGTATATTCTCTTTTTGCTCAAAAGTTGTAAAAGGATAATACTTTGAAATATTTTGACAATTTGGCCAAGGAGAATAATTAGGAACCTGCTGCATGTTATGATTATAACAAGAATAAATTAGCTTTGAGGGAATAGGCACATTTTTTGGAATATATATACTACCTCCATCTTGTGCATGATTCATGTTCCATAACTGAGACTCATAGCACCTGAGCTTAAAAGGTCTAGGCTTTACCCATTTGTTTTTTCCTCTTGCAAAAGCAGTAGGTTGATTCTGCACATTTCTCACATTCTGGACCCATTTATTGTTTGATATTTTGGTGGAAGAAACTCTTGTCTTTTGAGAACATCCATCAGGTTTTCTATCAATCATGACTACAGTCTTCATCTTCTAGTTGACGAGTTGTATCCCAGTGTTGTTGACACACTTGTTCAAAGGAGCCTGACCGCCCAACTTTTGTTTTTCCTCGGCTATCTTCCGCTTTAGCTTGTTAGTTTCATTTTCTTTTTCAGCAATCTTCTTTCTCAACTCAACCTTTTCTTTCTCTTCAACTTTGTACTTTTCAAACTTTTTTGCAGCTTTCTTGTCAAAAACAGCATTGCACTTTGGGCATATGGCGATGGTGCTGTCAGATTCTTTAATTCTCAATGAAAAATCTAACAGATCCTCACCATGACGAGGATAAACTAGCTTCTTGTCTTGCTCAAAGATCCTCAGGTCCTTATTTTCATCTTTAGCACTAACTATTGTGGCATCAACTTCTACCATGTTGACTGACAAATTGAATAGCTCAACATAATTTGAGTCAGCAGCAAATGGTTCAGTGTCCACCTTCATAGTAGTTTTATCCTCAAACTTCAACCTTCCCTCCTCAATTTTTTTTGTATCAAGTCCCTGAAATAGACGCAATTATTAGTGGTGTGTGAAAATACCTGATGAAACTTACAAAATTTCTTATTATTTATTTCATCAGCTGAAGGCATCTTTTTCCCTTCTGGTAAAATAAGCTGCTTATCTTTTAATAAAATCTCAAATATTTGATCTAACTTAGAAATATAAAAAGAATAAGTCTTATTTTCAACTTTAGAATAAGAAGAAACTTTTTTTTTTCCTTTAACAGGCTTCAAAGATTTACATACATAAGGAGGACCCCACGTAATTCGGCAATATAAATCTCTTTCTCATCTGAATCACTACTATCGGAAAAACAATCAACATATGCAACCTTTTTTGAAGCCTTTTTAAAATTTTCTTTTTCTTTCTTAATTTGCTATATCTGTATTACTCTCTCAGCTAATTGGGAAAGATCTAAAGTATGTTGATTAACAAGTTTTCTCCTAACTCCAAATTCTGGCCCATTAGTAGCCATTTTGACAACTTCAGATTCTGGAATCAGAGTAAAACATTTATTTCTCATGTTTCTAAACCGTGCCAAATAAGTGTCAATGGATTCTCTCTCTGCACGTTTGACAGAGAATAAATATGTAAGACTAACTTTTAATTCACCTCGAAAAAATTGATCATGAAAATTTCTTTCTAACTGTGCCCAAGAATGAATAGAATTTGGTCTCAAGTTAGAGAACCATGTAAATACATTTTTTGTTAAAGAAGAAGGAAAATATCTCATCTCGAGATATTTATTAGAAGCTGCTTCTCCAATTTCAACAGTATATCGAGCAATATGTTCTACTGTAGACTCATTTTCTTCTCCATAAAATTTTGTAAGGAATTTTGGAATTTTCTAACCTCTTAGAAGCTCTGCTTGTTGAATACATTCAGGAAAAGCGGACACGAAATATGGCTTATTTAAGCAACCAACATTAAATTTCAAACGGTTTAACACTTGTTTGACATTTCTATCTAGATTATAATGCCCCCTAAGTTGTTTTGCCTAAGTCTTTCCAACATATCATCAGCATTTTGAACATGTCTAAGCATATGAACATCATAATTAAGAATTACTCCGCCGTTCTGATTGACATTATCAAATCTTAAACCCTGGTTATCATTTTCTTCTAAATTTACCACAGTAGCAATCCTATTAACTTGCCTATTTAATTGTTCAATTCTAATGTTTGTGTTTTCTAAAAGAGGATTTAAAACTGTCACCATTTGATGAGTTAACATGTTTACTAGATCATAATGGTTTTCATTCATCCGTTCCCTAATATTTGCTAAGGATCCCACCGTTTGACTAGGTTGATTAACAGGCATTGCTCTTGACATGTCAGGAAACACAAGTCTAGAATTTTCTACCCTAGTGACAGTGGATGTAGTAGAATTAGATGCACTGTTATTTCCTGTATTAATAGCATGTGAAAAATTTTGTTGTGATATGTGTGAACCTGACACCCCAGAAATAGGTACATTTGACATGCCATATGGATTTTGATCAAGAGAATTTTGAAAAGTTGAGTAGAGAGGCACAGGTAATCCTTATGTCACCATGGGGGGACATACCCCGGTGGCAAGCCATATGGCGGCCACCCCATGGTATTTATGTGAGTTGCATTTAACCCTGTATGGGCATGACCAACGCCATCATGCCTCACTAACAGCAAAGAAGGCTCTGCGTTTGAAATCACAGGAGAATTTTCGGATTCATTTCCTCTAGTCTCATCACTAGAAGTAGAAGAAGATGCTGCAGAAGTATTTGACATGTCAACTGACGCTGATTTCTTTGCCTCTAGACGCACGAACTTTTCATTGCGCAACCACATGCAAATTCAAAACTCTTGGTTTTCCTTTTGACAATTACAATCTATTGACAAGGTCCTACCGGTTATGCTAATTTGTTTTACTCAAATTTTTGTTAATGTTTAAAAGAAAATGTGGGTATCTCAATGTCGCAATTGTAACGTCAAATGAAATTAAAAGGAATAAAAGTAACAAATAAACATATAAATGCAAGGTGCCAGTGGCGAAGTAAATTACAGAAATTGAAACAAACAGGAAATTAAAAAGAAGATGAAGGAAGAAACATGAACGTAAAAGAGAAGAAAACGTAAAAGTAGAGGAATTTTATTAATAAAAACTGAAAAAAAAAAAAAAAGCAAAGTACAAGTGTTTGAGTTTAGAGGAATTACTTAAGATTCCCAATTTTACTCTATGATGCCAAGGGGCTGAGAGCGTTTTGGGTTTCTAAGTGTTTTCCAAGAAGAACTGAACTACTTACAATGTGTTTCTAAAGCTTTATTTATAGACTAACCTAATGTCACCTGACAGTTACCATTTATACACCTGTTGAAATTTAAATTCGCCCGTAACTGTTCCCGCACTTCTTATGAATATCAAAAATCAAATAGATAACCAGCTGTCAAATCATCCAATTTAATTTAAAATAAATATTATATATGGAGACATCACCATGTAACTAATTATTTCCTTTTATAATTTTTTTATAAAAATTATATTTTGTCTAACACCCTGGTAAAAACGGCGGTTAAAAACCGCCATTTTAAACAACAATAAACCGCCATTTTATTTGGTTAAAAATTGTCATTTATTTTAACCTTTACAAAATCGTCGTATTATTCACAGATAATTATGGCGGTTTTCTGAAAACCGCCGCAATAACCAGAATGGTGCCTAGAATACCGACAGTTCTTAAAGGTGTCATTTTTGGTAATAATGGCGGTTCAAACCGTCGTAATTTCCAAAAAACTACCATTTTACAAATTAGACTTGTTCTTAATTTGCGGGAATAGATTCATAATTTTAACGAAGAACTTTTTCAGCATGTTATTCAACAGATAGATGAGCGTATTAGTAAGTTGTTAGATACACGCTTGTCTTATTTGGAAAAGACATAAGAAATTAGAGAAGTTAGAACGGATAGTTGGAAAGGCTAAAAAGGAATAGTTGAAATAGAAGAGATGGAATAAGGCTTATGTTAGCTATTACAAGAAGAAAAAATTTATTGGTAAATTATTACTGGCGGTGACTGAAAATTTATTTGTAAATAATGAGGATCAAATCTGTAAATTTATCTGTAATATATAATTTTCTGGTAGTGAGTTCTAGTTTCTATCATCAAACCTTAGTTTTATTACTACACATTCAAAATAATAAGATAATGCACAAAATCCTTTTAAACACATTTAAAATTCATACAAGCTCATCTATATATAAAAATTATCTAATAATCACATGAATAAAAAAAATTAAAATAGAAAAAATCATATATACTAAAGTAAAGCTGAAGAAATTGATTTTGATATTATTATTTTAATTTTAATTTGATTAAAAAATTTAATTTTAATTTGTTATTTTTATTTTATTAAATTTAAATTTAAATTTTCTATTGAACATAATAAATATTAACATCTTAATTATTATTTTCTTATAAAAATATCTGTCCATTAGTAAACCATCTTAACAATATTTATTATTGAGAAAGTCTTGGAACCACTATTTTGATTAAAGTTTGATAAACACTTAACTAAAAAAAAAGGAATAATTTTATACCATTAAATATAATCTCATCCCATTAAAATATTAATAATAATTAATTGATAGTTATAAATCATAAAACCTGCTAATCTCCTGGCACTTTATTTTTATAAAAACCAAGGTTCTGAAAATCAGTTCGGATCGGCCGGTCGAACTGTGAACTGTGAAGAAAGATGGTTCGAACAAACAGCAAAACCGTAAATTCCAAAATTGGAATTGAGCTGTTGAACCGATCAGTCGAACCGAACCGTGACCCAGCCAGTTTTTTGAATGCGCGTCCAAATGCTGTCGTTTCAATCTCTCTCGGTAACTCCATATGCCCAGAATCCCAGATCCAACCTCCAGTTTGCCCTAACTCCATCCTCCCAATCTCATCGTCCCTCACCTCCGTTCCTCACCTCCATTCAGCACTTCAGCCACCGCTTTGTGCCGCTACCGTTGTGACAGAGCTCGCTCCCTTTTCCTCCATCGCGCAGCAGCCATTGCAAGCTTCCTCCCCTTCCATCGCGTAGCCACCCTGGGAAACGTCGAAGCCTCTGTCGCGCAGCCACGCTGCCGTCGTCCTTAGCTCTGTTGGTCACTCGGTTCAAAGGTGCTCCACCACTACTCCTTGTCTTGGTCACTCGGTGTCTCTGTTAGTCTGTCTCCCTCTTGTATGCTCTGTTGATCTGAAGGCGTCTTCGAGCTTTCAGGTAATTTTTTGAACTGTGAACTGAAGGCGTTTTGGTCACTCTGCTCCTTGTCTCTGTCCCTCGTTACAATGATTGTTTAATTGAATAACTGTTGCATGTCTCTGTCTCCCTAATGAGTATGATTTAATAATTGTTTGAATCTATGAAGCTTTGTGAACTGAAGTCACTAAAGTCTGATATACTGATAATCTGATATAGTGATACTGAACTGTGAAGTGTGAAGGCTGTGAAGCTCTGTAAAGTGTGAACTGAACTATGAACTTTGTTTAATAATTATTGTTTACTGAACTGATTTTTCTTTTATTGAATTGAATTTTGTTGTTTGTTGAATAATTGTACTAATTTCTTCACTATACCAGTCTTGCATGCTCTGTCTCCCTTGGTCACTCGGTGTCTCTGATTCTGTCTCTTAGTGTCTCTGTCCCCCTCCGAACCACTAGCTCTTGCATGCTCTATAGGTAATTTTTTTAATTAACTATGAATTTATGATTGAACTCTGATATAGTGAAGCTTTGTGAACTCTGATATAGTGAAGCTCTGTGAACTCTGAATTTATGATTGGCTGATATAGTGAAGTTATGTGAACTCTGATTTAAGTAATTCAACTGTGAACTGAAATGGTGATATAGTGATATAGTTTTTTTGTGAACTGTGAAGTGTGAACTGATATAGTGATATAGTGATTGAATAAATGATTGAAAATTATTTTTGTTATTTTAATTTTCAGTTTTAATTGATCTTATTAACTTGTTAATTTGATAAATTATTATTTTGGTGTTGTTCTTGACCTTTTGATTATTATATTGTGTTTTGCTGTTGTTGATTTAATAAATTGTTCATTGAGTGGAAGATGAAAACCTGCCATGATAAACCTACTCCTGCCATGTTAAACCTGTCATGTTAAACCTACTCAATTCATTTCATTCTTGGCATTCATAACAAGGGCTTGCATTTCATTGCAAGAGTAGTGGTACATCTTGATGAAGCTATAATAATGTAAGCATGGATAAATTATAAGCTTGATATCTAACACATTTTATTCCACAAACAGAAAATTCACATGACAGAAAAAAAAAAAGAAGAAAAAAAACACATGAAGTTTTGCATGGCCTCTGATCTCCTTTGGTTATTCTGTTAGGCATATCCGCAAACAAGTCTCGCAAGCCACAAGGGTTTCAATAAGTGAGAGATTAATGTAGCAAAACTGCAGCAAGTTATGGCTTTGATGGTTGATGATAAATTTGGATGTTGGCATTTTATATTTGATTGGTTGTTTTTGTTATTTGATTTTTGACTTGTATTTGAATGAGATTATAACATTCTGGTTTATGTAGTATTTTTAATTTGGATGATATTTTAAAATTTATATTAGATTATAATTATGTTTTAGTGTGTTTATTTATATTTTATTTATTATTTTATTATAACGATTAAACATATAAACCAATAAATCAGTAACTAAAACGGTTCGATAATCGGTTCGGTTTTCAGAACCTTGATAAAAACACACGCATCCCTCCAAAACAAAACAATATATTAATTGTTTGTTTCCTCCACTATATAAGCACTATCCTAGTTCCCTGTATGAAGCACAACACCAACCAGAAATTATTCCTAGTATTTTCACTCCTAATATATAGTATAGTATAGTGAAGAGATTAAACAATTAAGGGAATATGAAGAGGAACAGAAGCTTCTGTCAACTATTTTTGCTCTCCTTTTTGGTGATTGTGATGACTATTATCACCTTCTCTATAATCTCAGTAGAAGCAAGGAAGAACAATCATCGCCAGAACATGATTAACAAAAGACTCCCCAAACGTCACACAAGAGGGAGAGCCACATCACCATCGCCATCTCCGTCGCCGTCTCCGCCAATGTCCACCAACACTTTTGACATTATGTCCTTTGGCGCAAAGGGCAATGGAATTTCTGATGATTCACAGGTTAATTAATTAAGCACCAAAAGCATATATATCATCGTATTAATTCATAGTTGAAATTCTTCCAATTAATATATAAGTAACTAACTTGGTTTAGAATTAAACAGGCACTTGTAGTTGCATGGAGAAGTGCATGCAAAGTTGGTGGTGCTACAGTTTTAGTTCCATCTAAACTCAAATTCCTTCTAAAACCCCTCACTTTACAAGGCCCTTGTATGCCAGATCTCACTCTTCAGGTTTGTTTTAATCTAACATATTTAACTTTGGAAAACATTTTCATATAGGGTAAAATTTAAAGAATACAGAAATATAGAAAGAATAGGAATTACATATTTTGTGGATCTATCTTCTTTTTTTTAATGGGTACCACAATAGAATTTCTGTATCCTATGTATAATATGAATCTGTATGTGAGTATAGTCTTTTAAAACTTTAACTTATGTGAGGTTAACTAATGGGAATACAAAACGCTTTTCTTTATTAACAGATTGATGGAACTCTAGTGGCTCCAGAAGAGGCATCTTCATGGCCAAAATCAAGTTTATATCAGTGGATAAATTTCAAATGGCTACAAAACTTCACACTCAAAGGATCTGGAACTCTTGATGGCCAAGGCTCTAATTGGTGGACTACTTCCTCCTCTTCAGAACCTTATAATTATGAGACCCAGGTAATAAAGAATTTAATATTGATGCATTAAATAGTTTTATACCTACATCTAATTACATAACGCAATATTAGTAAAAATAACTGTTTTTTATATTAACTGCGTAAATAGTCATCCATATAAAATACTTTATACTGTCACCAAAATTAAACTCAATAATAAAAAACATATTCAATTGGGATTATTTCAGATAAGATAGAGACTCATATGCTCTCATATATTTATGTGAAATTGATAATTGAAAATCGTCAAATAATTTGATATATTTGATTAAATCCTTATCGAATAGATTTTAACTATTAATTTCATATAAAAATATTTGCACAAGAGTTTTGGCCTTCTGATAAATAAAATGAATGAAAATAACAGTAAGGAAATCAAATTTCTCACCTTTCTCTGGATTGAATTCTTGCAGAAGAGCTACTCTAAACACATTCCATACATGAAGCCAACTGTAAGATTTTCCTTTCCTAAATCCTAACACACCATAACATGCATGTTATAAATTATTTCTTGTTTTTGACATTATTGTTCATGATACAAGGCTGTGAGATTCTATTCTAGCAACCATATAACAGTTCGTGATATCAGAATCCTAAACAGTCCCTTATGCCATCTAAAATTTGATAACTCAAAGGGGATTCAAGTTACCAACATTACAATTTCTTCCCCACAGAATAGCCCTAACACTGATGGAATTCACTTGCAAAACACACACGATGTGCAAATTCAGCACTCTGATATTCAAACTGGTAAGCCACCCATAATAAATAATGTAAGTCTAGTTTAATTATTCTAAGTGACTTTGTAATATATATATATGTACCTTGGTAAAGGTAGAATCTTGGTAAATTATTAAATCATTGCAAGAATAGTGCAGTTCCCACTTTCAAAAAGCAAGAATGCCTAAGAGACTTTTTTTTTTTTCCCTCTAAAATTTTAATTAACTTTAAACGGTAAACTGTCACTACAACTAACTTTTGAAACGTGCACCATGAAAAGATATAATAATAAATTAATAATAACTGAACTATAACTTTTGTAGCATTGTGTGTGCATATATAGTAGGTGTATATCCAAATGAAACCAGACTACTATATTTTATATTGTACATTATATATATTAAAAAATATAATAGTTGCTATTTTTTATGTTATTCATTGATATCAGGAGATGACTGTGTATCCATCCAAACCGGTTGCTCTAAGGTTCATGTCCACCATATTATGTGTGGCCCAGGCCATGGTATAAGGTAATAAGAATATATTATTATTATTATTGTTGTAAAAACATGTATGTTATGAGTAGACTTAAAAATCAGTTATATGTATTGTTTAATTTATTTTTAATGTATATTTTATAACTTGATACGTATTTTATATGAATAATTAATTTAATGATTATTTTTTTATAAACTATTATATGTACAAGNTTATAGATATTTTTAGAAAAAGATAAAATAATATTATTAAGAGAAAATAGTGTTATCAATTTGGGTAACATGCATTATCATCCCCTTTAAAAGTTTACAGCAGAAATTGCACGTAAGTAAAAGTGCATGGGGTTATTTATTACATGACTCCAATTATTCCAATTTCATCACTTGAATTAATTTTTTTTAATTATAGGGTGGGAATGGTATGGTTAAAAATGTGAGATTCTCAAGAATCCAAGTGTATGATGTTATGTTTCCAATAATGATAGACCAATACTATTGTGACAAGCATGCGTGTAAGAACCAAACAGAAGCAGTGGTGATTTCAGGTGTTAAGTTCAACCAAATAAGTGGGACTTATGGGGTGCAACCTATCCATCTAGCGTGCAGCAACTCCTTACCGTGCACCGACGTTGACTTAATTGACATTCAACTTAGACCTTCAGTTAAGTACCAAGGTTTATTACAGCAAGCTGTGTGTTGGAACTCTTATGGAACTTCTCAAGGACCTTTGCTACCTTCAAGCATTGATTATTGCTTAAGAAGTGGTGGGGGATCAATCAAGAGGATAGCAAGGTCACATGATACTTTATGTTACTAATTAAAGATTATTTTATATATATGTACTAGCTTTCATTCCCTCCTACAAATAATTTTTAACTGTGTGGGAAGGTGCATGGTGTTGGTCTAATGTATGTAGTTTTCTCTTGCAAGTAATTATTAATGGACTTTGATAGGTAGACAATGACTTTTATGAATAACGTGAATAATGGGTTTTAAAATTGGTTTAATAAAATAAAAATATATTATACTTCAAATTATCTACTAAATTTTAATATTAGGATAATCAATTGCATACCTAGTAAATTGAACATTTAATATATTCGTTGTTCACATTATTTAATATTTTTATTGTTTATCTATATTTTTTTATTATTAATTTTTTTTTAATTTTTTTACCAAAGATAGAGAGACTCAAATCCGCAACCTCTTATTAAATAAGTATAAAAAAATTATGTCATTTGAGTTATAACTCATTAGCATTTTTCCATTATTAATTACCGCAAGAAGTTATCGTGGATGTAATTAGTTTGTTTTAATTGACAGTACGCTAAGATATATGGATCCTTAAAAGTTTATAACTTTATTTATAGAAAATGTTGTTTGTACTTTGTACAATAAAATTAAGTCTTTCGTTAGTCTTTAATATTATTTAATTATTTTTTAATTAAAATTCATTTAAATTTTAAAAACTAAAATTTCTCTAACATCCTATCCATTTTATAATTAGTTATTATTTCCTTTTTTTACGTTCTTTTTGTCTGTAACACGATTTTTTTCTTTCTTCTATTCTTCTCTCGTTCTCCGCTTCTCTTTTATAGTGGCGCCGTAATTTCTTTTTCAATTGTAACACATCTAAAATTATTAACTTATACAGAAAATGTTTTTGAAACACATCCAAATCATAAATCTAAATTTAAATTTAAACATTAAAAAATAATTATAACACATCTAAAATTATAAAGTGATACACAAAATATTTTTAAAATATATTCAAAATCATAAATAAAAAATTTAAAATAGCCGTAATTGCAGATATAACAGTGTTGATAATTTGAGGATTGTGATTCTTTAAGTTGTACTTCTACCTAAATCATTCTCCAATGTAAATTAAATTAGGATGTTGTACATGGCATACAAAATTAATGTGATTGAATAACTAAACAGATACATATAATTAACTATGAATCACTTTCTCTTAAACATATCCCGTACTTGAGGTCCACTTCTAATAAAAAAAGATTAGATTAGCGACGCTGATGAGGACTAACGCAATGAAAAGTAGAACGAAACGAGGCTGTAGACTGAGCGGAGAGCTTATACAAAAAAAAAACATCTAGTGGTAAATTTTACATTCAATTTTATCTCTAACCCAAATATAGAAAAATTCTATAGTAAATATTTAATTTATCTAAAAAGTGGAAAGGACAAAAATAAATTCTATTTTTTACTTTTTATTCTTGTATCAAATAATTAAAAAATTAAGCACAATAAAAGATTTCTATTACTCTAAACATATCTTAAAGAGTTAAATATTTTTATATCCAAAGATAATTAAAAAAATTAAGTATAAACACAAAAAAGAACACAAACAGTAAAGGTTAACTATAATTATCGCGAAAGATAATTTTTCTGGATATGAAAATCCAAGCCGCAACTATTCTTCAGGGTAAATCACATAATTAAGTCAAGGGGAGCAAAAAATTACACAATTCAGCCAAACCAGAAACTGGTTCACGAATCAATCAATGCACATTTATATATAGTTTGAATTAGCTTGTTTCGAACTCTAAATACATGTAATTCGAATCAAATTGATTCGAACTACTCACACACGCACACACTCACTAATTCGAATCAGCCTGATTCGAATTACACATAGAGTAATTCGAATCAGGGTGATTCGAACTACACCCAATCACGAAATCCCAAGTAATTCGAAACGGGCTGATTCGAATTACACGAAATTTAATTCGAATTACACTGGTTCGAATTATACAGGGCCAAACATGTATAAATATGGTGTGAACGTGAGTTGATCTCATTAGAGTGTAAAAATGGCTAGTGAGGAGAGTTTTGTTGTGTTGGTTCATCACAGAGGGTCGATTAAGAGGAAAACACGATCTGGTGTGAAGTTCACCGATAAGGATCCTCTCAGCATTTTTATGAGGCCTACGACGAGTTATGATGATCTTGTTAATTCTGTACTACAGAAACTTAGTCTGCAAGGCGTGAAATGGGTTAAGAAGTTTTTCTATCGCATTCCAATCTCAGTGCTGTAAGAAATCATTAAGTATGATTGTTTCACGATCGGAAGTGATGAGGACTTGCAGGTCATGTTTCATTGTCGTCGACAGTTTTCCGAAGTTAGGACACCTGAACTGTTGGCGAAGTTGGTTGATGTGGTTTGTAGCTCCGGGGGTTCGAACCGGAATACCAACACTGTAGGCACGGTAGTCGGTGCTAGCTCCAGACCTGTTGGTGCATCTTCGTCCGTCCCTGTGAATGAACCTCCGGTCGAGCCTGTCGCCTCCCCTTCGTTCGCTGTTGATCTCAACTGTATTGGAGGCGGGGAGGTTGGAATAGGGGATATTGTGACCAACTCTTTACAGTGTGCTGCACCGGCTGGTCTGGGCGATGCGTTGCTGGATGATGCAGACGATGATGATGTCGAGCCGGATATCATTGCTGATGACAGTGGCGATGATATTCGAGCGAGTGAGCCAGCTGGAGGCAGGAGGCGGTTCTAGCTCTGGCACACGGCAGGAGCGGCTCCTCATCCTCAATGTCATCCTCGTCATCATCTGGGTCTGCCTATAGAGGTGGCCTAGGCTGGACCGGCAAAGGACGTGTGGAAGACGCTGAAGGAAGTGACTCTCCGTGGACCGGTGCCCTAGACGGTCCAGCAACTGACTGTGACCCGCCCGTGTAGGCAGAAGGAGGGGTACTACCCAACGCAAAATACTCATGGGCAGGCCCTGAAGGAGGCTCGTTCAGGTCGACATCTAAGTGTGCCTGCGTCCCCGTAATCTATGCCTGCCGACGTGCCACATCATCCTCCTGCATAATGGCACTGATCTTATCTAGGAAGTGTGAACTGCCGAACTCCACATCAAGACCATCACTGACCAGCAAGTCTGAAAATAGCGTCCTCGGACTAACCCATATCTGACTCTCATGAACTGCGTGGTCGTCACCGGAGACACCAACAAAGTAATCGCCGAGCGGCCCTGATCCAAGTCCACCGTCACCCTGGCCCAAATCATCTCTCACACCAGATCTGTACCACTCTCCATCATGACCTCCAGGACGAAGACTAACGCCGCCTATCCCAGTAGGTCTCCCACCGCCCCCTCCTCAATCATGGCTTCCAGCCTCTCCCCCACCAGGCCCATGCTGATCACCATCGTCACCATCGTCACCATGAACACCGTGATCGTCAACTCCAGCACGGGCCCTGCGTCGGCCTCCATGTCCTCGTTGTCTGCCTCCATCCCTCCCCATAGCGTCACCCTCCTCCATGGCTTGGTCAAGCCACCTCCACTCACGCTGGCTCCGTCGTGTCCCGACACGAGCTTTCCGCTCAACCCGACGCCTATCGGAACGTCGTCAACACGATCCATGTCAGGCACTCATCCGGCACCCCTCTGTGTCGCCTCAACTGGAATAGGCACGGCTCTCGGATCCCCAAGGTACATCTCAGGTGACAGGAATCTCTTACCATGCTGACCCCACCACTCCAAGAAGTCATGTGAAGGACCTGGGTCTGCCACAACATCAAACCGGAGAACACGATCCGCACGGCTCTCCCAATGAAGATGCCAGAACTGCAAACTATATGGGAACCAACAATCACCACCTCTGCCATCCTTCGACATCAAGAAGTCGATGTTTAGCGCGGGCTGGGGGCGGGGCTGAACTCCACCAAACTACGGTAGCACACGATCAATCTAGTGCCACTCTATAACGGCGTAATATATCAATACCGTCACACACCACCATAACGCCGTATGACGAGGCTCCAACACCTCCGGATGCGCAACCTGAAGGACGTCGGGAGAGCTATACGGCATCCAAATAAACTGCAAGTACATAGCAACAACGTTAGGCCATATCGTGATGCGAACTATGAAAGGTTACTTAATTAAAAATAAGTGGTTCGTATACGTACATCCCGAGGCTATAACAGGTCTATTCTCAGCCTCCACATCTGCACTCGAGGTCCCTTCTCACAAGCGGAAGGGTTGTGACCTGACCACCTGCACGCACATGGGTGATGTAACAAAAGCAAAATATGACCACATAGTATAACATTATATAGGGGACATGGAATAAAATAATTTAAGACGAACTAGAAACAAAACGATAACAGTACCTCGAGGCCAAGGGCCAGCTGAACGTATCATACCCAGCAGGCCTAAACCCGGGAAAGTGCCAGAAGATCCAAGACTGAAGTAGCTGTAATGGACCGGCTAACTTCATAACATGTCTGTTGGCCACTCGGCACATGCACCGGTACAACCACGCTAGTGCTGCCGACCCCAGCTATAGCCACCCATGTCCTCAAGCCTAGCCACGTAGGGTAGCCACCTAATGTGAACACGGTTGCCGGACTTGTCGGCAAACAGCTGCGTGCCTAACAGCATCATGATGTAGGCTCGAGCATAGCGCCTAACTGTCTCCTCGTCGGCTCCCTTAGGGCACTCTCCAAACGTCTCCTGGAACCAGTTACAGTTCACTGCAAACTTCTGGATTTGGTTCGCAGGAGGTGACACACCAAGCAACTCCTGGAACCACACCCAAGCTGGACGGTCACCCTGGATGTATGTCTGGAAATCCGTCAAGCAACCACTCACATAATGTCCGTCGACCGGCAACCCCAACTGGTACGCCACGTCCTGTAGTGTAATCGTGCACTCCCCAAACGGCATATGAAAAGTGTGCGTCTACGGACGCCACCTCTCGACGAAAGCACTGACAAGAGGCTCATCCAATTTGAACCATCTATCGTTCAGTCTCGCAAGATGGTATAATCCCGCCATCTGCAAGTACAGGACGTACCTCTCGTCGAGTCGCATGCCCTGCTGCCGTCGCATGCTTTAGATGCATCGCTGGGGCTGCACATATCATGGACCAGATAATTAAAAACCACATACGAAACCTCTAACAGAAACCACTAAGAACATACCAGTAACAGAAACCACTAACAGAAAAAACTAACATCAACCACTAACATAAACCAAGTGCAAAACCACTAACATAAACCACTTGCAAAACCACTAGCATAAACCACTTGCAAAAACACATGCAAAACCACTAAAATAAACCACTTGCAAAATCACTAGCATAAACCACTTGCAAAAACACATGCAAAACCACTAACATAAACCACATGCAAAATCACTAACAAAACCACTAACATAAACCACCAACAAAACCACTAACAAAATCACTCAAATAAACCACATGCAAAACCACTAACATAAACCACATGCAAAACCACTAACATAAACCACTAACAAAAATACTAACAAAACCACTAAAATAAACCACATGCACAACCACTAACATAAACCACATGCAAAACCACTAACATAGCGCATATAAAAAAACCGAATAAGTTACTTAATCCCACTTTAAAAAAAAAGCAAATTATGTACTAACCTCGTCGTTGATGACCCCGGCTATATGAGCAACTCCATCCAAACGATATAGCCTTTCCGGATCGTCCCCCATGGGCTGAATAAACTGCTCGAGCCTTTGTTGGAGCGAATCTGGGTCGTTTTCTCTAGGATTTGGTGGGGTAGGAGAATGAAAAAGTGATTCGAATGAGGTTGGTTCGAACTCTTTTTATAGCCGAATCACTGCTAATTCGAAACAATCCGCTTCGAATTACTACTAGTGCCAAATATTGTGTAATTCGAATCAGCCCGTTTCAAATTACTTGGGATTTCGTGATTGGGTGTAGTTCGAATCACCCTGATTCAAATTACTCTATGTGTAATTCGAATCAGACTGATTCGAATTAGTAAGTATGTGCGTGTGTGAGTAATTCGAATCAATATGATTTGAATTACATGTATTTAGAGTTCGAAACAGGCTAATTCGAACTATATATAAATGTACATTGGTTAATTCGTGAACTAATTTTTAATTTGGCTAAATTGTGTAATTTTTTGCTCCCCTTGACTTAAAGTTAATTATGTGATTTACCCTATTCTTCATGTATTTACTCCTAAGAATCTGAACCCGGAATTTGTTACTATTAATCCGGACTTGCCAAGATAGTACAGTTTTTCCACCAAAATTATATCCACACAATTCATAAATATAGCTTTTCCTTCTTAAATTTTTAACCTTTTTTATGATACCTGATCTATTTTCTTTTTATTCTATCTTTCTTTCACTAATCATTCCGTCCAGAACAAAATAATTCGCAAAAAAAAAATTTTGTACTCCTTCAAACTTGTTTAAGACTTATGATAGAAAGATACTCTATATCAATCGGGTTTCATTAATTTGTACATCTAGAATTCAATTTTCTTTTTTATTTTTCTTTGTTCGGTTTTTTCTGCATTATTAATATAAAAAAATATTGGATTTTCAGTGAATGTGAAGGAAAAAGGGTGAAAAACATGAAGCTAACCAAACTCCAAATAGAACAAGTAGTAGTGGATAAACAAATAAGGTTGCTGAACAATGTTGTGACTAATGTTCAGCCTATGTATAAAGCAAATTAAACATGGATCACTTTGAAAACATTTTCTTTTCTCAAACTCAACTCACGTTTTTAGAAATATCTTAAGTTGATATGCTTTTGCTACAATTCTCTTGTTTAGTTGGATTTAAATATTGTTATTTGCTTGTTTATTATTTAAATATAATAAAAAATATTCTTTTAAAAAATTTTACGAAAAATTCTTCTCAAT